>NC_135408.1:1110000-1426000 GCF_051989625.1 Stigmatopora argus
AAACAGCAGCCATCAGTGAATGCACTGTAATCCACTGACTCTATTGGTGTTGGGTACAAGTCTTCCCTCAACTTTCCTCTTCCAAAGAAATTGAAGCACAACAATTAGGTGTCCCTTCCATCATATTGTCAGCCGCATTAAGTCTTTCAGTTTATAAGTCAAATTTGGCCTATGAAGGATTCTGTCCAGTTTATCTGTCCTTTTTGATGAAAGTGTAAACTCTTTAGAGCAAACAAATGCTGCCACTGCTTGCAATGTTAAAATTGTGAGTGGATGGCTGAGGAGAATGTCGTAAACTTTTTGAAGAGATTTGCCCAATGCTGCTGCATAGCTGACACAAGCTGAGTGTTTATTTTCAATTTGATCAAGATGCATGCTTGAGTAGGTTAAACTTTTTCTTTCTCCTCCTCCCTCTGTTTTCTGGAAAAGAACACCCGAAAGACCCATCTTTTTTTTTTAAACGTCTAAGAAAAATGGTCTAGAATAATCGGGACGACAAAGAGAGGTGGCACGAGCCGGTAGCTCCTTAAGGGTTATAAAATCATTTTCATCATGGGTCGTCCAATTGAGCGTAGCTCTTGAATTTCTCATGCCAACTTCATTAATCACTGGTTTCCTCCCACATTCCAAAAACATAAATGGTAGGCTGATTGGACACTCTAAATTGCCCCTAGGTATGGGTGTGAGTGTGGATGGTTGTCCGTCTCCTTGTGCTCTGCGATCGGTTGGGATAGGCTCCAGCACTCCCCGCGACCCTAATGAGGATAAAGCGGTTCAGAAAATGACATGAGATGAGACTTTATTAACCAGGGAACATGGGGAACTGGAGAGCGCTGAGTAATTAGGAAATTGCCTAGAATAACCTGTCAGACTCAAAAATTGGATTGGATTGGATAACTTTATTCATCCCGCATTCTGGAAATTTCATTGTGACAGTAGAAAGAAAAGGCATAGTTATAAGTTAGACAGTACAGTCAAAGGCCGCAGAACAACAAAGCAAAAGCAAAAAGCACAAAGTACAAAGCAAATCAAAGTCAATGGGATCATTAAGAATCACCAAATCATTAAGACAGAAAAGCAGCAAAAACACAAAACGAGCTACGAGTTTCGGTAGCAAAAATGGATAGACTCAAAAAGATGTAAAGTTGGACAAAAACTGGAACCACACACAGGAAGTCTTCCACGAGATGGGGAACTTCTGCAGACTGTGACCGAGGTAGAGAATATGCAAAGTCACTCTTCCAAGCTTATCCGCACAGTTCCTCAGTAGTCTGGAGCTGAAGAAAACAGCAGCAGGGCAGAACTCCTCGACTCCATTGCTGGTAAGCGCCGACAGCTCTTCCATCTTATCCCACGATGGAATGGTTGGTCAGAAGTCGGATTTTTTTTCCTATTTGGCCTTGAAGACTGGGACGTTTTAATCTTGTGTTTGGTTCATTCCACCCCCGCTGAGCCCACAAATCATCCCAGTGAAGCGGGGCTTCGCATTGCTTCTTTGGTGACACGTGTGGGGAGTGTTTCCCTTTGATGCACGCGGGCACGTCCACCGGTGCATGCGCGATGCATGCGCGAGCAGTGTTACCGAGACATCTGGACGATCAGAGGTGAGGGCGGAGCCCTGGGACCATCGCTGACTATTCAAGCATATAAAAACTGTGCAACCTGTTTGAGAATTGTTCTGTTTGACCCAGAGCTGTGGAGGGGAGCAACTCTGAATTGGATTTATATATTAGGAATAAATATCTTCTATGAAGAACCCAGAGAGAGTTATTTAGTTATTATTTATTTCATAAATAGTTTTATTTATTTCCTGTTTTTTCTGTGAAGAACTCAGAGAGGGTTATTTAGTTATTATTTATTTCATTAATAGTGTTATAATTTGTTTCCTGACTTTTTTCTGTAAAGAACCTGGAAAGGGTTATTTGGTTATGTGTGGCTTTCTGGAAAACAATAAATTTTTTAAGCTCCCCTAAGATCGTCACACTTTTTCTGTTACAAACTGACACCGGCCCCCCATCAGAGAAGTGAAAAGTTATGTGGCCCTCACAGGAAAAAGTTTGGGGACCCCTGATTTAAATCGTTGCTCAAATTCTCTAAATACAAACTGTGAATTATTATTTACTCATACTTAATGCCCTATTAATTATTAGGCTAAAGAAAAGCTCCAAATTTCCCGTACTTTTATTGTGTTTGGTTGGAGAACTTGTTAAGACCCTGACTGATGTCCCTTCCTAAGGGGACAACTCATGTACATACAAACTCTTATACACTCGTACGTCCGCTCAGTGAAACTGCTCAGGGCCATTGTTGGCTTTTATTGATGCGTAGACTGTGTTGTTTTACCTTGTTTTGTCACCGGTCTTTGGGTCGCCAGTCTTTTGGTCGCCCGTTGTTTGGGTCCGGGTGACCAAAAGACCGGCGACCAAAAGACTGGCGACCAAAAGACGGCGACCAAAAGACGGCGACCAAAAAGACCGGCGACCAAACGACCGCACACGATTGTAATGTAGGCCACGGATGATTTTACAGGAAAATCTCCCACTGATCTCCTTGACTTCTTTCAGCAGAAAAATCTGAGTGAGAGCATGGGGCGGCTGTAAAATTTAGTGGGTTTGACAGTGACCATCGCTGTGTCCACTGCTTCTGTCGAACGGACATTTTCAGCCCGAAATAGAATCAAAACTTATGAAAGAAAAACAACAGGACAGACTCGACTGTCAGCACTAGCTTTGATGGCGAATTTCTTGATGGACCTGAAACGCAAGTGTAATCTGTGCGACAGAGTAATTGAAATATTCATGAGGAAAGAAAGGAGGATGGATTTTGTGTATAAATAAAAAGAAAATTTGGTGAGTAAAATATGTCTATTTCCCTAAATAATATATATTTTTTTTAGTTTATTATTGATTATTTTTTTATGTGTTAAAGGTTTTATAGCCATAAAATACTTAGAGGGTTGAATTGATTCACACACCACTACTGAAGGCCTAGGTGTGAAATGCACGACCCGCCACTGGTTAATAGTAACATACATTTGATTGTTAGATTTATCAAATTTATCTTATAGCCCCAGGAAGATGTTCTTTTGGACTCTTGCACTTGCATATGTAGATGTTCTGTCTGCAATTTAGCAATTTTGTTCTGCTCATCATTAAGTTGATCACGTGACTGTTGAACATAAAACAAGAAATGAGTACGCCAAGTTGCGTCCTCTGCTGTTGGCAAAGTGGGTGAATTTGTCATGGCTTCACAAACTTCTTCACAACCCCGTAAAACAGCTTGTCCAAATGGACCTGTGAGCCAGCATTAGAGCTGGGGTACTGGCCCGTTTCATTAGCCAATGCCTCCAGACAATTATTCAAAGAATTTGTCAGATCAATTTCAGGCTTCAATGTAAAAGTTAGGTGATAAAGTGGGCCTAATGGAGTGGGATGCATTTCACGCAAAGCATCTCAAATTGCTCCATATGCATCTGTCCCCATGAAGGGTTCATCATCACGCCTACTGGTAGTTCCCACTTGTATTTCCACCCTAGCAGATCCCATTGGTCCGGAACAATGGCTTGCTACTGCACGATAATCTCCCATGGTTGTCTACCTGAAATATCCAAAAGCTTACGATACCAAGTACCTCCCCCTTGTGAAATGGGTGGCAGCAAAACGACCAATGCTGTAGGGTTTATAAAGAACCTCTCCTACCCCCAATTCCCTGAATGGCATGGTTGGAGCCAATTGTTTGGTTCAACCAGAAGTGGCATTAGCTCTAAGAGTGGATCGTAGCAACATTTTATCAGAAATATCTATTATTTTTTTACGGATGGCCTCAGGCAGAGAGGAAGCCTTGGACCATTGTAATGCCAATATTGAATGTCAGGGGTAACATTATCAATCTCATTTAGCAATTAATGCGCGCTGGAGTCAATAATTTGAATCGCGTCTTTGTCATCAATTTCGGACAAGTCTACATCCTTAACTACTTCTTTTAATGTAATCAATTGTTCATGTAATCTCTCTGGCAACTCATCTGCTGGACGAGGGTTTTCCGAGTCAAAATTCACCATTTATCTTTGTATTTCTTCATTTATAGTTAGGTATTTTTCCCTGTTTGGATCTCGTTATATTTATGTCATCAGCAGTTAACGGAAATGCCTTGGAATTCCCACTTTTGTTTAGGCTTTTCCCCTTTTGGCAGCTTAGGGTAAATGGCAGAAATGGCAGTAGCCACTAGGGGCCCCAGATCGCATTTAGGATCACCCGAGGGCCTGTCAGACCCTGTAGAGCTGCTCTCCTCCTTCTCCAATTGGAAGCGCCCCTGTATTGCAAATTGAGGTGCTATGCAGGAAGCTCTCTCACCATATGGTGGAGGACAAGCTGGCATGTGATTTCCTAAGCCATTTTGACTCATTTGATTCATTTTTTTGAATGTGTTGCCTAGAAGCTACAAGCATTCCAGCTAACAAATGCAAATTAGGCCGCACTACTTCCCAATGTTTTTTCTCTCTTCCAAACTGACGCCTTGCCTTTGAGAAAATTTTACTCTGCATCCATCCAATTGACTTTTAGCCGGGCTATTATCAACTCTTCTATCTCACCACAAACTCTTCACACATCTACGCAAACGCTCATTTCTCTGCAAATCCCTCTTTTGTAAATTAACAACCAAGTCAATTATTTTTCCAACTTACCTGTCTTTTCTTGCTTCTGATCCTTCTAAAGCTCCCAGGCCATGCCTAGCTGAACTCTGACTGTTTCCGTACTTTCCATCATTTCTGTCCACTCAATCGCACTGAAATGATGATCAAACTCACCATCCATTTTGTCACCTCAAATATGACTCTCACAAACCTTCAGACACGCAATGTACAAATTGTCACTCTCAACAATACAAAATAACACACCAAAGAATAAACAAACACATGCAGTTTACAGGCACTATTTCCAAAAAAAAGAGTGACCCGCAATTTCTATGTATCATTTTGGGTGATTTACGCTATTAACAAACAATTAGTCTAATTTTACCAAATCTGCCAGTGTGTTCTATGGTATTACTACTGGATTCAAATTTAACACAACCCAGAGCCGCCAGTGCGTTTTCTGGTATTACTACAGGATCCAAATTTAACACAACCCAGATCCCCCAATGCGTTCTCTGGTAATATTACAGGATCCAAATTTAACACAAGCCAGATCCGCCAATGGGTTCTCGGGTAATATGACAGGATCCAAATTTAACACAACCCAGATCCGCCAGTGCATCTCTGGTATTATTACAGAACCCAGATCCGCCAATGCATCTCTGGTATTATTACAGAACCCAGATCCGCCAATGCCTTCTCCGGTATTACTGGATGCGTAACAAACGACAATCCCACGTTAGTCAATTGACATTCAATCCTTTTTGGGACAGTCAGTTGATTTTAAGACGTTTATTCCATTAAACGCCACCGTCTGTCACCAAAAAGTTTTGAATTCAGAGCCGTTCTTCCATCCAGAGAGAATCCTGCCGACAACGCCAATTTGTAGAACATGCTATTTTTGTGTGCTCTGCAATAAACAGCTAGGCTGGCTTCTTCTATTCGCAAGTTCTTTTATTCTCTCAAGTGGACAAAAGAAGATACAAACTTGACTCCAAGACAATAAGCTGATACAAACAAAATCAAGTAAATCAGGAATTAAGAAAAAAAAACTACAAATTAAAACAGATCAGGCTGGGTTCTTCCCAGTATTCTAAAAAAATCTCCTCTCCGGTCAGGCACAGAAAAAAGTAGTCTCAAAGAAAAGTTCTCCCTCATCCCTTCAAGTCTCGTTCCTTTATCATGTCGCTGCCAAACCACAACGTGGTTTTTGCAACTAAGTGTTAACAAAAAGCCTGTCAATGGCCAGCGTTCCCCAGAGAAGCAGACTAGTTTGGGACCAAAGGTGTGATCTCCCCTGCCTGTCTCGACAGTCAGGAGGAACAAGGCCACCATTTCTCCTTTCGGGCATCCCTACTGAGATAATTGAATTCGCTATGTCCTGTCTCCAAACCAGGAGACAACTAAAAACCCTACTTATTTGAAAACAATTAAAGAATACATGTGATAATAAGAAATATTTATCTTCAGCATCCAAACGAAAAGAAACGTGTCTAATAAATGAGGAAACAAACACAGCATTTTATTTTTCTGATTTGTAATAAGGGAGAGAAAGGTATAAAAGTAGGTAAAAATGATATCACAAAATCACAACGCTCATCAGGGCTGCAGATATTTTTTCTTCTAGAAATGTAATATTTCCATAATCTAGAAAATGAGCATTTCGCATTCTTAAATGATTTGAGCAATCATATTTTACATGGGCCACCTGATGGTGTTGTGGTTCTTCCGCCTGATTTTGGTCCGGGCAGTCTGAGTTCGATTCCCACTCAGTGGCAGTGTGATTGTGATTGTGAGAGTGAGTGGTCATCTGTCTCTCTGTGTGCCTTACATATGACTGGCGACAGGGTAGTCTGCCTTTCGCTTGAAGATAGCTGGGTTAGGCTCCAGCAAACCCACGCAACCCTTTCGAGGATGGGCGGCATGGAAGATGAATGAATCTTTCACATTATACCATTTGTACGAGGTGCTGTCTTGCCATTAAGTCTTCAAAGAACAAGGGATGGCAAAAAGGGTCTTGTAGAGGATTTTTAACACAATAGAATCCAGCTCACCCAATAAAAAAATGAGGACATGCAAAAAAGAAAATTTACGTACATTTTTTCTTATTACACTTATTGACATGAAACCTTTTTTATTAAAAGCTCATAGGAATTTGAATTTATATTAAAAATGCTTGTTAGTGCCCCATAATATACCTTGAAGCAAACACTCTATAATTTACACAAATTATCAAAATATCTTTATTTCACAACTTAATTCTACTTTTGTGGTGTTTCTTTTTACATGAGCATGGAGGCCACTAGAGATTTAGCTGGATTTCTTACTGAAAAGCTGACGGGGAAAGAAAAGTCCAATCAAACTGTTGGCGGGAGGCAGACTTAGACTCCTCTCATCCAGGGGTGGGTATCTTACTGCAAGTGGGACACATTGGCCTACTAGAGCTTTGATCCATCTAGCCATGAAATTCTAGGGGGAAAAATCCTCAAGGGAACTTTAAAGAAACTCCAAGGGAAGGAATAAAATGCCATCCATTTAGTCTGTAGAAACTGAGGAAAGTGATAGTATGAGAAACTGAAGTCTGTCAAAAGCCACTACATTAAAATTTGAATTAATCTAACATTTATTTTCTTAATGAATTGACTAAACTGATTATATATACACACACAGAAGAACAACTGATTTTTTTTTCAGTTGTTCTTCTAGTTTCAAATGTGCCTAAATCACCTGATACAATATCATTATAGTGATTTCTCATAATGATTAGGAGACTAAGTAATATTAATGCTTGCATTCATTATGGTGAAAGTTTCCATTTTCAAGTGATCCGTTATACACCATTTCTAGTAAATCAAAATGTTTCATCACTCAGAGGTTTGTTTAGAACAGATGCACAGGCCACTAATGTGGTACATAGGGTAAACTGGTTAAGAACTGGAGTTATGGTTATTGTTACTTCTATTAATTATATTACCAATACTAAATTATGAAAATAACTTTACTTTAATAAAAAAACTGCATAAAATATTATTTGGTTGGCTACCATTCCCTGGTGTCCCCTGCCTACTGCCTATAGTTGGCTGGGATAGGCTCCAGCACCCCCAGTAATGTGTGTATTACCACCCTGAAAAGCCTTCACTCTCAGTTTGATCCGCACTTGCCATTGCAGCGTGCTTTTGTTTAAAGAAAATGTTTTGTGTGTGCGTAAACTGGGATTTGTCTGTCTGTTAGTAAGGCATTGTTACGATCACCGGAGACGTCTTCGGCGAGGTAGAAAGGATTAGGACCCAGTTGCGGGGAAGCAGGTGAGGACGAGGCAATTAGCTTCAAAACAACAACTTTAATAACTTAGACAGGACCTTCCAAAACAACGAGGACTTGTGAAACGGAAACGAAACCAAATCGGAAACAGGAGAACAAGTGGTATCGAGGAGAAAGGTAGCGTGGCTGCCTGGCAATGGAATCTACGTAGGAATTTGCGCAGTATCATGCAGGAACGATCCGACAATGACTAACCATTTGCGTGGTGTTTAAATATCCACTTCAGGAAGTAATCACAGATTGTTTGCAGCTGCTCAAACCTGACGGCAAGCTAGGAGGCCAAATGAGCCGCTCCTGACAGGCATACTGTCAGGATTATTAGTTTTACATTATTATATATTTGCTTGCGATGAAGAATATGCTTTGCTTTACTATTAAACTTTGCTCATTATCAGTAGAGGATTACTTGTTTCACATTATTACACATTCTGTTTTCTACCCGTCCCCTGAGAGTTGAGAGGTCCATTGTAACTAGGGTCCTTGAAGTTAATAAACAACAAAAAGGTGTGTGAGCCCAGATTGGAGCGGGGACTTGGCACCACCGGTTAGTTTCTCCTTGCAAGAAAAAAATCCAGAAGATTGTCTTTTCTCTTTATTTGTGCATGCATTGTGGGAATGCCTGTTGGTGAACCTATCACATTGGAGTAAGACCTGCCTGTGAAATATGAATTGTATTCTTATATTTAATCTTGCACTCTTATGAATTTAGTTACTAGAATAGAATTTTTACTGACACCTACAGGTCAAGGCCTGTCATCACTTTGTATATACACACCCCTTTTTCTGGTCCCGCCTCCGCCTAAACTTCTATTAAATACTATAACCGACCAACTGGACGGCGTATCTGGATGGGAGACCTCGAGGTGATCGCTTGGCTCTGTCCGAGCGCTGACCCCTTCTTAGGAAGGGTGGGGGCTAGCCAAGGGGGCTAGCCAAGAACAAAGGAAGCGGACCGAGCGGCGACCATTTTGAGAGCCATCGAGATGGGGCCTCTTGTCCAGATAACCTCCATTCGGCCGGGAGCTAAAAACTACCACGTGTTTGCTGCTTCCTCTGTATGAAAATCATTGTCGAGGCAAACCAGCTTTGACATTTTGGTGCCTGAAACCCGAGATTCTTCTCTGCTTTCCGGCCACGGCAGATCGACAGAAGGATGGATGGCTTGACGTCGGCTACTCCGGCCTTGAGAGAGGGCGATCTGGCCTGCTGGCCCGGGAACAGATTACGAATTATCCTTTCGTACAGAGGAGGCACCAAAAAACGGTAAGGCACTTTTTAAAATTAATTTGTAGAATCCAACCCACCAAGTCCCAAAAAGAAAAGTTGCGTATACTCTTCTCTGTGTGTCGGAGATTCTTCTTTCTGTGTGTCGGAAAGACATTTTTCTGTGTGTCGGAATTATGTTTTAATAGTATACAGCACGATAAAAGGCTGTGTGTCGGCCAATCTGCCTGGAAAGCAGACAAAATGGGAGGTAGCGCCTCCCCGCGAAGGGACTTCGAGGGTTGTGTTAAAAATATAGAAGAAATATATTGTCATACAGTGCCAAGATAATGAAAGAGCTCGATATAAAGGAAAAAAAAAAAGAAATAGAATAAAACTATAAACGCATGCAAGTAATTTTCATATGAATAGATATATAGATATATATATAAGTACGCTATGACGCGTTCATAAACGATATAAGTATGATTGCCGCGAAAAATAGGAGTTTAATCGGCGAAAAAGAATACTTAGACTGATAAAAATAAGTATTTAAGAGATGGTGGATTGAGACAGGATGGTGGGGGGGTTGAAAAGCAGACCACATGTGAGAGGAAAAATGGCCGAGCCCACAGACAAAGAGAAAAAATGGCGGCGAGCCAACTGAAGTTAAAACTGCCTTTCTTCCCCAGCGTTCCACTAACCCAGGAAGATATATATATATTAGGCCTGTTCAGAAACAGTGCCCCCCTTGCTCAGCCCACTCCTCGTGCCAGGCTCCACTCGCAGGGGCCGGGAGCACGAAGGGGGGGATTGGGGGACTGGAATGCAAGAAATCTCAGGTTACATCTCACATTCCACACGATGAGCAAGGAGGAGCAGTGATGGAGACATGAGCAGAGAGAGTAATAGAAAGAAAAGAAGACAGTTAGAGACAGAAAATTGACAATATAACATATTAGTGACAAATTATGGGTCCTCTAATAAACACTGAAATTTATCATTAGGAAATGATTAAGAAATTGCTAAGTAGAAGGTTAGTTTCTCTAAATTTTAATTGTGGTAAGAGTGAGCTACAAAAAATGGCTCTTATATTAAATAAGCATAGTGCTTGGAGCAGAACAGCAATTCAACAAGTGCAATTTAGCTATTTTAGCAAAAAGAGAGGGATTTGCGATTTAGACTTAAGGATTAGGAATCATCCAAATTATTAATGATATCAAACATGAAGACAATGCAGAAATGGCATTGATCCAAATTATTAGGTAAATTGTAGCTGGCAAGTTTAGATAAAATAATTAATTTAGGATAGGCATAATTTCGCTGAGATGCAATAAACATCATGACTTGTGATCAGTGCACGGATGGCAATTCATTGTTTTGCCCATCAACAGGTGGAATATGCTTTAGCGTGGTTCATATTAATGACTATTAGAATATTAATTGCATTAGAATCGAACAATTGATGCCAACCAAACAACATTGACCTATTTCCTTTTAGAATGACTTGCCATGACACAGCGAAAGGTGGTTAGCTGCCAAGAAGCCCCAGGACTGGGGATGGCGCTCTTCACCAGTGATAAAAAAAAATTTTGCAGACCACGGATGTCTGAAAATGAGTGAGCGTGAATGATTGTTTGTTTGTCTTTTTGTGTTTTTGATTGGCCGACCACCGAGATATGATCAATCGGTTAGGTATCAAGGTGGAAAATGATTTAGCAAATTGGAATCGATTTCGGAATTTGCCAATAAGCCGTTTCACGGATGGCAACGCCAAATTATGGAAAAATATTTCGTCCAAGGAAATTTTTAATGAAAAAGCAGCAGTACTCCAAATGTGAAGTGGAGAAACAAATCTGCTATGCAAAATTTGGGAGCACTGGGAAAAAACAGACAGTGCTTGATACGAAATTCCAAAGTACTATTGATTTATTGTGATAATGGCATCCAAATTGTGTTCACAGAATAATTGACTGAATTGAAAAAAGGTTCCATATTTCGTTATGAAATCATTGCGCCTACATAACGAGGTCAACCGGACAACAAAATATGGACATCCTATTAAGTAGACCATACCAAACGCCATTATTCACTACACGATTGGAACTAGAGGATGAGGCTAATCTGGCTATCTGCATAAAAGGAAAAACTTTAAAGGAACACACTGAATTTGGGTTAGCAGGAGGAGACTGTGCTTCCTAACAGAAAACAGACTGGACCAACGGCGGTCCCGGGAGCCTGGGTGCTCAACACACGTGTTCCTGACCAACCAGCAAACATGAAAATAGCGGGATCCATTTTGTGCACTATAAGAAGGTTCTCTCAGTTGAAGCGTATGAGGAGACAGGTAATATAAACTTTTTGACGTAATCAGACGAAATGGCAAGCACTCAACTATTGATTGGAAAGATTATTGCTCGGGGAGCAATGCTGTAAGCCATAAGGAACTTTTTATATTGGTTTTATTGTCTCCATAAAAAAAAAATGAAAGCGTTTCAATTGAGACCAAACCTTCTTACAGATAGTTAAAGTAAACAATTGAGACTAGATCTTCTTACAGATTTTTAAAGTAAACAATTAGAGAGAAAATAAACTACAATGGATAGAAATGTAACTAGAATTTAATTTGATGCCTGACTATTGAAAAATATTGATTAAGAAAGTTTTAGAGGAAATGATTGACAAACGCCAAAGACAATGGAATGTTACATTTGATAAAAAGACTACTAGATTGGGATATTTTGAATTTCAAACAACTGAGTTTAATATGCAACGCGATACACATTGTTAAATGAATTGGGACTTGATTAGTATGCATTTTATAAGTAATGAGTTTTAATTGCTCTAAAGGATACAATTATGCTAGAAATATTGACCCTGACAAACAAGGGGTGGTTACATTTTACTGGGTTCAATTCTATTTGGAATTATAAATGTGTGCATTTTGTTTCTGAATATTAATTTATGTGAATCTAAACTGTTACAGAGAACGGGAAAGCTGTTTTCCTGGGGAGAAAGCACCCTGGTTTGCTTTTTGTGTTTTTCCTAGTTTTAAGTATGATTAGTTAATTTGTGTAATTAGAGGAAAGGGAAAAACAAATATGGTTCTTGATCTTAACAAGGAAGCAGTGATCATAATAGAATACCAGCTAGCATATTTGATTTTGACTGATAAGGCATTTAAATTTTCACAAACTATAGTGATGGAATAAGTAAGATTGTTGCGATTTTTGTTCATTGAGGTATTAAGCCGAACCAAATAGCCGTAAGCAAATTTTAAGCACGTGTTGAAGACAACGACAGAACACAGCAGCTAAAGCAGCAGCGCAAACACTTACTGCACAGCATACACAACAACAAAACTGAGCCGATCTCAAGAACAGTCAGCAGACGAACTGCACACAGCTAAAGGCCTACCGTGCCTACCAAAAAATTATTCCAAAATTGAGCCATAAATGTCTCAAAAGGGAGGAAAAGATATGATGGACATCGAAATACCTACTTTTAAAAATTTTTGTAGGAACTGTTTAATTTGTTATTTTATTGATCTGTAAAGAACATGGGATCTCCAGAATCAGCTGGAGTAACAATGGAGCTAATTTTGCAAACAGCATAGTGCAAAACATGGCAAAACACCTAAGTAGAGCGAACAAATGGTACGATAAAACCAAGGCTTGAGAAAACCATGGGGGAGATAAATAAGCCATGGCCAGAACGCCTAACACTGGCCAAAACGTATATGAAGATAGTACCAACTAGCTCGGGATTAACACCTTTTGAGATAGTTCATGGAAGACCATTCTAACTTCCTCTATGGGAAGAGTAACCATGACGAGAGACTAAGGAAGGAGAGAAACTTATCCAAAGAACATGTAAGCTGCCGTGATCCTTTTGTCTATCTTGCAGGAGGTGGTGAAGCCAGGTGACTGGATCCTGATCCGAGTCATAAAAGGAAGTCCTGGTTCTCTCCACGATGGGAAGACCCATTCGTGGCCCAACTCACCAACCTCCACAGCAGCAAAGATCACTGAAAAGTCAAAGTCGATTCACCAAGGTCGGTTCAAGGTCGTTCGAGACAGGTGACTCTGAGTGGACCAAGTCGGACGGTGTCAAAACCCTTGTCCGTGAAGAAACTCATCTGACGTCTACTCACCTGCCACGAGCACCCCTCACTTAACCCTGACCTCCCATAGTGAAAGCTGTTGCCACCCACATCACAGTGACTGGATTGTCAGTGACAGCCCGGGCGTATCTGAACGCCCCGCCCACAGAGACTCGAGTTGGAAAACAAGTGCAGGAAACGTCCTGCCTCATCACTGGAAAGGCAGAGCCAAGCGGTCCGCTCTTGGATGGGGACCCAACCTACATCAACATCGGGGTTCCCCGCAGCATACCAGATGAGTATAAACTCGCTGACCAAATTGCACGACTCCAGAACAGGACGGAGGAAGGGTTTGCAGCCATCCATGAACAGAGCTGATGGCCTTCCAGAACAGAATTGCTGTTGACATGCTCCTGGCAGAGAAAGGTGGCGTGTGCTCCATCTTTGGCGACCAATGCTGCACGTTCATCCCGAACAACACAGCAGCTGACGGGAGTTTAACCAAGGCCCTGGAGGGTCTTCGATCCCTCAACAGCAAGATGAAAGAACAATCTGGAGAACTACTATGAAGAAGACGTGTGGTATAATTTCATGGTGTTCCAGAAAAAACTGATTGTTGCGAATGAAAGTTGTTATGTGTGTAGCCGTATACCCATTTCCACAGATCCTGACATCCTGAATTCACTGGGTCGAGGCATCACATTTAAATCTGCTGTCGTGCAGATGGTCTAAGATGCATTCCTTTTAAGGAGAGTGAACATAACAGTAAGATATCAAAATCAGTGCAAAATCAGTGCAATTCAAACCACGTGATTCAATCTGGTGCGATGATGTTCCTGTTGACCAAAGGTTGTGGTCCACCCCCCCAGAAAATCATGTGTAAAGACATTGAGCTGTTACATGAGTGTTCATTAACCAAACTGTCAAGGCCCTACAGGGTATAGCAGATGATTTAAAAGCCCTTAGGGAAGTTGCAGGACCGATAGTCCTGGATCTGGTAACAGCCAAAGATGGAGATGTGTGTGCCATGATGGGAGAACACTGCTGCACCTTCATCCCAGATGAAACCAGTACATTACTCGTGCCGTAGCTGAAATAAAGGCCCTAGTCAACACCATGGCCCAGGATCATTCAGCCGTAGGTGTATCATTGTGGTCGTGGTTAATAACCGGGTCATGATTCTCAATTCTGTTTAAAATTGCAACCTTGCGGTTTTTGCTACTGTTCTGTATTTTTTTATGTGTGTAATCCCCTGTATGAAAGTTATGATTCAAAACACAATCCAGCACACACTAGTAGGTTATAGTGACACAGTATCCCCGCATGACAGACCATACTGGAGATTATCGCATTCTTTCGAAGTGTGACGAGTCCTCTATGCAAATGTGTTTGTCTTGATTTAAATATTGGGTTCGCTCATTAAGAGGGACGTAGAGGAATTTTTACCACTGATTACATCATTTCTCGCCTCTGCTTTGACATGTGATTTTGTTATTTTCCATACCCTGTTGAGTAACTGTCAATGATATTTGTATTCTAGAACCTGGAGGGGAGGGATACAAATTGATATGTTTAATGAAAATTCTTTCAAGTTACAACAGGGGGGAAATGTGAAATATGAATTGTATTCTTATATTTAATCTTGCACTCTTATGAATTTAGTTACTAGAATAGAATTTTTACTGACACCTACAGGTCAAGGCCTGTCATCACTTTGTATATACACACCCCTTTTTCTGGTCCCGCCTCCGCCTAAACTTCTATTAAATACTATAACCGACCAACTGGACGGCGTATCTGGATGGGAGACCTCGAGGTGATCGCTTGGCTCTGTCCGAGCGCTGACCCCTTCTTAGGAAGGGTGGGGGCTAGCCAAGGGGGCTAGCCAAGAACAAAGGAAGCGGACCGAGCGGCGACCATTTTGAGAGCCATCGAGATGGGGCCTCTTGTCCAGATAACCTCCATTCGGCCGGGAGCTAAAAACTACCACGTGTTTGCTGCTTCCTCTGTATGAAAATCATTGTCGAGGCAAACCAGCTTTGACACTGCCTTACTTTGTCAAAATGTCTCTAATTGGCCTACCCTGACATCTTTTCCGTCACGTTCTTTATTCATGTTAGAGTGGGAAGAGCCATGTGGAATCCTAGGGTTGTTCAATAACCCAACGCTGCCAACTGAGCCACCACGCAGCGAGAGAGTCGCAGAGACATCTGTATATGACAGATAGACTCACGTGCTCTTGAACATTGCCTGCGGGCTGAGGGATTGGGACCACGGAAGTTTGGAGACTGATATATATTTAAAATATACATTCCCGTTTGTATCATATTCAAAATATACTTTCCCGACATAATATATGATGACTTCAGGCTTACTGAACAAAGTGCCTGCCTCTATCTAATCATTGTGTTTGTGTAACATTCTTCACAGCAATGTTGTTTGTGTAACATTCTTCACAGCAATGTATGAACACAGTATCTGAGACTGGTGTTTATAGTATGAACAATTGAGCTGTTTTCTGGCAGTTGTAAAAGCTGTTCAAAGAGAAACAAAACATTGTAAAACTTTACCTGACCTGTCCAAATATCCTCTTTCTATAGTTCAAAGAGAAGTGTCATACCTTGAGAATCTCTGTCCCAACAGATGTCTAAGTTAAAACCCTATAGTATTTGATTTCAAAGCAGCCATATTCCTTTGTAACTGAAACCCACCCACTAATATTCAAATTAACGCCCACTTTGGCCAAAGATAATGAGGGCTTTTTAAATGGAGTCAGAGGAATGAGAGTCTCGTCTTTTCCCTTGGTAATAAAGAGAATTGACCATGGAAGCTTCAATAATGTCTTCCCTATATTTTGTCACTTGTCTCACCAAATATTTCGGAACAAAAATAAGAGCATCTTATAGGATGATATAAATAAAACTCAATCGTGTTTGCTCACAGTGTGTCTCACATCCATTCATAAGTATAGATAAAGACGTTTCATTTTGATCACGTAAGTAGCGCGGTAATGCTTAAACAATAACTATAGAGCCACTTTAGGATGAAAAGGTGTTGCATTAGAAGTCAGTGGTAGACCGACAGGGCCTGCAAGGCATTCTCTGCTGGCCTAAAAATATCTGAATCACAGACTGATGTTAATTATATTTTGTAAATGAATATTTATTATTCATTCATCTTCCATACCGCCCATCCTCGAAAGGGGCGTTGCAGGAGTTGCTGGAGCCCAGTGGCGGTCCGTGCATTTTCTAGTGGCGCCTTCAGCTAGCGGAATCAATCCAACCCTCAAAAACTATTTTATGGCTATAAAACCTCTACTGCAGCTACAGCTGCGACACATAAAAAAAATCATCAATAATAACCTCATACAATTGAAATATTATTTAGGAATATAGCCATATTTTACTCACCAAAAATCCTTTTTACCTGTACACAATATACATCCTCCTTTCTTTCCTCCTTCTTTTCTATCACCATCGAAGCTAATGCTGAAAGTCGAGCCTATCCTGTCGTATTTCTGGCAAACATTTGTATTCGATTTAGTGCTGAAAATGTTTGTTCCCGGTTGAGACAGGCTTGCTTGCTTTGGAGGTGTCCGACCTTTCTTAATGATGTCCAGCTTTTTTTCTTGAAAAGTCCATCTTGAAAATGTTTTGACAGTAAATCTGCAAACAAATCCATTTTTTCTCCTCCTTTAGCCATTGCGAGTTGACAAAACTGCTATTAAATCAAACAACAATATATTTGCTTGTGCAGCTCGCTCCAGATACAGTTTGATAGCTCTGGCTAGTCCACTCTATTACTAGCCAATCATAGTTGGTGAAAGCGATGACGTATCCCTACGCCTGCGAGAAGGCAATGACGTTTCCCTACGCCTGCGAGAAGGCCTTGGTGTCACTAAATCGAATTCTGATTGGTTAAAGCAACAGTATTATCGACGTTATGACCCTGGCAAGAAATAATGGCTGAAATGTGATTGGTTAAATGTCTCAATATGAAAACACACATCTGGAAGCTGTGCAACCAGGGGGAAAGCAATGAAAGGAAGCTGACAGACAATTTGAAAATATTTAATAAGTATTCATGGGCAAAATATAATTTACATCAGTCTGTGATTCAGATATTTCTTAGGCCAGCAGAGAAGGCCTTGAAGGCCCTGACGGCACACAACTGCTGGAGCCTAACCCAGCTGTCTTCGGGCGAAAGGCAGACTACACACAAGACTGGTCGCCAGTCAGTCGCAGGGCACACAGAGAGACAAACGACCATCCGCACTCCCAATCATACCGCTACGAGCGGGAATTGAGTCCGCGCCTGCCCGCACCGAAGTCAGGCAATTGAATCTCTACTGGAATACTCATTGAATAATTCCAAATTGTCTGTCAGCTTCCTTTCATTGCTTTTCCCCTGGTTGCGCTGCTTCCAGATGTTTTCATATTTAAACATTTAACCAATCACATTTCAGCCTTTATTTGTTGCCAGGGTCAGAAATCTACCTGCAGGTCTTCACAATAAGTTCGGCAGGCCTAGTAGCATAAATTAAGCATTAATAAAACTGTTGCTTTAACCAATCAAATTTCGAGGCACCAAGGCCTTTTCCCAGGCGTAGGGAAAGGTCATCGCTTTCACAAACTATGATTGGCTAGTGATAGAGTCTACTAGACAGAGCTAGCAAACTTTACCTGTAGAGAGCTGTACAAGCAACTATATTGTTCATCTCATCTCAATTTCTGAACCGCTTTATCCTCATTAGGGTCGCGGGGGGTGCTGGAGCCTATTCCAGCTAACTCCCAAACCTAGGGGCAATTTTAGTGTCCAATCAGCCTACCATGCATGTTTTTGAAATGAGAGTTGACTCAAACACGTGAGCAGTTTTATGAGTAGCGAGTGCAAAATCCCAGTATTACAGAGAAAAATATATTTTTAATGCATGTAAAATAAAGGAACAAAATTTAGGATGATAGAATATGACTGAACATCCGCCTCTACACAGTTAATAACAATTTAAGCCTGGAAGCAAAGAATTCTGTTGACTTTAATAGAGGAGAAAGCTTGCAAGTCAACCAACATCTAGAAAGAAAAGCTAATTTCCATATTCAAACATGTTTTCTTCCGAGGCAATTGCGTCCAAACAAGCACGAGGCAGTCGAGTGGAAAATGGAAGAATTCATTTCATTGCCGTGCTACAAACTTTCAGATTTTCAGTTGAATTAAAACATGCAAACACGTGCAAAAAGTCTAATATTGCCATCGCGTCAGATAATTATTTGTGGAATCCATGTGTTCCTTATTGCTTTGTATTGAACATTTTTGTGGTAACTGTCTTTGTTCCCGAAAATGGCAAAGCTGTAGTCTCCCTTGCTTTATCTCCACTTGACTGCATGTTCTACAACTGCCTCCATTCTGCCACAGCCTATTGCACGTGAACTGTGAATACACAGAGAATTTACTTTTTTTCCACCCTCCTCGCTCCACTGCCAGGCACTGACCTTTCGCAGAAAGCCGTGAGAGAGAAAGAAGCTCTTAATTGCCTCAAATGAACGTGCTGTATCTACAATCTCATCAGCAGTGGGAGATTTAAGGCCGCTGGCAGCCATTTCTGCAGCTTGTTCGAAAGCTCGGGAGTACTTAGGGAGGGAGCCGTGTCCAAGGGGTGGAGGGGAAAATGCCTTGACAGCTCGACCTTGGCTTATAATTCAATTATTTGACCTCCTATTGTTTGTTTATGCACCACCAAAGATATTCTATTTTTATTTTCACAGTGGCTTTACCATTTACTTTTTACCCATGGCTTGAAACAATATATACTATAGTCTATGAACTGCCAATAAAATAAGACAGTATGTGAAAGATCTCATCTCATCTCATTTTCTGAACCGCTTTATCCTCACTAAGGTCACAAAGGGTGCTGGAGCCTATCCCATCTGACTTCGGGCCAGAGGCAGCGGACACCCTGAATTGGTCACCAACCAATCGCAGGGCACAAGGAGACAAACAACCATTCACTCTCACACTCATACCTAGGGGCAATTCAGTGTCCAAAGAGCCTACCATGCAAGTTTTTGGAATGTGGGAGGAAACCGGAGTCCATGGAGAAAACCCACGCAGGAGAACATGCAAACTCCACACAGGTGGACCAACCTGTATTTGAACCCAGGTCTACCACTGTGAGGCCGATGCGCTAACCACTCGTCCTTTATACGTATGATGTTACACATACAATTAAAAAAAACTATCGAAAGTAAAGTCCTTCATGAAAATTTACGCAATGCTATTTTTTTTAACATGCTGTGTAGATGAAGTTGGTGAAAGCAATTTGGAAATGGAAAATCATTATTGATGATAATCTTCAACCAATATGGTCTTTTCATTGGATAGGTAATACCATTTTAAATCTTTAATCCAGGACATCATTCTAATTAAAAAGGGGACAGAAGAAATTAACATTATAAATTGAATGATTGTTTTGCTTGTCAGAAAATGTTAGGCATTTTCCATGGTAAATACATGTTTTCACTTCTTTTTTTTTGACGAAATAAAGATAATGAATTGTTTTTTGACGACGGAAATTGGAAATTCATACTTTATGTCAAAACACTGAAATTTCATGTATATGATGTTCAAAAATTAAAATAGCTATCCATTAAACGGTGGATACATTATTAATTCACTAACCCAGAATTTAGCCAAAATGCCCTTTTCAACCCAAAATGACTAATTTCATGTTCAATTTCTAAACCCCAACCCAGTTTCATACAAAAATGTTCAGTACTGCTCTTTATTTCTGTTGAATTTTTTTCTCAGCCTCTGAAGGTGTTAAGTCCTTGAGGAGACGTCGAGGCGAGGTTACGAGGAATAGGACCCAACGAGGCGATGTAGTGCTCATACCAAAACTTTAATAACTTGGGCAGGATCTTAGAAAATAACAAAGACTTAGGAATCAAATCACAAAACCAACCCGGACTAGGGAAAACACGGGAATCGAGGAACGAGGTAACGCTGACACATGGCAAAGGAAATAAGGCAGACGATCCGCCAATGACATAACAATCGGTGGGGTTTAAATAGACACAACAGGAACTAATTTTGAATCAAGCGCAGCTGCGCGAGCACAACGGCAAGGCAGGAGGGAAAAACAAGAGTAGGGAAACGAACATCAGAACACAGGGAGAAGGCAATGGGAAAAACAATAACAAGCTACTACTCCTAACAGAAGGTCCTCGTCAACTAAAACTGTGGAAAGAAAAGCTTGCAAATGGACCCACATTCAACAGAAAAATAACTATATTAGTAGTAGGGAGCCAGTGTCCTATCCTTGACATAATATTTGTCCAATGAACAAAAATTACAAAGCCACCCCAGGCACACTGATAGTATCAGAAGGAAAATGACAGTTCTCACTTCACTTAATGGAGGCAATCCAGCATGTCCAGAAGAGGGTTATTTATCTGCTGAGAGGGTCGAACAACATTGCTGCTAAAAAGTGAAATGGAAATACTTTGTGCTTGAATTCCTTGAGTTTAACTCCAAGCACAATGCTCAGAGATATCCAGTAATTAGAAATCAAAAGGATTGTTAGGAAGAGGACTGGCGACAATGAGATGAGAACAGAGAGGGAGAAAGCGAGCATTATAGTCAATATCGTCATTTTGTTGGCTTTCCTCGCATTCATTCATTTATTTTCCGAACTGTTTATCCTCACAAGGGTGGTGTGGCGTGCTGTAGCCTATGCCAGCTGACATCGGGCACCAGGCGGAGTACACCCTGAATTGGTGGACAGCCAATCGCAGGACGTTCCTCTCAGTCAAACAAATACTTTTGTGGCAAAGGTAGGATGTTACCATTTAATGAGTAAAAAATAGTAAGGAATGTTTTCAGAGGTGAACAGTTCTTTTTCAAATTGAAAAACCATTCCCTCCCCCCACAATCACCCCCGACCCCAAAAAAATCACTGGTAATTATGAAAAATGCAACCAAAAAGTTGTTTGCATTTTGCATTTCTTCTGAAAAAAATGTGTTCAAGAGCTATATTTGAAGATATTTTGGGAAATAAATGGGAGCTGTTATTAGACTTTTTGAATCCAATATATGGTAATTAAACCGTAATCTTTCAACAAAAAAAAGAATTTTCCAATATATTTATTTATTGTTTTAAGTAAAAAGAGCTTTCGAAGTACAGATACACGTGATTTTTCCGAAAACGTCATATTTTTCTAACAATTTTTCGGTAACAAAGAATACAACAACAAAAACATTCAGGATAATTTTGTGTATGTAAAATATAGATCAGTATTAGATTTAAAAAGAAAAGTCCTAAAAAAAAAATCCAGAAAAAATAGATAAAATATCTTACAAGGGTGTTTAATACAAGAAACACGTGGGGTTAAAAAAGAAACAATTTTGGTGGCTGTGAAAGAGCAAATAAGAATTTGGGCCTTAACCCTATTTTGCAATTCAAATGAAAGGCTAGTAGCAATGCTTTGGGAATCCCATAAGCTAATATCCGGGTCGGGCTGACGTCTTTCTATGTTTGGCAAGGCAAAAATCTAGACACAAAAGTGACATGACCTCCCGACTGTTAAATCTGATTGGCCTGACCGTTACCTCATGTTTTAGCTCGAAGCAAAATATGCAAAAACATTCTCATTTTCGCCTCACGCGAGCGCATGCCATCTGCTTGGTCCTCACCTAATGCAATGACATCATAGCAGTACTGCTGTTACAATACAACTAGAATATTGCTCCCCACGCATTAAAAAGGCATAATTTGGATTTTTAGAAGTCATCATTTGTGGGCCCCGATTTTTCTGGTGGCAAAACACTGGAATAGTTTGCAATACATTGTTTTTTTGTTTTGTATGAATCATGTAAATATGAGAATCATTTATCATAGTACTTTTGCTTTTGCAAGGAAGAATGCTTTGCTTAAAAGATAATTTAGACATGTTTGGAAAGTTCATGGCGGATGATTGTTTTTTGGCCATTGCAATGTTCATTACTGGTGGCCAGAAAACATCTTGTGAAGTCTTGCTTAGATGTGTGCTTTGTGAAATACACATGTACTACATGCATTGACTTAGACCTGGGGTGGCCAAGTCCGGTCCCCGACAGCTCCTATCCGGTTTGTGTTACATTGAAGGGAAAATCTTAAGCAAAATCATCGCAAGTGATCTTTCTGAGATACTGTATGAATCAAAAGCAAATTATTAGGGTCAATATCATAAGGAAGTTAATATGCCTTTGTAAATGCAAAATATCAAATTATTCAATTGTAAAAAAGAAATGTCTAGCTTGATGAGAACCTGATGCTTTTTTATGTCAGAAATTACAATTTCAAAATGTTATAAATTTCCTACGTTTTCCCTTGTGTTTTCATTAAACGGCAGGTTAGTCTAGTGTTTCTTTTCGTTCACGCACTGAAGTGGGCAGCTCAGGGTCCTTAAGTTTTTATGTTATGTTGTTTAGGCACTTACGCGGAGAGCTTGGGGTCCTAGAGTTGTAGTTCTTTTGGATGGAGTTCCGCAAATGTTTTCAGCTGAGTTTTCAATGTTCGTCTAAAAGTTGTAACGCGTTCGCGGAGAAGAATGCCCTGCACTGTCAATTCCTTGGAATTCATATAAAGGGAGCTGATGAATCATCTGTGTGTCTTCGTCTCACTCTCTGACCGGAGTATCTGTAGATGAGGTGTCCCAGCGCTATCAACGAACACCGTAACGCAGGGGTCACCAAACTACGGCCCGCGGGCCGGATACGGCCCGTCAGCACATTTGGCCCGGCCCTCTGAACAATACCAGAGATGCTATCGGATTTATTTCCAATTTGAAAAAAAAAAATCCAGAATTTTTTTCCCCCCCAAAAAATCCTAGGCCCCGCCCTGTCAAAGAGAGAACGGAATAATGGCGAAAAAGTTAGGTAAGAGAAAAATTGATTCAGAATGCAGGGTATTTAACCTGGAGTGGACAAACGATTATTTTTTTGTTCAATGCAAAGAAAAGGCTGTTTGTCTCATCTGTCAAGAGACGGTGGCGGTATTCAAAGAATACAATCTTCGCCGACACTGAATCCCGTCACAAACACAAGACGATAGCTTGCAAGGCCAAATACGAGCAGACAAACTCAAAGCGAAAAAGGGAACGACTATCTCAGCAGAATACATTTGTACGCCAAGCTCAGCTGAACCAGGCATCCGTTCGGGCCAGCTTTTGAGTTGCTAAACTGATAGCAAGCAGCGGTAAGCCTTTCACTGACGGAGAGTTTAAGAAATGTATGGATGCTGTCGCGGAGGAGGTGTGTCCCGAGAAGAAAGATGCATTTAATGCCGTAAGTCTGTCGGCGAGTACGTTCACCAGACGCGTTGAAGAAATCAAGTAATGTATATGCCCAGCTGCAGCAGAAGACGAAAGAATTTGCCTTTTTTTCATTAGCACTGGATGAAAGCACGGACGTGCAAGACACAGCGCAACTGCTCATTTTTATTCGTGGAGTTAGCGCAAACTTTGAGATATGCGAGGATCTGGCAGCCCTCCAAAGTCTCAAAGGGACTACAACGGGAGAGGATATTTTTGACAAAGTGTGCCAAACCATGGAGAAGTTGGACCTGGACTGGTCAAAGCTAGCTAGCATCACGACTGACGGGGCTCCTAGCATGGTGGGCGAAACTCGCGGTCTAATGGGACGCATGAACCGGGAGTTGGAAAAAAGGGGTCTCACCGCCCCGCTACGAGTCCACTGCCTAATTCACCAGCAAGCACTGTGCTGCAAAGTGTTGATGTGAGAGAGATTCTGCTGTGACAACTGAGCTGAACTTTTATCTGTTAAGATTGTGCATGGCACAACAGAAAGTTAATGTTCCATGGCTTGTTTTTCTATGAAGAATCCAGAGAGAGTTATTTAGTTATTATTTATTTCATAAATAGTGTTATTTATTTCCTGTTTTTTTCTGTGAAGAACTCAGAGAGGGTTATTTAGTTATTATTTATTTCATTAATAGTGTTATTATTTGTCTCCTGACTTTTTTTCTGTAAAGAACCTGGAAAGGGTTATTTGGTTATGTGTGGCTTTCTGGAAAACAATAAATTGTTTAAGCTCCCCTACGATCGTCACACTTTTTCTGTTACAAACTGACACCGGCCCCCCCATCAGAAAAGGGAAAGGTTATGTGGCCTTCACAGGAAAAAGTTTGGGGACCCCTGCCGTAACGCTAAGCTAATTCGCTAATAGTTTTATCTGCTAAAATTTTCTCTACTTTGAAATAAATGACCGTAGCGGCCGCATTGTCTTGGGTTTTGATGTTTCGTCTTTGTCACCTTGCAGTTTCGTGCATGTCGTCTTTTTATGCGCATGTAAGCCGTACCCTGGATTCAGTCATCATTTTTTTGAACGGCAAATGCGGCTTGTATGCGAATAAATACGGTAGTTCTTCTCCAGCATGTTTTTATCTGCTGAATATAATGACTTTTACTTTTACACAAACTTCTGTTCTGAATGTTAAAGAAAGTATCATGAACAATCAAAATTTCATTGAATCATTGCTTAGAGAATTGGTGAGTATTCACAGGCTATTAACTGAAGAAATGATATTGAATTTAACGGATTTGATTCTACACATTGTGAATCTGTGTAGCTTTTTTTAGGTGAGTTGAGATTTCACTTTTGTTTCCCGCCTCTGGCTTTTATGGTGCCGCCCTCACTCACTCTCACTGTGTCAACCCATTTGCCTCAGTCCTCTCTAATCCACAGTGCTTGTGATGAGTCACATAGAATAAAGTGCCCCCACCCTAATCACAGAGAACATGCCATCACACATGGAAACAGTTTTGAATAAAACATGGTGTTCACTTCAGAGAAAAGGCATTCATGTGAGATCGACATAAATCAGCCAACACTATCTCCTGGCACGTGCAAGGGGCGAGCACAAATTAATATGTCGGCAAGTGTGTCAGAAAGAAGGCAAAACATTCCAAATGCATTAAAGATGACAAGGACATCACGATTTTCCAGTGTATTGTTTTTCCCCACTATTCATTTTGATTTTTCATCTTATTCATTTTGATTTTTCATCTGATTAGCAAGAAGGCAAAAATAATCTGAATTCAATAGCGGCAATAACAACTGTACCGTTTTCCAGAATTTCCCCCCGTCGAGTGACCAACCGCATGTCAAGAGTGTGGGGCATTCTCAGATTGCCACTTTTTGGGAGCGAAGGAAACAATCAAGACTTACGATGGTGAAGTTCATGACTTTGAGAATCCAGATGGTTAACGCCAGGTTGACAAGGATGAGGATCATCAACAGCAGGACAAAGAAGTAAAGGCAGCGTTTCCTCCATCCGTAGATTCCCACTTTGTACACTTGTGCTTGCTCTGAACTCTGCACATTATTCCTATGGCTGCACTGTTCTTGGGTCATCTGCCGGGGGAGGAAGGGAGAACAGGGTCAAGCTCACCGGAGGAGCGCCAGTACCGGATTTCAAAATGAAAATTGATTCAGCTACTTGTGATGTGAAAAATCATAAGTCTTGTGAACATAGGACTTTTTCCTGTCATATCATCAATCATAACAAAATGTAGTAGTTAGCAATCATCATTCCTGCCGATGCTGTTTGGCAGCGATTGGAGAGGATTCTAATTTTTTGACTAGGCTGCCTAATAATTTTTTATCTAAAACATAATTTAGAATCCTGGTTATTTTGGCTTTCAAATGGCTTTTGATGAGCGGGCACATTAGCAGCTATCTGAAACAAATGGCACAAGAGAGGGCTGTGGAATACCTTTTTTTCCAATGGGATTGGATGGGAGTTTTTTTCAATTATTTCTGGGATAAAAGATAAGAAGGAAATCGCCACAAAGCTAGCAATGAAAATTTCCATTAATTGAACATGAACAAAGATGACAGGGGCCCTCAATTTATGATGGTACCTACATACGCGGTTAAGAACTGCACATAGTGAACTCTTTCGTGCAGCATACCTAATTCTTGGTTTGTCACTTCTAATAGTTTGTTTTATACTAATGCCTATGTTCACCACTGTATCAGCCTCGGCCAGATCAATAGACTATGATGCAATCCTATCTATCCTATTTACAAATTTGAGTTATGGTCACCACTGCACTGTAGCTTGAAAGCATAATGGAGATGTTTTTTCAGGGCTCCAAATGACAATTTCATTGTAGAAATGCTAAGAGTTTTGTTAGCAACAGAATATATTCAGACCACATGATTTGGGATATGTTTTAATGCAAGGAATTAAGTATGAATGTTTTCTTTTTTTACAAGATACACTTTCCCGATAATCTACAAAGGGAACCACATTTTTAGTCCAAAACACTCTTTATTATATTGCATATTTTTCATGTAGATGATTCATTTTCATCTTCCATACAACGCATTCTTTCTCAAAAGGGTTGTGGGGGTTGCTGGAGCCAAACCCAGCTGACGTCGGGCGAAAGGCAGAGTAGTACACCCTAGACTGGTCGCCAGTCAGTCGTAGGGCACACAGAAAGACAAACGGCCATCCACACTCACAATCATACCACCACTAGCGGGAATCTAGTCTGCGCCTGCCAACACCGAGGTCAGGCGAGTGAACCTCTACACAACGAGGCGGCTCATGTAGGTTATCACATTGAATTTCTTGATCCACAGACAACATAAGCAGGTACAATTCAATGCACAAATATCCATCATATAAGCATTTTTGACAGACTTTCTAAACAAATTAATGTTACATTTTTCATGTCAATGGGAATACTCTTCGCAATACTTCAGTAGACCGAAATCTACTCTGATACATAAACACCATACAACCTTAGCTAAATAAACATCAAGCTGGGTAACCAGTTATATCCAAGAATTTTAAGACGGAAATGATAACTGAGATTTTTCTCCTTGCCTACAGTGGTCAATCTCTTTAAGTTGATAAAAAGTCACACACAGACACATACACAAGAAACAGCAATACAGACGCTCCCCTACTTACGAACATTCAACTTACGAACAACGGTACATACGAACATGTCTGCAAATTGCGTTTAAGTCCAAAAATGTTCGCAAGTCCAATTTTGTATTTCGCCCCTTTTTCGGAGTAGTACTTCTTTCCGCCGCTAATACCGACACCTGGCGCTGTGAGAGCTCAGCTCACCCAGCATCTACCTTCTTCTTCGTTGCAATGCGGAAGTGCGTGAATGTATCTCCAGTGTGCAAAGAACCTTTTTCATTTGTATCATTAAATATCTCATGCATCCAATATTGAATATGGTTGGTAAAAAGCTAAAGGCTTCTATTGAGGGAGTTGCAAGGAAGAGGCAAGCCATTTCATTTGAAACGAGTGGCAATAATAACGAAGCTTGATGCGCGTGAGAGTGGTGAGTGTTGCACATTTAGTACCATTTATAAACAGAAAGATCGAGCAGCAGGACCCAAATATTGAACGTTGCACAAAGTTTGCAAATCAATTGAATGATGCCATACAGTGCTACCTCATCATTTATGATGAAAAAAAGAAGGCCAGTTTCTAATACATAAATCTCTCTCTCTACAGTACTGTACATATTCTCTCCATTTTATTAAATGTTTTTTTTCAGTACAAACCAATGCGTGTTACTTATACAAGCCTTAAACATACAAATGCACTTGTATAAACCTTCAATATACTTATATCGGCCTTAAACATAAATTATAATACAAAATATAGCACTGAATCAACTTACAAACAAATTCAACTTATGAACAATCGCTCGGAACCAATTGCGTTCGTAAGTAGGGGAGCGTCTGTACAATTGAATAATTAACTGCCAAAACAACCAAAAATGTAATTGAGCCAAAAATATCTTTGCTAGGCGGGTATTTTTACAAATCGCTGTTGGTGTGAAGATAAACCAAAGTTCACTCAAGCAATCTATCACTAAAGGAACAAAGACACGTGAAGAACGACTTGGCAGACTATTTTAAGAATGTTATTGCCAGAGCTCTAAAAATACTTCTGGCTGTGCTAATCACACTTAATATCCAAATTTTTGTCTCATTTGGCTATTCTTTGTGACAGTGTTTTGGAAAGAATCCCCTGAAAGACAAAATAAAATACTGGTGGAATTTCAGTAATGTGTCAAGCTGAAAAAGATCATTATGCCAAAATCAGGGGCTGAGCAACAGTGTAGGAAAAACAAACCATTGGGCCTCGTTCCCGCACTGCAGCTACTTTGATTGATCAACCAACCGGAGACAGAGGAAAAACAAAGTATGGTTCTGATTACACAGAGAAATGAGCCTTTTACAAAATGTTATTGACTGCTTCCGGGTGCCAAACAGCAAGGCAGCTGCCCACTTTAGCTCTTTTATGGACTGCACATGGATTTGTACCATCAGGGACCCCAAGTTGCCAAATGGCCACAGCCCCTTAGCGCCCGTATGACTACAAACTAAATGAATGGCAAGAGGCCAGCAGTGCTTTATAATATCATACAATGTGTGGATAAATAAAGCATTACAGTAATGGGACTGGCTGATTAAAAAGTTTTAAGGTCATGGAAGAGTACTTTCAGCACCCAAAGAAATTGTGTGAATGGCGTTTCACTCAACCACAACTGTTCAAACAAAACCTAGACACAGTAAGGTTATGTTGCAGAGTTGCGTTTTGTTGAGTTATTACTAGTTCTGATTTTCTTGTTTCTAGGACTGCTTATTTTTTGTCAGTGCTCTGGGTCAAAAGTTTCCTGCTTCATTTGGAGGCCCGCATCTCAAAACATATGACTATAATTCTGCACTGCTTTGCGGAAAAATTTATATGCATCGGGAAAATTTTCCATTCTTTGTTAACATATCAGTTTGATGGTTTCATCTAACAGAATACAATGTCTGTAATGGTGAGCATTTTGGGGAGAAAAAAAATTGTTGCTTGGATATCTAGCATATGAAAGAAACAGTAAGATTTAACTTGAATCCTTCTTAAGACATTATCATAAGCCAGTCATAAAATGTAGCCAAAGAAACACCCGTCAATTGGTCGACTCATTCATAAAATTTCAGTAGATTGAATTCATATAATATTCTAGTAATGTATCATAGATTAGACTAATAATAGTCAGCTTGAGTTAGTTTGGCATAAAATACAATTTAAGTATAATTCATGGCTTTTAAAAAGTCCTGTCAGGAGGACGAAATTGAAATCACCATTGTTCGTTTCATTCAATGTTAGCTTACATGTGTTAATGTTTATATATATTTTAGAGGTTGCAGCCATTACAGAAATGCAGATGGAAGTTTTGTGAAAAAACATGAAGGTATTTATTGTTATACCAAATGTAGTGTATATTTCCATGTTGGTCATCATGGGTAAAAAGAAAAAAATCCACTGTTCCTGAACAGCAGGCAAGTAAAACCATTTTCATACTGTGACATTTTGATAAACCTGTACTTAATGTGTTTTAAAGGCAAGACCAATGGAATAATGGACAATTTGGTAGCTTCAACTACGACCACTCTGAGAGGAACCCTGCATTAAACTTCGGTGAGTGCCTAGATTCATGCTGGCATTTGTGTTACATTTGGTTGACTTTTTTCATATCATATTCAATAGAATGTGAAGAGAAAGTTTCATAAAACATCACAGCCACTGCACCAAAAAAAATGTATTATAATTATGTGCTAGTTTTTTTTTATCTTTATTTTTTTTTCTTTTGCAACTTGCCCGCAGGGAGATTCTCCACCCTGTATATGAGTGTTTACGGTACATGACACAATTATGATTAACATGTTAGCCTCTCACCGCGAGGTGAATACAAAGAACAGCAGGAAAAAAAGAGAATAGTAATGGTATTGACCTGCCCTGCTTACCATTCGGGCGAAGTGTGATATTGTCGTCGGAAGGAGATATAGTAGTCAATGCAACATTAAATTCCAATGTGGGCTTCGGCGATGAATTTTCAGTCTCAACTTGATCATTAAGAACACAGCCTAATTGCTTGGACCAAAACCGATGCTTAACATGCTAAAAGAAAGAAAAAGCCTTAAATAAAAGACTCTAATGCGGAGGCTGCTCGCAACAAACACTTCAATGCATATCACTAATTACTCGCTGCTGACTACTAATCAATGAAGCACAGAAAAAAATTGACTTTAAATAATTTTTAAAAGAGGAAGAAGAGGTACGTTGACACATCATACCTGGTGTAGAAAATAAAGGCAAAACATTCCATTATCTTCATATTGTAGCAAATCACACAACGTTAAAAGAATTCTCCCACTAAGCCGCCTCGTGGTGTTCACTCGCCTGACTTCGGTGCGGGCAGGCGTGGGCTCGATTCCCGCTAGTGGCGGTATGATTGGGAGTGCGGATGGTCGTTTGTCTCTCTGTGTGCCCCATGACTGACTGGCGACCAGTCTAGTGTGTAGTCTACCTTTCGCCCGACAATAGCTGGGTTAGGCTCCAGCAATCCCTGCATCCCTTTCAAGGCTGGGTGGTATGGAAGATGAATGAATGTCTTCCTCCAGCAGGTTAACTCACCATTAAAGAAATTGAGGGTACATTAAAATATTTGTTAACAATATAAGATAATATAAAAATAAAATATAAAATACCTTTTAAAAAATGAAATGAAAAATGAAAGTCACAGTTTAACGAGGTATAAATAAAAAGCCCTTTGAATTTGATAATTCAACTTTTTCTTATAATAAAACATAACATTCGTGGCCTGGCGGATGAATGGTTAGCGCATTGGCCTCACAGCTCTGAGGTCCTGGGTTCAAATCCAGGTCCGTCCACCTGTGTGGAGTCTGCATGTTCTCCCTGGGCGTGGGTTTTCTCCGGGTACTCCGGTTTCCTCCCATATTCCAAACACATGCATGGTAGGCTGATTAGACACTCTAAATTGCCCTTAGGTATGGTTGTGAGTGTGAATGGTTCTCCGATTGTGCCCTGCGATCGGCTGGTCACCGATACATGGTCTATGGACCGAAGTCAGCTGGGATAGGCTCCATCACCCCCGCGTGACCCTAGTGAGGATAAAGCTGTTCAGAAATGGAATGAATGTTACAACATTTGTCTGCTGCTCACAAGTCCATGGTTTTCCCCATCAATTCATTTCCCATCTGTTTGGGGAAAAAGCTTTTGGAGATTTTGGAGCCTGCGACCAGTCCAAAGCATCATTGTTGTAACGGCTGGTGACGTTAGAGACTAAACCTGGCAAAGTCATTTCTATTTCCTACAGTTATGCCAACATAGGTGTCTTTGAATCTCCTCCAGGATTAAGGGTTTTTAGATCAAGACCTTGGGGATTTAAAAAGCCAAAGATGTCATGAAAAACATCAAGCCTGGATACATTCATTTTAACTAACTACCATTCAAAATGCAAATACAACCATAAATGCAACACTACAGTATATATTTCTTCTCTCTATTTCTCTCAGCAATAGTCACCTGGGATATCATCCAATTACATATGTGTCAGCGGGTGCTCTGGCTTCTGACCAAATCACATTAAACACGTTAAAAGCCCAAGTCCTTTAAATTCCTGGGGGTCCACGTCACGGATAAGCTCTCCTAGTCTACAAACACCACGGCAGTAGTGAAGAAGGCCCAGAAACGACTCAATTTCCTCAGGGTACTCAGGAGGAACAACTTGGACACCAAGCTTCTGGTAACCTTCTATAGAACCACTGTGGAGAGCATCCTGGCATACTGCATCACAGTGTGGTACGCTGGAAGCACGGCAGCAGACAAAAATCAACTCTCTACGTTGCACGGTTTGGACAAATGTAGCGAGAGAATCTTAACACACAGACACATAAATCACGCTTTATAAGGATTATAGATAAGTGCTTATAGATGATAGAAGAATAGATAGAACAGGTGGCTGTTTTTCATGAGTTGACTTTTTTTAAATTAAAAAAAACATTTATAGTTGTTGCCTAAAGCTGGTCACTTGAAAACATGAAAACCTGTAAGTTTTTAGTCATCGTCATTATCATCAAAGCCGCTGACAAGCTTTCTAAAGCTACTTAGGGCTCAGAAAAACATTTCCCACACCTACCACAGTGGATGAATTACATAACAAGAACAAAGTTACTCTTCTGTCAACTGTAATCCTGCATTCTCACTTTGATTACCGCAGGCCTGCATTAAACGCTTTAACTGTCAGACAATTTATGGCTTTCCCACCTCTTTTTTGTCTTTATTGCTGTTAAAAAAAAAAAAAAAAAAAAAAATACAGCTTGGGACAAACTTGTTAAAGTTTTTACTGTGATTACTGTTTTTTTTTAACTGTCTGGTAGCATTAAACATTAAACACAATGCAAATGAGAATAAACCTAGGCTTGCTAATGAAAGCGGAGGGAAAAGCTGAGTTAAATTATATTCACATTTCACTCTGCCCTATATAATATATCAAAGACAAGTGTTTATACTTTTGTCAAAATGAACTCATTTACTGACTTACCTTATTGGAGTCCCTTAAAATTCAAAAGAAAAAAAGAAATAATGCCAACGAGAAATTTCGTACATGACATGAACTTGGGTGGACGGGTTTAAAATATCAAATGGCTTTAAAAAGTCATGAGGAATCATAGTAGAAACTAAACAGGAAGTCGACCATTTTGGTTCAGACCAACCATTGCTGATGAATCCGGTTGTGAAACAATCGGAAGCCTGAAAAATACTTAATGCATGTATCTGTTACGATCGCGGCGAGACGTTGTCCGGGGGGCGTCCGCGCCAGCCCGTGACGAGACGAGGGAGTGGCCGGTCCGGCGGGCGTCCGTGCCAGCTTGACACGAGACAAGGTGAGGGAGTGGCCGGTCCGACGGGCGTCTGCACCGGCCCGAGACGTCAAGCGGGCGTCCGCGCCGGCACCTGGAGAGGAGCGGGAGCAGCCGGTCTGGTGGGCATCCCCACTGGCCCTTTAAGTGCTGGCCAAGCCCCCTGCCCTTAACAGACACCAGAATCTTAGAAAAGCGGGAGCTTGGCGGGCGGGAGCTTGGCGGGCGGGAGCTTGGCGGGCTGGAGCTTGGCGGGCTGGAGCTTGGCGGGCGGGGGCTTGGCGGGCGGGGGCTTGGCGGGCGGGGGCTTGGCGGGCGGGGGCTTGGCGGGCGGGGGCTTGGCGGGCGGGGGCTTGGCGGGCGGGGGCTTGGCGGGCGGGGGCTTGGCGGGCGGGGGTTTGGCGGGCGGGGGCTTGGCGGGCGGGGGCTTGGCGGGCGGGGGCTTGGCGGGCGGGGGCTTGGCGGGCGGGGGCTTGGCGGGCGGGGGCTTGGCGGGCGGGGGCTTGGCGGGCGGGGGCTTGGCGGGCGGGGGCTTGGTGGGCGGGGGCTTGGCGGGCGGGAGCTTGGCGGGCGGGGGCTTGGCGGGCGGGAGCTTGGCGGGCGGGAGCTTGGCGGGCGGGAGCTTGGCGGGCGGGAGCTTGGTGGGCGGGAACTTGGCGGGCAGGAACTTGGCAGGCAATAACTTGGCAGGCAGTCCCTAGGCGGGCCAGCCGGCACGGGGAATATTGTGCGTGGCTTCGGCACGGGTGCGACTGGGGGTCAAGTTGGCACAGGAAACATGGTTTGTGGCTTCGGCACGGGTGCGACTGGCTGCCCAGCCGGCATGGGAAATATTGTGCATGGCCTTGGCACGGGTGCGACTGGCGGTCCACCTGGCACGGGAAATATTGTGCGTGGCTTTGGCACGGGTGCGACTGGCGGTCCAGCCGGCACAGGGAATCTTGTGCGTGGCTTCGGCACGGGTGCGACTGGCGGCCCAGCCGGCACAGGAAACCTGGTTCGTGGCTTAGGCATGGGTAGTCCTGTGCCTGGCCTCGGCACGGGAATACGGGAAACTTGGACGGGTGAGGTCGAGTGAGGAGCTTGGACAGGCGTGGTCGAACGAGGAGCTTGGACGGGCGTGGTCGAGCGAGGACTTTGGACGGGCGAGGTCGAGCGAGGAGTTTGGATGGGGAAGGTCGAGCGAGGAGCTCCTTCGGGAGCTCGAGTGTCCAGCCACTCCTCCCTCTTCTCCACTCGTCGCCTCCTCCGGGAGGAAGGCGTGACACGACCGTCGCTCACCTCCGCGACACAGGAATAGTTTCGCTGCTGCACCTCCCCAATAAAACAAGGCGATTTCCCGGTCGTCAGCGGGCTGTGTCCGAAAGTCCTACCTTAGCTTTCCTGCCGGCCACCATGCGGTGTCCCATTGTGGATGGCCAGATAAGAACTCCGGTAGGGGTCCGTGGAGCTGCTATTCCGGGACTCTTCTGCTGCCAAAACGTCTCTAAGGTCCCAACACCACGACGTAGTCATTATAAATTCCCTAAAATATTTTGGGGAGATTCCCGCTGAATCCATGTGGTCGGTGGGATATGAGCTGGGTGGCTGGCGTTGACGAGAGCGTCGATAGCTTCCCGCTGGGTCCATGTGGTCGGATCGTTCTGTTACGATTGCGCCGAGACGTCGTGGCGCGGTCGGAAGGATTAGGACCCAGTCGCGGGGAAGCAGGTGGGGACGAGGCAATTTGTGCTCATAACAACAACTTTAATAACTCAGAAGGGCCTTACAAAACAACAAGGACTTGTTAATCCAAAACGAAACCAAACCGGAGCATGGAGACAAGTAACATCAAGGAGAATGGTAGCGTGGCTGCATGGCCAGTTCCTACGCAGGAATTTACGCAGGTACTTTCGCAGGGATGTATGCAGACGATCCGACAATGAATACCAACTCAGTGGTGTTTAAATACACACATTAGGAAGTAATCATGAATCACGCGCAGCTGCTCGAACATAACGGCAAGGCAGGAGGGACAAATGAACGTGGGAACAGCAGCCGGGCTGCTCCTGACAGTATCAATATCAAATACAATGAGTTATTTGCCATTTATGTCTTAGTACATATTAGAAATGAGAACTGAAAAAGTAGCCCAGCGGATGAGTGGTTAGCACGTCGGCCTTACAACTCTGGGGTCCTGGGTTCAAATCCAAGCCGGTCCACTTGTGTGGAATGTGCATGTTCTCCTCGGGCCTGTGTGGGTTTCCATTGAGTACTCCGGTTTCCTCCCACATTCCAAAAACTTGCATGGTGGGCTGATTGAACACTAAATTGACCCTAGGTATGGGTGTGAGTGTGCATGGTTGTCCGTCTCCTTGTGCCCTGTGATCGGCTGGCCACCGTTTCAAGGTGTCCCCCGCCTCTGGCCTTGAGTCAGCTGTGATAGGCTCCCCCTGCGACCCTAATGAGGGTATAGTGGATCAGAAAATGAATGAATGAGAACTGAAGAAGCATAAGCTATAATGTAGTAGTTAAATCCATGAACAAATATGATGCAGTGGTACTGTCAAGGAGCATTTTCAAAGACCAGTAACAATTAGTTTCTATTACATTTTGGAAGTCGCTTGCCCAACGCTTCACACCACCGAGTAGCACAGTATATTTTTAGCCAAGAGGGAGGTCATGACACTTGAGTCGAGAGGCATGAGGATTTGTCTGCTTACTTTCAAGTTGCAGAGGGCTGAAGTGATCTTCTAGAAATATCCATTAAAGAAATGCCCCTTCTTCCACCAAAAGTAAGGATTTTTTTTTCTCTCACATCTCCACCCTACCTTCATTTAGAGGAAAAGCTAGTCAAAGAAAAGGGATTGGATGAAATTATGAAAAAAATATGGTGCATTTGATTTGTTGTTCAAGCAATGCTTATATTCAAGTTAGTGTAATTTGTTGTTGATTATTTTGAGGCAAAATGGAGTGCCTACCTAGCTACAACCAGTGGATATACTGTTATTTGAAATTTGTACTCAATACTAAGAAATAATATTTACTCCAAGAAATTTTAAATACATTTAAAAAGATGATTAGTCAATTGCTAATTGTCCTACTGTCTGTCCTTACCGCCTGTTTCTTAGTTACAAAGGTTCTTTGTGGTTCACTGAGCATGATGTGCAGATGCTAGATACTGTTATGTTTAATGTGGAAAAACATCCAATAACAGAGGTGTCATTTTATGCTTGATTAGGCGTCCTGAGTGTACTCTGATGTCTACAAAAGATTCAGCTCAATCAGCTATGTATTTGTACAATCCCACAATGTCCTAAATATGTATTCATTTTCTGTACCGTTTATCCTCACAAGGATCACAGAGGTGCTGGAGCCAAGCCCATTCAACGTGGGCAGTCGGCGGGGGACACTTAATATTTGTTGCCAGTCAGTTGCAGGGCACTATGAGATAAACAACCATTCACAATCATACTTGGGGGACAATTTACAGTGTTAAAACATCCTACAATGCATATTTTTGGAATGTTAAAGGAAACTGAAGTGCCTGGACGAAACCCACGTAGGGGTGGTGAACATGCAAATTCCACACAGGAAGGTCTGAACTCACCGGGAATTGAACCCGCGATCTCAGAACTTTGTGGTGGACGGACTAATCGAGGTGTCAAGACCTACCATACTGCCCACATATAATGCTCCATATGGTAGCACAGATGTAAAAAACCAACCAACAATAAACTGCTATTAAACTGAGACAACTGGTAGCCTTGTTTGAGGGCTCTGCCCCTTCCACCTCGAGTGTTTATTATGTGTCTGCACAGTCAGTTCGTGTCCTTAACAGTACTTTTTAAGGGTATCCTTTTCGTTTGCTTTGTGTGTGTGGAAGCCGGCTGATCATTAGTATGCAGAAAGCAGCAATGCCACTCGCTAGCCTGCTAAAACAATAACGTTTATGATAAGTGCTCATCGGTCTGGCTCCTCGGTCAAGCGGTGTGACGCAGCAAACAAAAAGGCGTAAACAACGACAGCGTGATAGCCCAACGTATGTGACTCCAACATAACGTTTTGATGTGCTCAGGTTAAAAAGATAAAAAAGGAATGTATGCCTGTTCAGTGTACTGCAAAGGGATTGCTGTATACATTTCTACATGAGGGATTGTTCTTAACAAAGATGATTTGGAAGGTTTGTTTTTTCATCGTGTTGCTACTCCAAGCACAGGCAGTTTTCTCATAATGTTTATAATGAAGGTAACACCTATGTAAAAGTTGTGTAATTTTTTTTAATATAGTATTCTCTGTAGATAGGAGCTGCCTGGTTGCTCAGTCAGTGATATTTTGATGCATTAATCAATCAAACTTTTAATTATAATGTTCAAGACATGGACAGAAAATAAAGCACAACGTTTTTTACTTGATAAAACAGAAGCAAAATCAGAAAAGACCTCTGACGTGTGTGCTTATTAGTATTTTTTTACACACTTGCATGCAGATTAAGATGCGAGTACAATATTTCACACTGAAAACGAAATGCACTTTTATCCATTCATTTATTTTCCATACCGCACATCCTCGAACAGGGTGTGGGGATTGCTAAAGCCTAAATCCTCTGATTATGTGATGTGTGCTGTTTTATATTTAACCCATCTCAATTATGCTGCAAGTCGATTCAACATCCTTGCACGTCAACACAGACAAATATTGCCGTCCAAAGTGCATCCTTGAAGTGACACCACGGGGACAAAGTAATGGTGAAAAATAAATCATAAATCAACACCATCATAAATGTCCAAAGGGGATTTTTGGGGTCACAGAGAATCCATTTCTACGTTAAACAGTTGTTTTACTGAAAATTATGAAATGCTATTACAGCATTTTTTCCATTGCCATGACATCTAACTCAAGATCCATGTACGAGAACTATGTATACTAGCGCTATGTATAGAAAAGGGACCGAACACAAAATGTGACAAATTGACATTTGATTAAATGTTATTATTATTATTATTATTTTTAACCCCTCTACTTTTGAACAAGCACTGATTAAATGTCACTAAGTGTTTTGCATGGATTGATTGCCCTAAAAAAGAGAAAAGAAAAAAGATAAATAAAAAATTACAGAGCATGGCTCCTAAATTTTTAATATGTGGCACACGATTTTTGCACTAGTGGAACATGTGTCATAAGTAATTTCTGAAAGCAGTATAAATAAAATTTTACCAGTTGGGGAAATATACTAGTTGACATTCTGGTGCAACCCACATGGTCCTGGTACTAGTCTTGAATAAATGCCTTCTATTTGAACTTGGTATTGCTACAAAAGCAGCACAGTGACATTTAAATTTGTACTTGTAGCCAAAAATTGGCACCAGTAGTGAAAAACACTTAATTTAATCATTTCACAAGTGTTGTTTCGTCTTATTAGTAAGTGCAAAGTATCAGTATGATGGATACAGACCGAATACTAAAACGAACGACACCTTATAAGGACAACCTGAAATATTAGTCTTGTAAAACTGCCCTTTAAAAAAAATAAAAAAATGGCAAGGACCCTTACTGGTAGATGATGACGGGTTTGGCGGCCAGTACAAACAGAGGAAGAGTGAGGTGATATATGTATATAAAAAAGGAGGGGCTGGAAGTTGCGCGCTGTAACGCCCCTGGATATTTAGGGTGCAGACTAAAACTGCATAGGGACAGCTGCCGTGCAGAACTTTGTGGGTGGTGCATTAGTTAAGTGCCAGGGTTTCCATGTCTGTTTTAACCTATAAAAAATTGCAGTGATTATTCGGCAAACTAACAGCCACAATCTTCATTAGGGAAATGTTTATCTTACAAGTAAATGGGTCTTTACATTTGTTATTATTCTAATGTTTCTAAATATAACTTTGACGAGACTATTATGACAGGTTATTTCTGGTTAACATGTTTAAGGTCATACTTGGTGCTCTAGCAGCCACAGTCCTTTTGAACAGTGGGGAGCGTTTATTGGGGGCTTTTTAATACATTACCGTAATTACTCGAATATAACGCGCACTCGAAAATAACACGCAGGTAATTTTGGGCCAAAAAAATCTGGAAAAATGCAGTACTCGAATATAGTGCGCACCTAAAATTTCCCGCTGACGAAAATCAGAAATCTTACCTTTCTTCGTTTCACGATTGTTTTGTTCAAAACCGGATAGAGAAATCTTCAGGTACGAGCGTGTCGAGTGTCGTGCAGTTGGGAGTTATGCGTTTGAATTTTAGGGCAATAGATGATACACAGAGTGGACAAACATATCATGTAGACATGTTATGTTGCAATACCTTTTAGACTTCCTTGAACATTGACTACATTTCAATTGACAATACCATGTTTTAATTCAAATATCTATTGTCATTCTCAAACAAGAAAAGGAACATACAAATTGAATAAATAAATGATTTGAAGATATGCACAATGGAAAAGACTATCACATGTAACAAGGGAATGTACTGCCCCCCGCTGGACATATTTTTAAATACAAGTACGTACTACACTACAATGTAGTATTCTACTTTCCAGCTTATTAATGCAGGATTGTGATGTTTGTGAGGCTTGACGATCTTTAATATGCGTGTATTTTGAATTCAAAGTTGGAAATTGCACAATGTCCGTGCGTCAAAGTGAGTTTGACAATGCTTTTTTCGATCGAAAATTTGTAATTTATTTTAGTTATTGATTATAACACGCACCCCCAACTATTGGAATTAATTATATAGCAAAAATATGCGTGTTATATTCGAGTAATTACGGTAACTATATTTCAAGGTTGATATTTCTCGCACAAATTAAGTTCAGCTAGTTAGGAAATATGTTCAAAACAGCTAAAGAAAATTGCCTTTGAGGACTTTTAATTATGTTTCTAAAATGCACAAGACAAACTGAGTCAAACTGAGTGATCGCACGCCTCGTGAACACTTTTATCAGGATGTTTTAGCCACGAAGTCAGAAAAATTATAATTTCTCCCCCATATATTTTCTGATTTGTGCTGTGGAAATGGTGGCTTCCACCTACTCAGCCACCTTCTCGTTGATTTCCTCAAATATTGCCAAGCGTTGCATTAACTCCTGCTCCGTTGAGAGTTCTTTTTGGTGCCCCTCTACCAACTCGTCAATGTCCTTCTTACTGACCACCAGCCCCATCGTCTGTCCCCGCGACACAATTTTGCACACCGCAGGCTGTGATTCTGGTTGAGGCTCGACTGCGAGTCCGTCAAAGGCACTCAGCCACAGCTTGCTCCAAGCAAAAGTTCAAGCAAACAGCGCCGAATGGCGGTAAAAAAACAAGAGAATCTTGAAACATGAAGATTTATGGTCAACTGCGAGTCCGTCGAAGGCACTCGGCCAAAGCTTCTTCCAAGCATAAATTCAAGCACACAACGACGAATAGTGGTCAAAGAAACATGGAGGGTTGTTGTGAGACAGCCCAGTAGGGTGTAGTGAAATTGTCAAGCAAGAAGCAGCCGCGACAATTTCAAAATAAAATAACGGATACAGGAAAGGTATTGACGTTTTCGTAACTTGGATCTTGTTTTCGTATCTTGAAGCACTCATTTGCATTTCAAAAGGATTCGTGACCAGAAAATTTTGTACCTGGAGGCATTCGTAAGTAGTATTAGCAAAAGACGCAACCTATACACCCATGAAACAAATGTTTTTTTTTACTTAAGAAAGTTCTTTGAGTGAGGTTTGAATACTTTGGAACACATTGCGAATCTAGACTTGAGCTGGTCCCAAAAAGGATTAAAAGCAAATATTGGCTTTGCTCGCTAGGCCAATCACAGGGCACTCTGCCGCCAGCAGTCAGTAGCTTCACTCTACACTACTCGGGCTCGTCTAACTTATTTATAGAAGCTTCCCTTTCCTCGGGTGGACGATGCAATTGAAACCAAATGTGTGGCCGTGAGCCATCCCATTACACACTACCTCTACCCCCCTCCATTCCCTTTGCTGATTTTGCTTCTGTTTTATCAAGAGAACGATTGATTAGTAGAAATGACGACATTAAACAAGATTTGAAGCATGTCACAACCAACCCAAGCATTCGACGACTGTTTCAACTATTCCATGGAAATGTCCCATTCAGCAAATACAGAGTTAACATGAATCCATCTCGGGCCACAACCACGCCCACTCGATATTTCCTGAAGAAAAGCAAACTTACCATGATGCCTGCTGTGTTTTTTTGCGTCTGTGTCGTATTCTCTCGACCTTCCTCGCAATAAGTGTTAAAAATAGAATGTAAGCAAAGTGACTTTTCTTTTCTTTTTGCTCTCTTGTCAACTTTTTCTAATAACACAGTCCCCGTTCCTCTTTGCACCCTTTTCTAGACGTCCGTGACCTAAACTGTCAGATTTTCCCCCCTCTCCTGCTGTCGTGTGCTGAGTAGAGTTGTTGTAGGCCGCCCTCTGACTTGTCTGCCAGATTTAGAAGCCACATGTGTTGGGAAGTTTAAAAGGGGCAGGACTTACTTTGTCACACCGACCCAGGCTAAACACACACACACACACACACACACACACACACACACACACTCAGGCCAGCTTTTATGTCAGCTTGTTTTATACAAGTGATAGATAGAAATGAAAACATTTTTATCATTATCTTTCATAACCTTGGAGGTCTTTTACCAGAATTACAAGGGAACTTGTGGAGAAAGTGCCCAGAATGGTTGAGACTGGATTAGAAATAGCTAGTGTGACGGAAGCTACAACTGACTAAACAAAGAAAGCACATTATAGTTTTCAAAATACAAATAAGGTTCACCTCATTTGCATCTGAAAAGGATCAGAATGTACAAATGCATTTTGTTTGGATGCACAGTGTGTCCAGTAGAGAGAGGAGATGCTATTTGGAGAACGCATATTCCTGACAGTGAGCCAGGACAAAGATTCTCCTTCTCCTGTCTCCTTGGACCGCCCACCCCCTGTGATCCCATTTGCTCCTCCAGCACTATGCTGCTAGTTCGGGTTGGGGAGGCGTGGGGGCAGCTTTGATGCAGAAGTCAGCAGACTTGCTCATTGGGATTTTGTTGGACAAACAATGAGGAAATGGGGTCTGATTGTTTGGTAATTGGTCTTAAGAGCCGTCAGGCTGCAAGATGATCTTCCTTAGCTATGTAATTGTTATCCTGTGACATATCTGGTTTTGGAAAATGTTATCCAACAGTAGCAAATTTAACCCTTACTAACATATTATATGCCCCACCCTCCGACACACGTTTAACAGTTCCCTGGTGTCTAACTAATGCTGTGGGTACCTTGATTTACAGTACAAATTGTACAAAGTTCCGTAATCAATACTGTGACAATTTTGAAAGAAGGGAATCAGAAATTATATCATTCTTAATGCATACAGAGACAGCTCGCTACTTTGCGCTTCGGTTATTGCTGCTTCACTACATCGCAGATTTTTTTTCTGGGATTTTTTTTTTAATTCATTCATTCATCTTCCATACCACCCATCCTCGAAAGGGTTGCGAGGGTTGCTGGAGCCTAACCCAGCTGTCTTCGAGCGAAAGGCAGACTACACCCTAGACTGGTTGTCAGTCAGTCGTAGGACACACAGAGAGACAAAGGACCATCCGCACTCCCAATCATTCCGCCGCCTGCAGGAATCGAGCCCGCGTCAAAGTCAGGCGAGTTAACCTCTACACAGCGAGGCGGCTTATTTTTTAATTTTTTTAATTATGTTTTGGGAGTGGTTAGCGCATCAGCCTCACAGCTCTGGGGTCCTGGGTTCAAATCCAGGTCACGTCCACCGGTGTGGAGTTTGCATATTCTCCCGGGCCTGCGTGGGTTTCCTCCGGGTAGTCCAGTTTCCTCCCACATTCCAAAAACATGCATGGTAGGCTGATTGGACACTCTAAATTTCCCCTAGGTATGGGTGAGTGTGTATGGCCCTGCGATCGGCTGGCCACCGATTAAGCGTGTCCCACGCCTTTGGCCCAGAGTCAGCTGGGGTAGGCTCCAGCACCCCTCGCGGCCATAATGAGGATAAAGCAGTTCAGAAAACGAGATGAAATAAAAACGTGAAAATCCACACTGAAACTCATAACCAAAAGCCACTCTTGCTACTGGGACTCAGCACTGATGATTTAAAAAAAAAATAGGGGTGACCGTACTTCGTGGATTTTCCCTTTTCGCGGCAGGGTACAACTCCCCATTAACCGCGATAATCAAGGTTTTACTCTACTACAATTGTAATCGAGGTTTTACTCTACTACAATTGTTTTGGAAAGTGTCATTAACTAAAGATTTTCCAGTCAAAACAAAAGTTGTCTTTGAATGTTTGATTGAAGCTTCAATGGCAATTATACAGTACTTACTTAGGCGATGTACCACTCATTCACTCATGTTAATCAAAAACGTACCATGACCTCCGTTCCCCCAAAAGAGAAACACTTCTAAAAGCCTGAAATAATGAGTTTTATGGACTGCCAAGGTGTATGCAAAAAAAAAACAGAACAAAAAAAACAGATTTTCTGGAAACCAGCTTTCACAGTTGCAAGGACATGAAAACAAAGTTACTCACAGGACTTCTAGTTCCTGATGCCAGGCCTCAAAATCTCATCTCATTTTCTGAACCAATTTATCCTCGCCAGGGTCGTGGGGGTGCTGGAACCTATCCCAGATGACTCCAGGCCAGAGGCAGGGGACACCCTGAATCGGCGGCTAGCCGATCGCAGGGCACAAGGAGATGGCCAACCATGCACACTCACACCCATACCCAGGGGAAATTTAGCGTCCAATCAGCCTACCATGAATGTTTTTGGAATGTGGGAGGAAACTGGAGTACCTGGAGGAAACCCACGCAGGAGAACATGCAAACTCCACACAGGTGGACGTGACCTGGATTTGAACCCAGGACCCCAAAGCTGTGAGGCCGACGCGCTAACCACTCGTACCACCGGGCCGGGGCTTCAAAATCACAGACAACATGGAAAACAAAATGTAAACATTAATTCATTTATTCATTTTTTTAACCGCTTTAGCCTCACTAGGGTCGCGGGGGGTACTCGAGCCTCTCCCCACTGACTTCGGGCCAGAGGTGGGAGACATCATGAATCGGTGGCCAGCCAATTGCAGGGCACAAGGCAACGGACAACCATTCACTCTCATAATCATACCTAAGGGCAATTTAGAGTGTCCCATCAGCCTACCATGCATGTCTTTGGGATGTGGGAGGAAACCCACGCAGGCCCGGGGAGAACATGCAAACTCCACACAGGTGGACTGGCCTGCAATTGAACCAAGTATCCCAGAGCTGTGAGGCCGAAGTGCTTACCACTCAAGCCTCCGGGGGGTCCAAAACATAAACGTATCAAAGCAATTTTAACCAATTTTCCAATTATGGTAGGATTGGATTGGATAACTTTATTCATCCCGTATTCGGGAAATTTTATTGTCACAATAGCAAGAGGGTGAGAATGCAGATACAGGAAAGGCATAGTTACAAGTTAGACAATACAGTCGCAAAAAAATTCAATATAACTGTATTCATTCATGCATTCATTTTCCAAACCGCTTATCCTCACAAGGGTCGTGGAGCATGCTAGAGCCTATCCCAGCTGACTTCGAGCACAAGGTGGACACCCTGAATTGGTGGCCACCCAATCGCAGGGCACAAGGAGAGGGACAACCATTCAAGCTCACACTCATACCTAGGGGCAATTTCAAGTTTTCAGCCATCCTACCCTCCATGTTTTTAGAATGTGGGAGTAAACCGGAGTATCCAAGAAAACCCACGCAAGCCTGGGGAGAACTTGCAAACTCCACACAGTGAGGACCCACCTAGGATCGAACCCTCGACCCCAGAACTGTGAGACCAACGCGCTAACCACTCAACTGCCCGGCAGCTCAGTAAGTGTAGAGGTATAAAATTATCGTCTAACTCAAAGACAGAGCTATGTGAACAGGTAGCTCAAAATTTCCATTTTTTCGGCATTTGAATTTCACACCTGATGGGTGGTCGGACACTCTTTGACATCAGTTATTTGAGATTAAAGTTATATGTTCCATAATATATATACAAGCCAAAGTCCAAATCCTAGCTTGTAAAGCCAGGTAATTGGAATAAATGTCAAGTTTAGGTTTCGATTCCATTGCGCTCCCACATAAGACCTGGTGAAAATGCAAGGCTGTGTGACATCAGCGGGGCAGCCGAGGATGGTGGGTTGTTTAGTGGGCACACACTCAGGAAAAGGGGGGAAAAAGACATTACAGCAATCATTGTTCAGCAGCCGAGGCAGGTCTGGGAAGTCATGAATGGTAAGTGGGCAGCAGAGCAAGAGAATGTGCTCACTGTTGCCTAGACTGAATGTCAAGCCTGAGCAAATACATTAGCTACAAAGTTGAATCAGATCTGTTACCATAGCCTGACGGTTTGATGGCATGCCAACCATCTTTACCACCCCTTTAAAGACATGGCATTTAGGTACTTCAAGTTATATTTACAAGGTCAAAGTCGCCTGTAAATGGTAGGGTATGTAACCAAAAAAAGAACTATTTAGTGGCTGGACTAACGCAGAAAGTTGGTTTTGCATACCTTTTGGTCTAGTGTGAATATAAACAAAAAAATTCTGGTGCAGATCAAACAGCTAGTCTGAGACTTTGCCAAAGAGATGATTTTGATTCGCAACCTCACCATGGTGCGAACCAGTGTTGAATTCACACATTATGGTGTTGAATGCAGAGCATCACAGATCTGAAATTTTTTACTTCTGTATTTTACTGTGTTACCGCAACAAGACCCTTTGCCCAATAACTGAATGATGATGTGTGGGTTTGTTGTTTCTCGAGACTTCGATAATTACCGTATTTTCACATCTACGCACTTAAAAGTCTAAAATGTTCTCTAAAATGGTCGATGCACCCAATCGGTCGGTGTGCCTTGTCTGTGAACTAAATTCAATTTTTGTATGGCCCTGACCACTTAAGTGACTGGTTTTATTTCTTGCCGGCATGCTACTTATTGCGATCAACCCAGCGGATGTTCACCCTGAAAATAGCCTCCCCGCACCTTCCAAGCATTACGGTAAATCCATTCAAAACATCCCAGGGGAGTGGCAAGGCATTTGACTTCAGTGTGCTCGCAGCTCTTTTAACCCTCAAAAACACTCTCAATACTCAAAGAAACAGCATATTAGAACTATACAGAGGAAATGCCTGACGTGAATGACAACAGAATGCGGTTGTGAACTCTTGGAAAATGTACTGAAACCATGGATCGAACACAATTTATCAGCTTTGCTAATGGCTCGGGTGTGATGAATGCCGGATGGCCAACATAGTAGTTCGGGCAGGCAGCGTCGCACGAGTTACGAGTCACAAAATAACAGTGAGGAGAATCAAAGGCGTGGGAGTGATGCATGTTGCGAGTTACAATGGATTGTGGATGACTAGGCTCAAGTGTAGGCCAGCACTGTTGTTCGAGCTTTCGCCAAAGCTAGAATCAAGTTCCTGGAATACACATCTCTGACTGACAGTGGAGCCTAGCATGTTGAATGCCGAACTCTTTATATTAGAGTGTACCTTTTACCTCAATAAAGCATCATCAAACTTAGTTTTACTTTCTTTAAAAAAAAAACACTAGCAGCTAGCCTAACATACACTAGCGGCTAGCATAACATATGCTAGCCTAGTGTCATGGTAGCGCCTTTTCAAACGAGGCGCCCTATGTATTGACAAAAAACAGGAAATATACCCGCAACTGAGACTGTGCCCTTTTAGACGGTTCGTTTTATAGGTGTAAATATACGGTACAATGTTAAATGGAACCCGCACCAAAAAGGCTCCAATGTATTTTGCTCCTTACCAAAGAAAGTGGGTTATGGACTTTCTTGATGTTAGTATACGTTTAGATCAGTGGTTCTTAACCTGGGTTCGATTGAACCTTAGGAGTTCGGTGAGTCGGTCTTAGGGGTTCGGTGGAGCCTCTGCCGCGGCGGTAAGGATACATCGACTAATCACGTCTATTCACGATAACATGCCTCGCTTGACCAACACTGGCTGCAGGTAATCACGTGATATTTGCTTGGCCAATCAGTGCTGCGAGGAATTTTTATATAATTTGAATTTGAAAAAGAACATATTTCATTTTTCACTAAAGTAGGGTTCGGTGAATCCGCATATGAAACTGGTGGGGTTCAGTAGCTCTAACATAGGCTAGGAAGGCTAGCCCTGAGATTTCAATCCAAAAATCCAGAACCACTATGGAGAAGTAGTGACAACTTGTACACTGCGGTGCCTTCTGTCAACTATGAGCTAAAATCTAGTTTTCAAGTGTACGTTTATCAGCAAGTCGTTGTAAAAGAGGGTCTTGTAGATTCAGGTACTTCATATGGCTATACAGAGACACCTCACTACTTCGGTTATCGCTGCTTCACTACATCGCAGACTTTTTTTCTGGGGATTTTTTTTTATTTCTTACTTTTTTTTTAGTCATTCCTTCATTCATCTTCCATATCGCTCATCCTTGAAAGGGTTGCAAGGTTTGCTGGAGCCTAACCTGGCTGTCTTCGAGCAATGGGCAGACTACACCCTACACTGGTCGCCAGTCAGTCGTAGGGCACATAGAGAGACAAACGACCATCCATACTCCCAATCATACCGCCGCCTGCAGGAATTGAACCCGCATCTGCCCGCAACCAAGTCAGGTGAGTGAACCTCTACACCACGAGGCAGCTTATTTTTTTAATAAAAATGTGAAAATCCACGCTGAAACTCGCATGTGAAAGCAACTCCCCTGTCTTCCGCTTGCTACTAGGACTCAAAACTGAAGAAAAAAAATAATTGAACATTTTTTTTAAGTTTATACAAATGTAGAAATCCACGCTGAAACCAGAAGCCACTCTTGTTACCAGGACTCATATATTACTTTATATGCTAAAATAACAAAATATCCACTTTTTTCCTTCAATTAATTCAAGTGGAATGCAATCTTGATTGACAAAACAAATTTGGTTTATGTAAGTGGATATTTTCAAATCCAATCTAGGCGTTTTTCATAAGTGGATTTAAATGCCCACATTAAAATCAGTTGCTTAGCAATGAGTGAGATAGTGAAGGCTCTTATTCTCGTCATACTTTTACTTTTCGATGTCTTAACAATAATATGACTACTTTGATTGTTCAATAGTTTTTAAATAAATCCTTGGATAGCTAAATCACAGGGCTCCACATTAAAAATGCTATGCTGCTGCCTTGTGCAACATGTGAGTCACTTTAATCATCGCATTGTTGATAATGTTTTATTTTTGCTTTCAATGCGTGAGGAAAAGTTTTGGGGGTGCTACATAAAACGGTTGTACGAACAGTCACACAAAAAGATTGATTACGACCTAAAAAATATCTACAATAATGAGCAAAGCAAAAAGATAATTATTGCACCATCAAAATATCTATTTCTCGTTTTCCATTTTGTAATCGGACATCTTGCAAATGCAAAATATAATAGCATGTTCTTCATGCTCTTGGAAAAACCTGAGAACTCAAGAATTGGGCTGGAAAAAGAGTACCTGGTCTATTTTGTATATCTGCACATAAATATAACTTGTTTTAATTTCCTATAACAGGACAACATTTGCGATTCAGCAGCCCCAGTGTTTGATGCCACTTTTTCATGTATGTTGATGCTATTTAAAAAAAAAAGATTCTGAACGCCCCTAGGACACGGGTGGGCAAGCTATACCACAACGGGCCGCCGTGGGTGCAGGTTTTCATTCCAACCCCTAAAGAGGACACCTTTTCACCAATCTGGTGTCCTGCAAGTGCAATCAGTGGATTGCAGTCAGGTGCTTTTTGTTTTCTGGAGAAATCTCATTGGTCAGTGTCTGTGCTGGATCGGTTGGAACAAAAACCTGCACCCACAGCGGGCCTTGAGGACTAGTTTGCCCACTCCTGCTCTAGGACCTAGAGCAGGGGTGGGCAAACTATTCCACAAAGGACCGCAGTGGGTGTTATATTAAACGGCAACATACGGTAGCACCAGTCTTCACAGACATTTTCAACCTTTCACTAGAACAGGCCTCCGTTCGAGCCTGTCTAAAATTGGCCACCACCATTCCAGTACAAAAGCAGTCATCCGCTAAGAATCTGGGCGACTCCACCCAATAGCTCTCACACCAATCATAACTAAGTGCTTTGAAAAACTGTTACTGAAACACATCAAAGCCTGTCTTTCCCTCATCCACAACCACATCAGTTTGCATATCAGGCGAATAGATCCCCGAAGATGCAATAACCACCGCCATCTGCACTGCACTGAGCCACCTTGAGAAAAGAGGGAGCTTTGCCAGAATGCTTTTCATCGACTACAGCTCAGCCTTTAACACCATAAGTCCGGACATTCGTATCCCCAAGTTGGCCAACCTGGGGATCCCACCTTCAAAATGCTCATAGATTAAGGACTTTCTGGTCTACCGCCCCCAGCACGTGAAACTGGGTCGCCACCTCTCATCTGTCCGAACCCTCAGCACCGGCTGGTCCCAAGGCTGTGTGGTGAGTCCATTACTCTCCTTACTCTACACACACAGACTGCAGACACAAACACCCTGAGAAGATCATTGTGAAATTTGCGGGCGATAGAACGGTGGTGGGGATAATCACAGGGGAGAATGAGCGCTGAACCTTTCCAAAACTAGAGAACTCATCATGGACTTCCGCGGGAACAAGGCTCCTCCGTCCTCCCTCAACGGTGAATGTGTGGAGCGAGTCTAGACATTCAAATTCCTAGGGGTCGACATCTCTGCTGATCTCACTTGGGCGGCAAACACCACATCACTTGTCAAAAAGGCGCAGCAGAGGCTATATTTCCTGAGAGCACTCAGGAAGGAACAACTAAACATCAACCTTCTGGTGACCACTACCGGTCTGCCACTGAGAGCATGCTGACCTACGCTGTGTCATTGTGGCACTCAAGCTGCACAGAAGCCCACAGGAAAAGACTGCAGAGGGTGATCAACACAGCCCAAAATACCATCCTGCCCCCTACCTACCCTGTCCAGCATCTACAAATCCTGGTGCCTTAGAAGAGCAGAAAGCATCATAAAAGACAATACGTATCCCGTTCCCCTGGTTCAACCTGCTGCCCTCTGGAAAGCGCTACAGACCCTTAACAGCCAAGACAAACAAACTCGAGGACATACTTAATTCAAGTTCTGCACCTAGGACCTTATCTAGTGGTTATGATGTTTAAGTACTAAAACGGGACATTATTCAGTACAATGCAGGGTGCATGCAGGAGAGAGAGAGAGAGAGAGAGAGAGAGAGGAAGAGAGAGAGACAGAGAGAGGAAGAGAGAGAGACAGAGAGAGAGAGAGACAGAGAGAGACAGAGAGAGACAGAGAGAGAGAGAGAGAGAGAGAGAGAGAGAGAGAGAGAGAGAGAGAGGCAGGAGACACCTTGAATTGGTGGCCAGCCAATCGCAGGGCACGAAGAGACAAAGAACCATCGATGTTCACACTCATACCTAGGAAAAACTCAGTGTCCAATCAGCCTACAATGCATATGTTTGGAAGGAGGGAGGAAACCCGGGAAGAACATGCAAACTCCACACAGGTGGAGTGACCTGGATTTGAATACAGGACCAAGGCCAACGCGCTAACGACTCATCCGCCGGGCTGCCCCCACGTATTTATCTATTACTATTTATTGATTATTTATTTATTATTACCATATATTGATTATCAATGTGTTTGTTTGTTGCTGAGTCCATTGACTCAGCGAGTAGTGCGCTCTCAACAACTTGGCGCTGAACGTCTCCAAAACCATGGAACTCATCCTGGACTTCAGAAGGAACAAGGACACTCCGCTCTGCAGATCTCACTTGGACTATTTATTGATTTATTATTGATTATTTATTTGTCTGTTTGTTGTTGTTATATGTGCGCTACACGGTGAAAGCTTTAAATGTCATACTTGTATAATGACAATAAAATCATTTAATTCAATCAATTCAATTCCTACAAGTGTAATCCGTGAATTGCAGTCAGGTTCTTCTTGTTTTCTGCAGAAATTTCATTGGTTAAACTGTCTGTGCTGGATCGGTTGGAACAAAAACCTGCACCCACAGTGGCCCTCGAGGACCGGTTTGCCCACCCCTGACCTAGAGTCTAGCTAGAGCCTATAACACTTTTTGTTGTGCAGTAATCCCACAAACATCTACTCCCCTGTCTTCTGTTTGCCACTAAGAAAAAGACTCAGCACTGAAGAAAAAAAATGGCGGGCAGCGGTTGGTGGCCATCATTTTTATCTGAAAATAGAGCTTTCTGAGGGGCCGGGAGCGATTTTTTGTTATTTTTTTAAAATACTACCCCATTGCATTCTTACGCTGTGGCGCTCATTCCAAAATAAAACTTGCTTGATAAATTGGACGGTAGAGAGCATTGGCGAAGGGGGATTTTTTTTAGAAATGCGAGCCCCGGGTGACGTCACGGTGGATGCTACGGTGCAAGTTTAATTTCCCGGCCAGCCCTACCAGCGTCGTCGGCCAGGGCTTCAGCAGCCCGTGACCGCAGCGTCGGCCGGAGCTCTACCCGCGGCATCAGCCGGGGCTTTGTTGGGCCGGGCCCGTGGCATCGGCCGGCGCTTCGCTGGCCCCCACCCGCGCCATTGGCTGGGGCTTTGTCGGGCTGTGCCCATGACATCGGCCGGCGCTTCGACGGCCCCTGCCCACAGCGTCGGCCGGGGATTTGGCGGCCTGTACATGCGGCGTCAGGCAGAGTTTCAGCGGCCCCTACCAGCGGCCTTGGTCGGGGCTTTGGTGACCCGAACCCGCGGCGTTGGCTGGTTATCCGACGGCGAGCGAGGTGTGCCTGGGAACAGGCAGCGGCAAGTTTTTTGGAAGAGGATGCCGGACATTTTTATTCATAAATGAACTGAAAATGCCAGGCTTCACACAGATGTGTGGGGATTCTAGCTGGCTTCATGGAAAAGCCAACCTTAATCAACAAGTTCGATGGTTTAAAAAACAAGAACAAAGCCCATTTTGACAGATTCATTTATTACGAGACAATGCTGCTTTTTAATTCATTTTGTTTCCTGACATCTTTAGTCAGGCGAGTACAGTAATCCCTCGAATAACGCAGACAATGGAACAAAGAACAAAGGACTTGGACTAAAATTTACCTGTTTTTTTAGATTTATATGAAGCGTAGAGGAACTATCTTCACTGTGAGGACAGAATTTAAAGTAGTTCCATTTTTAAAAATTCATCTTCCATACCGCCCATCCTCGAAAGGGTTGCGGGGGTTGCCGGAGCCTAACCCAGCTGTCTTCACAAGAAAGGCAGACTACACCCTAGACTCGTCGCCAGTCAGTCGTAGGGCACACACTGAGACAAACGACCATCTGCACTCCCGATCATACAACCAGCAAGAATTGAGCCCGCGCCTGCCCACACCGAAGTCAGTCGAGTGAAATTTAAAATTTAAATATATACATTATATTTAGATATTAATACATGACAGTATTTTGATATGCTTATAACTGTAATATCTTATAAATATACAGTTTTCGAACTTTGAATAGTTTTTCATTGTACTTGTGTACTTGTAATTCTTTATGGGCGCGAAAACATGTATTGTGGTAGTTATGTTGGGGGTGATCCTATATCCCGTTTTTTCGTTTGTCGCGGGCATGTCTGGTCTACATTAACGGCGATATTCGAGGGATTTGTGCATTCATGATTCCTTTAATTGCAAGGTGAAGTCAAGGCAGACTAAGTCGGGAAGGTCCCTCTGGAAGGCCCAAGGACCAAATGCACTGCTCGCATGTATCAAAAGAAAGGGCACTAATGAGTCCAATTGATTTTATTATGTTACCATGATCTCCCGCGGGTCACCCGCCCGCCGTGTTGCTACACGTCTTTGTTTCACAGAGAGCACATTATCATGACTGCAGTCACTCCAATTCTGTGAGTTATGTGAAGTGACACTCATTTTGTTTCTCCATCACTCATCTGTCAGTCCTTCCCGTCCCTCCGGGCACATGTTTCGTATGCGTCACCACAGCTAAAAAAATTCACAATAAATGTGCTGGAATGTTGTTTTTATAGGATACAAAAAAACTGCTTTGTTGTCAGCCAGTCACACGTTTAGACAGCATGGATGGCTACTGATAGTGGTCAGTGGGGCTTCTGAAGTCAAAAGCATGGTGTGTTGGCTCTCCCTTTGCGACATCCGGGAGGGGCTAAGAGTAGAGCTATTACTCCTCCACATCGAGACAATCCAGAAGAGGCAAATCGGGCATCTGATTAGGATGGGGAATATACAGTAATACCTTGGCATACGAGTGCCCTGACATATGAGGAATTTGAGATACGAGTAAAATTCCGAGGAAATATTGACCTTGAGATACGAGACAAATTTTGAGATACAACAATTTGAGACAGCCAGGTGGCCAGGTCGCAAGAGGCTGCTTATGATTTTAGCGCACTAAAATGTCTCGCAGCATCTCCCTCGTGCAAAGATCTCTACGAGCACTGGGCGGAGCATGCCATTTATTTGTTTGTTTTTTTGCTTTAGTCAGTGCAGAATTAAGGGAAACACAATGGATCCTAAGCTATGATGAAATATCGAAAAAACATGAGTAGTGTACTTGTCACTGAGCTGGCTCGCCAATACGTTTGGGGAAGCAGAAAGTTTGCCTCGAAAGCCGCGGTGGAATACATGAAACTCTTTGCCTTGGTAATTTCACAAGAAGGTTTAAATTTAGTGTAACGTAAGATTAAAACTTCTTTAAGTGTGTGTGTATAGGAATCTAAGTTCATTTACCGTATTTTCACGCCTATAAGGCGCGCATAAAAGTAAAAAAAATCAAAAAAATTCTCCAAAATAGACAGCGCACCTTATAATGCAGAGCGCCCTTTGTGAGCGTCGAGCGCCACCAAGCGGCGCCAAGCGGGAGCGCTCGCGGGGGCGCCGAGCGGCTGGCGATAGCGCTGGCTACCGGAAGCAGCTTATTTCCGGGTTCCGGTGCGCAGTGACTGCTGGGAAATATAGTTCTTCCTCGCTACACCCACATGCTAAAAACATGTTTTAAAAAGGCAACGGAAGCAAAACTGAGTTCGGTTGTACTTTATTTAGACATTTTACAATTTACTCAAGTCATCATCACCTTCAAATCCCTCAAACTCCTCATCTTCTGTGTCAGAATTAAACAATTGCCCGAACGAGCCTTCCAAATAGCCGGGTCCCCCCCTCTCTTCATTTTCAGAGTCACCGTAATTTCCATGTGGCTCCTTAGAAATTATGCCGGCTTTGGCAAAAGCTCGAACAACCGTGCAAGCAGACACGTTCGCCCAGGCGGCAACGGTCCATTGACAAATCGTAGCGTAAGAAGCCCTGCGCTTCCTGCCACTTTTCGTGAAGCTGTGTTCGCCAGCGATCATCAACTGCTCCCACGCCGCTCGTAACTTTGATTTGAAAGCCTGGTTGATGCCGATGTCCAGTGGCTGTAATTATTTGGTCAAGCCTCCGGGAACTCTGAGTATACGTCACGTAAGCACGCATGGAGTCGGAAATCAAAACAGACGGCAAGCCGTCATATACGTCACGAGCGCCGCCGAGACTGGTTACGTGACGTATACTCAGACTTCCCGGAGGCTTGACCAAGTTGATGATCGCTGGCGAACACAGCTTCACGAAAAGTGGCAGGCAGCGCCGGGCTTCTTACGCTACGATTTGTCAATGGATCGTTGCCGCCTGGGCGAACGTGTCTGCTTGCACGGTTGTTCGAGCTTTTGCCAAAGCCGGCATAATTTCTAAGGAGCCACATGGAAATTACGGTGACTCTGAAAATGAAGAGAGGGGGGGACCCGGCTATTTGGAAGGCTCGTTCCTTTTTAAAGCGTGTTTTTAGCATGTGGGTGTAGCGAGGAAGAACTATATTTCCCAGCAGTCACTGCGCACCGGAACCCGGAAATAAGCTGCTTCTGGTAGCCAGCGCTATTGCGTTTCAATCTTAATCCATATGAAATATATAATATATATGCGTCTAATGAAATGGTGCGTGCTTTGTGTGTCTAAAATACAGAAATAGCACTCGTTACTGACACTGCAGCGTAAGAAACGATGCGCCAAATAGGCATGAAAATACGGTATATATATATGTAGTCAACACTTTCCAATAATGTCAAGGTAAAGTGTGGCCACTTCATGGTGTAGTGGTTATGTTACCTGCCTGCCATGTGGGCAGACAGGGTTCAAATCCCAGTTGGTAATCATTTTTCCCTTAAATAAAAACAACCGTGTGTAGTCAAGACTTTCCAAAAATGACGAAGTTAAGTGTGGCTACTTCATGGTGCAGAGGATTGTTCGAAATAGCACTCGTTACTGACACTGCGGCGTAAGAAACGATGCGCCAAATAGGCGTGAAAATACGGTATGTTAAATATAAAGTTTATGTTATGTTATGAGCGCATCCGTCAGGTCTCTTTCTCTTTCTCTATCTCGCTCTCCCATCCGCGAATTCCCCGTTGTATTGAATAATGGCTCATTTTAGTATTAAACATCATAACCACTAGTTATTTGTTACTCTGTTAGTAGATGGTGAATAAAAATATGTTTTTCCATTGTAATATCCTGCTTTTGGGTGTTTTTTAGAGGGTTGAAACGAATTAATTTGTATTTAGTTCATTTCTGTGGGAAACGTTGATTTGAGATACAAGTAAATCGACATACGAGCTCAGTCCTGCAACGCATTAAGCTGGAATCTCACAGTTTGACTGTATTCTGCTAACAGGCAAATTAGTAAAGTTTCTTTTAAAAAAAGTCTCACAGAGCAGGCCCAATGGCTGAGTGGTTAGCATGTTGGCCTCGTAGCTCTGGTGTCCTGGGTTCAACTCCAGATCAGTCCACCTGTGTAGTTTGTATGTTCTCCCCAGGCCTGCGTTGGTGAAGGACATCTGCTGTCTTTCGGAACCATCGAAAGAATTGAAATATTTTGACATTAGAAGCAATATGGCTGCCACAACATCTTAAATTTCTGGTAAGAAAATTGTAATTGCTGTCTTTAGAAAGCATCAGGTTCTCATCAAGATAGACTTTTTTTTCAAATTGAATAATTTGATATTTTGCACTTACAAAGACAGGCATATTAACTTCCTTATGATATTGACCCTAATCATGTGCTTTTGATTCATACAGTATCTCAGAAATACCACGTGTGATGATTTTTCTTAAGATTTTTCCTTCAAAGTAACACATTTGTACTCCTATTAAGACCATGAATATGGAGGTGAAAATTGTGAATCAAGGGCGGCCCGGCGGGTGGTTGGTAAGCGCGTCGGTCTCACAGTGGGAGACCTGGGTTCAAATCCAGGTCGGTCCATCTGTATGTTCTCCTCGAGCCTGCGTGGGTTTTCTCCGGGTACACCGGTTTCCTCCCACATTCCAAAGACATGCATGGTAGGCTGATTGGACACTCTAAATTGCCCTCATGTATGAGTGTGAGCGTGAATAGTTGTTTGTCTCCTTGTGTTGTGTCCTTGTGCTGGCCACCATTCCAGGGTGTCCCCTGCCTCTGGGCCGAAGTCAGCTGGGATAGGCTCCAGCACCCCCCGTGACCGTACTGAGGATAAAGCGGTTCATAAAATGAGATGAGAAATTGTGAATCATTTATACGTGTGGGCGGCTTATATGAGAATGCATATGTTACATACTGTATCATAAATGCGTTGTGGATGTGGGAGGAAAACTGATAATTAGATGGTTTCACCTATCGCCAGCCACTCCTGATTAGCAAGTTGCTCCAAGCTCACGTTTGAAAGGTGATTTCTAAAGATGGCATGTTTCAGCTCCCTTCACACACTGCATGTTTAATAAAACTGAACTTATGGAGGGCTACTTTAGATAAGTAATTATTATCTCCAAGTCATTTGAGGCCCCCTAATGTCAAACATTGCGCAGAGAAAAAACATAAATTATGTCATAAAAATTGTCTAGCCCAGGGGTGGGCAAACTATTCCACAAAGGGCCGCAGTGGGTGCAGGTTTTCATTCCAACCCATAAAGAGGACACATTTTCACCAATCTGGTGGATTGCAGTCAGGTGCTCCTTGTTTTCTACAGAAATCTCAATAGTCAATGTGTCTGTGCTGAATCGGTTGGAACAAAAACCTGCACCCACGGCGGCCCTCGAGGACCGGTTTGCCCACCCCTGGTCTAGCCAAAAGATTTGTGATGTTTTGTTTTTTTTTTACCTGAAAAACAAAAGCTCTCTTAAATGGCTCCATTGGCAGCAGTTTATTTCACAAAGTAAATCTATATTTTTAATTTGGCTGAAAATCACCACCCTCTCGTATTTCCCACTCCATTACTTCATGATTAGAAACCAATTATTCTTCCAAATAATGAAGCAGTCTGGACACAACACTACAATAACTAGGAGCAGACCTGATTTTAGAAGTGTGCTTTTTTTGCTTTGTTTTATGTTTAAATCTTCGGGTAGTGGTGTTGGACAAAATATAATAGTAAGATTAAATGATAATAGTTAAAATTTCAGCTAATTAAAAAAAAAAAAACCTTTTCTCCCTTCATTACTATTCATGTTGAATGTTAACGTGGAGTTCCGTTGAAACATATTTCCCTACTAATTTTTCAAAATAGAAACTATTGTAGTTTCTGTGCTATAAGGTGCACCAGAGTATAAATTCAAAAGAAGACCTATTTTAAAACAGTTTCCATATATAGGGCCCACAGCATTATAAGCCACAGTAGACATAGTACAAGTAGTGGTTGGGGGCTTATGTTATGACGCAGGTTACCTCGGTAGGCTCAAGGCTCCCAAGAAGTCACATTCATTTATTCATCTTGTATACGACGCATTTTTGTAAGGTAGGCGGGGGTTGCTGGGGCCTATCCTAGCTGACTTCGGGCGAAAGGCAGACTACACCCTAAACTGGTCACCAGTCAGCCGTACGGCACACAGAGAGACAGTCAACCATCCGCACTCACAATAATACCGCCACTACCAGGAATTGAGCCCACGCCAACCCGCACCGAAGTCAGACAAGTGAACAAGTGAACACCAGGGGTCTCTAAACTACTCCAGAAAGGGCCGTATAAGAGGAAACCTTTCCACCAATCTGGTATCTTAGAAGTGCAATAATTTTGATTGCAGTCAGGTGCTTCTTGTTTCAGCAGAAAATTTATTGGTTAAACTATTTGCGTTGGATCGGTTAGAACAAAAACCTGCACCCACAGCGGCCCCCGAGGACCGGTTTGCAGACCCCTGCTCTACGCCATCAGGTGGTATAAGGAGTCAAGGCCATCATTAAAATCTATTAAGTGAACATGCAGGAGGTCAGAGGACTCTTTTGGATATGGCAACGTTTGGTGATACTAATTATTCAACATCATTTAAGTACCTGATGAGTTTAACATTAATATCTCATTTGCAGGAAAGGAATGATGATCCCAAGACAGGAACCCAACATCCGCCATCGAAAAGAGTTTGACCGGAAATTAGGAGAATATAAAGACTATTTAATTAGATTTCCATGTCCTTTTTATAGATCTTATACATCTGTTCATTTTCTATAATTTTGGTTTGTAATTTACAGTGGTACCTCGACATACGAGTGGCCCGACATAAAAGCAATTTGAGATACGAGTAAAATTTCAGGCAAATATTTATCTTGAGATACGAGACAAATTTTGATATACGAGCAGACAGCCGACGCGAGAGGCTGCTCATATGAACATCATGGGCACTGTCTCGCTCCCGGCTTCTCCATTGTATAATGTCTCTCTGGTCACAACTCCCTCGTGTAATGTCTCTGCGGGTACTGGGCGGAGCGTTGCATTTTTTCAGTGTCTTTTTCCGTTAGTCATTGCGAATGGCGAGGCGATCTCTAATATTAGAGTTATATATATATATATATATATATATATATATATATATATATATATATATATATATATATATATAATACTACTTGTTGGCAAGTGGTCGTGCGTTATCCTATTGTGAGGACATTTGTGTGCATCATTTTCGGAATATTTTGAAGGGAATACAAAAGAAAACAGCCCCTCTTGCATGTGAAAGTCAGGGTGGAGGCGGGGCAAATAGAGCCAACCTGGGAGAAGAAAGGTATCAAAATTTAAAACAAAATTAAAATTAAGTTTAGTGTAAGGTTAGATAAAACTTATTCTTGAGTGTGTCTGCATCGTAATCCAGTTCATTTAAATTTGTCTATGTTTTGTTACGAGCGCGTTGTCGTGCAAAAAGTTTTTTTAGACTACATAGTTTTTAATACAGGGCGGCTTGGCGTGTGAGTGGTTTGCGCGTTGGCCTCACATTTATGGGATCCTGGGTCCAAATCCAGGTCGGTCCACCTGCGTGGAGTTTGCATGTTCTCTCTGGGTGTGTGGGGGGTTTCTCTCCAAAAACATGCATGTTAGGACACTCGAAATCAGGTGTCTCAAACCGATTCCGCCAAGGGCCGCAGTGGGTCCTGGTTTTTGTTCTAACCGATCCAGTGCCGACATTTTAACCAATCAGGTGTCTTCTAAAATAAGTAGCACCTGGCTGCAATCAACTGATTAACTGATTACACTTGCAAAAGGTATCCTCTTGTTGAGTTGGAAAGAAAACCTGCACCCACTGCGGCCCTTTGAGGACCGGTTTGAGACCACTGCCGGTCTAAATTGTCCCTAGGTGTGAGTGAATGGTTGTCCGTCTCCTTGTGCCCTGCGATCGGCTGGCCACTGATTCAGGGTGTCCCCCGCCTCTGGCCCGGAGTCAGATGGGATAGGCTCCAGCACCCAAAGTGGTTTAGAAAATGAGATGGGTTCGCAATTGTAGATTTATATGTAAAAATATGGGGAACCTTCCAAAGGATGATACGATACGAGAGACAAACTTGCGATCCCAAAATGGCCAGTGCTTCGTTTTTCTTGGACATGTTGAGTCAATGTTGAGTACGGAATAACGTTCGCAATTAGTGGTGCACAGCTCAAAGCGTGCAATCAACGTGTGGAAATGCATGATCCAATCAACTTGCTCTAAGTGTCCTGACCAATAATTAGCCACATTGTGATCACGCGGATTACGCATGCACATGCAATACTGGCGTGTGCGCACATGCGTGCACTGTGCACAGCGCACAGCATTTGACCTTAAATGCATGGAGAAATCCGAGCTGTGTGTGAAGGCGTGTTATTTACGCACATGCTTTTGCGAGTTTCTCACTCGCTATGGAAAATGGCAGAGGAAAATTATTGGAAATAATTTTGGTTCAGCGACCAATAATTGATAATTTTTCATCATAAACATGAATATATTTACATTGTGAAAGCCCAATTGAAAATGTATTTATGGCAATATACTGCAATAATTTTCTACCAATTTTTTATTGCCGACCCCTGCCTCCCGCGACCCTAGTGAGGATAAAGCGGTTCAGAAAATGAGATTAGATGAAATGAGGTTTGCCTCAAAATGTTGTTTTAGTTTAGTTTTAGATATGAGTCAGCATTTGATAAAGTGCCAAATACATTCAACTTCCCTATAAAAACTCTTGAATCTTTAGAGTTTGTAAATTTCTTGTTCAGTCCCCTTGATTCCAATATGGTTTATAAATTAGTGAGAACATTTTACAGATTTCAGAATTACTTTTTTTTTAAACGATAGATAATAAAATCCTAAATTGAAGTCCAGTGTTATGTGTATTTGGGGTTTTGGGATGAATGTGTGTGCGTTCCCCTTGTGTGTGCTGTCCATGTGATTATTGTATGCGTTTCGCCTCTTGTGTCCCTCATGGTTTCCCATCGCTAGTGTAATCAGGTGTGTGTATTTTGTAATCAACCTCTGTCTGTCTCTTCAAGCACTGTCCTTGTCAATCTTTGTCGGATCGTCTGCTTTACCCTGCGTTACGCTATGTTGCCATGCCATGTTCCTTGTTTCCCCATGTCTTCCATGTCAAGTTTGATTTTGTTATTTATTTCAAGTCATTGTTATTTTCTTGATTCCCCTCCTGCCTCAGTTATTAAAGTTTTGTTAGAGCATTCCATGTCCTCGATTGCTTCCCCGCATTTGGGTAACACTACGTTCCACGCTCGTTGTCATACTTTCGTGACAAAACAGTTATTTTAATGTAATTTGAATCCCTTAAATCATCTGTCTGCTTGCCTGAAGAGTCATCTGATGTTGACAATTACCGCCACACGCCATAAGTGTTATTCATTTGTTCATTTTCCAAACCACTTATCCTCACAAGGGTTGCGGGAGGAGCTGGAGCCTATCACAGCTAACAATGAGCAGCAGGCAGGGTACACCCTGAATCAGTAGCCGGACAATCAAGAGTGTTAAATTAAAACACAATGAGATTTACTGTGGTAATAGCATTGAAAAAAAATCCTGAAAGTCTGAATACCTTTTACCAGCGTTAGTCTTGATTTTGAAAGTTGTTGAATCATTTGTTGCACCAATCATCATGTCAGCAATCCAGAGTTATGCGCGTTGCTGCATCATACGCAATCCAATAAGCAGCAAAAAAAAATCCTTATATGATCCGATTTCGAGTTTCTCATTGAATTCTTTATTTCTTGGCCACTCCTCAATTAGACTTGAGGCAAAATCACAATCACTCAACCTTTCTGTTTGTAAGTCAACCAATGACCTCAGACTACTGGTATGCTCACAACGACCAATTGACAGTTGTCCTATGTGCCTTGAGAGTGGAGAGAGCTTCAAATTAAAAGTGACAAGTAGCGCACGGTGAATAGCCCGGCAGGTTAATGATTGCTGCGCCGCTGCAGGCCCCCCGCCATCTGCCGGACGTGTAATGGAGGCCCCCCACGCCATGCCCTTTCCCTCTTCTCACGCAACCCGGGAGCCTCACAAGGTAATTTGGTGAGCGGGTGGCCGAGACGATGAAACGTGGCAAGAATTCAGATTAATAAATAAAAGTGCAGTGGCGCGGTGCAGTTCTCTGAGAGGTTTCTGTAAATTATGAGCTACAGGTGGCAAGGATGCTAATAAGAGCCACAGAGGAGTTGCGGCAGGAAGTATGGGGGTTATTACATACGTTTTAATGAGGTGCCGAATCTCTCAAAACATACAGTTATCCCTCGAATATCGTGGTTAAGGTGGACCGAACATGGCCGCTATAATCGAAAAACCACAAAGTAGGGTCACCCCTATTAAAGAAAAATATAACAAATAAATACATAAATATACCGTAAAACCTCTATTTCAACGGCATGCCTTTCTATTTTTCAAATTTTCCCCCGTAGTGCCGTTCAATTCGAGGTGCCGATCAATTAGAGGGTGCTGCTCTTTTTTTCGACTAGCTGGTCAGAGTTTTGAGAATAAGCGGTAAATTTTATGGATGAAAAGAGAAACCAGGTAACATATACATATTAATTTAACAAAAGGCACAAATACAAGGCGATTACTGGTAAGGAATTACAAATTCACTGGTGAAAATCAAGTGACATGTCGCTGTTGTAGCTGTCCTCGTCATTCACATCACCTTCCGCATCAGCGTCGAGTGTCTGAGTGAGTTCACGTTCATCGTCACCAGCATTGGCTCACGCTTGCTGGAGAAGTTGCAAACCAGTCTGAATCGGGCGGTCTGACCTGAAACAATGGATCTGGCAATCCTTTGAGCCGTCGAGAGCAGTTGGTGCTCGCATGTTGCCGAATTTGCTGTAGCTCTTCTCGCCATGCAACATCCAGTTCTCGTAGAACTGTCAGACTTTGGCCTTGAATAGGGCTTTCCAGTAGACCTCGGGGGCCTGTATAAATTTGGTGCAGCCTCCTGGAATCACGGCCACATCAATATGGAGCTTCTTCAATTGCTTCTTGGTGGCATCGCTAATGTGACAACAGTATGAATCTCAGGCAAGAAGGCGCTTGCCATCTGACGACCTTCTCAGGTTGAGAAAAACCTCTATTTCACCGGCATGCCGCTCTATGTTTCAAACTTTTCCCGTAGTGACGTTCAATTAGATGGTGCTGTTCAATTAGATGGTGCTGTTCAATTAGAGGGTGCCGTTCAATGAGAGGTGCCGTTCAATTAGAGGGTGCCGTTCTATTTTTCAATTCTTCCTCCAAGGTGCCGTTTTATTAGAGGTGCCGTTCAAATAGAGGTTTTACGGTATATGATATATATATAATTATATTTTATATATATATATATATATATAATTATATTTAATATATATATAATATACTACTAAAATGTGTTTAATAGAACTAAAATTTGACGTATTTCGTGGAGGGTAGAGACAGGGACATACGGGGGGGGCTTAGCAGGGGAGCCTTTTTGCACCGGTGAATCGTAATATAACATAAACAAATTTAAATGAACTTGGATTACGATGCAGACACACTCAAGAATAAGTTTTATGTAACCTTACACTAAACTTAATTTTAATTTTGTTTTAAATTTTGATACCTTTCTTCTCCCAGGTTGGCTCTATTTGCCCCGCCTCCACCCTTACTTTCACATGCAAGAGGGGCTGTTTTCTTTTGTATTCCCTTCAAAATATTCCGAAAATGATGCACACAAATGTCCTCACAATAGGATAACGTACGACCACTTGCCAACAAGTAGTATATATATATATATATATATATATATATATATATATATATATATATATATATATATATATATATATATATATATATATATATATATATATATATATATATACGAGAAGTAATATATACCTCGTTTTAGCGATCGCATCGACATTTGCGCTGAGTGATGGGGAAAAAAACAGTGCTCGTAGATATCTGTTATACACGAAAGAGATGCGGCAAAAAAGACAGTGCGCTACAATGATAAACATTCTCTCATGTCTTGCCCACCTAGCTTTCTCACATCTCAAATTTTTTCTCGTATCTACAGATAATTATTTGCTAGAAATTTTACTCGTATCTCGAAATGCTCGTATGTAGGGGTGCTCGTACGTACATGATAGCTTCTTGAACACTATAAATGCCCATAGGGGCTACCAGACAGCAATCCTATTTCTGCTTGCAAGTCAAAGCAAAAAAAATGAAATGATTGTTGGCTCCTACCTCAAAACATTCAATTTATACATTCCTCAATATACTACTGTGGTTGGACATAGTTGTTCTTTGAAATATATGATATCCTTTATCAACGTGGGTGTTCAGACACGTTTACCATTTGTTGCCTTGCAGTTTTTGTCACCTTAACTGTTGCTTCATTTAATACATTTTCTCATTTTTTTCCCCAGAATAGCTTCTTACTCCTCTCCTCATTCTTTTCTCACAGGACACACAATGCAATCTGTAAGAACCACCTTGATGAAACTGCCTGTTCCTATCCTACTGAGTCTTCATCATCACGCTCCATTGGAGAGTGCAGATTACAATGACAGGAATCTGCTGTTCTTCTTTTAAGTCCCATCAGAGTTTAGCCGGAAAGACATATGATGAATAGCAGAAGACAAAGTTAGTCAATGAAACAAGGTCAGAGGGCTGCCAAATCTTCTTTCAAAGTAGATACAGTCATATCTCTAATTACGAATACCTCTAGGTATGACATTTTCAGGTTCCAAAACTTTTGAGATTTAAATGAGTGCCTCAAGATACGAAGAAAGATCCAAGTTACGAAAATGTCAATACATTTCCTATATCCGTTATGATATTTTGAAATTTTCGCGAATGCACTGCTTCCTGCTTTACAACTTCCCTACACTCTACTGGGTTCTCATTGGCTGTCTCACGACAACCCTCCACGTTTCTTTGACCACCGTTGTCTGGTTAAAGTGTCTTCAATGGACTTGCAAAACTCTTCATGTTTCAAGATTCTCTTATGGGTTTTTTTCATCGCCGTTCGTCGTTGTGGGCTTGGAGTTGTTATGAATGGGCAAGCTGATTAAAGGTGGATCGACAAAAAATTAAGGAACACAGGAGTTAATTCACAAAGACTAGAATTTATTGAACAAAAGGAGCACGCCAAAAAACATGTTTATCAAAAGGAGACAACAAAACAGCATGACCGAGTCGGCAAATAAACTAAGGATCAAAAATACAACTAAACAGCAAGAACGAGTTGGCGAATAAACTAAGGTTTACAGATAAAAACAAAATACCAAAGTCAAAATCTCGGGGAAGTGTAGGCAAGCAGGGTGTTAAGCACGGGCAAGGCACGCAATACGACAATCCGCCGGCTGTGGCGGTTGTCCTTAAATACCAGATTGTCACATCAGCTGCTGGTTCGCTGATACCGCCCCACCCCTTTGTCTTAATTAGCAGCTGAAAAGCGCATCATTGTAGGCAACAAATATGACAGAAGTTTTTCTTGGAGGGAGCTGTAGCGAACTCACCGACCAGCCTCAACCTGAATGCAGTGGGCGAAATTGTGTCATGGTCAGCAAGGACGAGGTTGACGAGTTGGTCGAGGGGCACTAAAACGAATTCTCAACAGAGCATGAATTATTGAAATGCTCGGCAATACATGAGGAATTCACCAACAAGGCGACTGAGGAGGAAGCAGCCACCATTCCAACAGCACTCATTCATTTATTTTCTGAACCGTTTCATCCTCATTAAGGTCACGGGGGATGCTGGAGCCTATCCCAGCTGACTCCGGGCGATCGCAGGGCACAAGGAGACGGACAACCGTGCACACTCAAACACATACTTAGGGGCAATTTAAAGTGTCCAATCAGCCTACCATGCACGTGTTTGGAATGTGGGAGGAAACCGGAGTACCCGGAGGAAACCCACGCAGGCCCGGAGAGAACATGCAAACTCCAGGCAGGTGGACCGACATGGATTTGAACCCAGGGACCCAGAGCTGTGAGGCCGACGCGCTAACCACTCGGTCACCGGGCCGCTCCAACAGCACAAATCAGAAAAAAACCGGGGGAGAAATTTTACGAACTTTTCAACTTCGTGGAAAAAACATCCTGAAAAAGTGTTCACGAGTCGTGCGATCGCCCACTTTGACGACATTTGTCTTGTACATTTTAGAAACATTATTAAAAGTCGTCAAAGGAAATTGTCATAAGATCTATTTTTCTTAAAATGTCAACAAACACCGTCGAAGGGGAACTTAAATCCAAACAGGTAAGAACCAGTAGCGACTAATAAAATGGATGAAAAATTAAATTCCAAAGAAATCACAAAGTGTTAACGTTTATTATTGATTAATGTTGTTGATGTTGGTGTTTGAATTCTTAATGTGGCATTTATGTGGTGTGTTCATGTGTTCCCTCTCTGTTGCTTACCGTTAGCTTCTTCTTGTTCTTCTTGTTTCAACACGGATAGATTTGGTATGCTTGTTTTTCATTTTAAGACATTAGTAAATCATTTTCTCATAATTTACTCTCATTTTCGTGTTTCTCACATTTTTAATACAAAATTGAGACACATTGACCCATTTTAAATGGTTTAGTTGGTAGTTGTGTGAGGACCGTGGAACGAATAAGAGAATTTACAATTACTGCTCGATTTACGAAATGTTCAACTTACGAAAAAAGTTCCCTTCTCTACCACACCTGAATCAAATGATAAAATAATCAGCAAGCTGTCCAGGAGCTTGATCACGATCCTGATTTTTTTATTCAAGTGTGTTGGTGGAGGGAGACATCGAAAATAGACTGTATAGGGGCTCAAGGACCGTAGTTGGAGACCCCTGGGCTACATATTGTTGATCACGAGAAATTGCTGACTACGAGAATTTGTCAGGAAAATTGTATTTTAAGTTCCTCAACAAACAAAACAAAACAAAAAATATCTTTAAAAATCATAGCATTGTGATAATAGAAGCACTAAAGTAAGAATTTTACTGTTAATGTTGTAATTTTGTTGTTGACTACAAATGACTGAATGTAGTCAACGGATTCTAAAAGTCCTTTCATTTGAGGGAAATGTATTATAATCTTTTTTTTCATTTTCTGCACCGCTTTATTCTCACTGGGGACGTGGGGGGTGTTGGAGCATATCCCAGCTGACTTCGGGCATGAGGAGGGGGACACCCTGAATTGGTGGCCAGCCAATCGCAGGGCACAAGGAGACGGACAACCATTCACTCTCACACTCACACCTAGGGACAATTTAGAGCAGGGGTCTCAAACTTGCGGCCCGCGGGCCAACTGCGGCCCTCGGGACGATAATTTGCGGCCCCCGTCTTAATATGAAAGATTAATGTTCGTGCGGCCCGCAAAATTGATATGAATGACACTTGTGTTCGGAGCAATGTTCCCTCTAAGCTGCGCGCGTGCGCAATTGCGCACTACTCTCGTCTTCTCTGCGCAGTAGCAATCATATGGCGCGCAGTAAAAAAAAAAAATCGATTTTTTTTTTTTTTTTTTTTTTTTTTTTTTTACCCCTTTCCCCATGATGGCGCCGTTTAAGTGGCAGCCAATGGCAGTAGCTCTGTCCACTCATGTTTTTCGTGTTTTACAGCATGTTTTACATGAAAAATTAGAGGGAACATTGACATGCACCTGCTTGTGGCAGGTGTGATACTGGTGTGCCCATAGCGAGCAATGATGATGTCGTGACCGGATGATTCGCCTACAGACGTTTCGCCGACGGACGTTTGACAGACGGACAGGTCGTACTAGTATTTGTTAGTGTAATGATTAAATACAAATACTAGTATTTGTATTTAATCATTAAACGCTGTTTTCAGCTGGATTTGACCGAATTTGAGAGCATTTTGAGCCGTTTGGCGAATGGACGTCTCTAGACGTTTTTTTGCCTCCATCGCGATATCATCCAGTATTTGTATTTAATCATTAAATGCTGTTTTAGGATGGATTTGACCCGATTGCTGTCATTTTACGGCTCGGTTCTGCTACATCTGCCTGCCCAAGAGTGCTTATTCCCGGACTGCCATGCCCGCCCAAGAGTGCTTATTCCCGGGCTGCCATTGATGGTAGACGAACATTGATTTTTACTATAATTTGGACAACACCGGCGGCGGGCCGGATTAAAAATCCTAACGGGCCGTATATGGCCCGCGGGCCGAGGTTGAAAAACTTGTACACACACGATCCGGCGGGGCGAGCGTTCGAATCCCGTTTCGGCGAAACCTCCGTTCGGCCGAATGATTGTTCGGTGGAACGTCCATTCGGCGACGCCCGTCTGTCAAACGTCCGTCGGCGAAACGTCTTTAGGCAAATCATCCGAGTACCGATGATGTCGCTCACACTGGTACTCAGTGCGCTCAGGGAGGTTGTCTTTCTGCTCAGACCAACAAAAAATTAGAGGGAACTTTGGTTCGGAGCTGAATGAACCAATCACGGTGAGGTATACGGCTCTGGAGGGCGGGACATCGGCCGGGCTGTCCAGTGCCTCGCTCACTCACTCATTCATTCCTCCAATCAGCTGGGCGGAGGAGAAGCCGTGAGGCCGATCACTCCGCTCGGCGCGCACGCTCCTCCGCTGCTCTCAGCATAGAACTGAATGAGGCGCTATGATCCGTGATCCAGCCTGTGTCAGTGTCTGTAGCCATCTCCGCGATTGAAACGGAGAGCGAAAGTGCACATGCGCCACAAACCCGCGCGACTGAATGTGAAAGATCAACCCGAGACTCATTCCAAGTGGAAAAACATATTACAGAGCCCCAGAGATGTCTCTTTCAAAGCCTGCTGTGAAGAGAAAGGTCGGTGATGAGCACAGACAGTTTCAAGAAAAGTGGGGAGTGCAATATTTCTTTGTTGAACACAGGGGCACCCCGACGTGTCTCATTTACACTGAAAAAGTTGCGGTGCACACGGAATACAATTTGAAACGTAATTGTACTACGAGACATGCTGAGGAGTACGAAAAATACCAGGGAGATGAGAGAGCCAACCAGGTTGCCAGTCTTAAAACACGTCTTCTGAGGCAACAGGATTTCTTCAAGAAGGCTACCAAAGACAGTAATGCAGCAGTCAAAGCTAGCTACGCCGTTTGTGAGTTGATTGATCCTGTGCTAAGTGATCCCAAATGGCTCATGGACTTGGCTTTTCTTGTTGATATCACACATGAGCTTAATGTACTGAACAAGAAGCTACAAGGCCAGGGGCAACTTGTCAGTGCTGCCTATGACAACGTGAGAGCATTCTGCACTAAACTTGTGTTATGGAAAGCCCAGCTCTCTCAGACAAACCTTTGCCATTTCCCAGCATGCAAGGCTCTCGTGGATGCAGGCAAACCATTCAGTGGTGAGAAGTATGTTGAGGCCATTTCGAAGCTACAGGAGGAATTTGATCACAGATTTGCAGACTTCAAGACACACAAAGCCACATTTCAAATTTTTGCGGACCCCTTCTCCTTTGATGTGCAAGATGCCCCTCCTGAGCTTCAAATGGAGCTCATTGACCTGCAGTGCAACTCTGCACTCAAAGCCAAGTTCAGGGAGCTGAGTGGAGAAGCAGACAAGCTTGGGCAATTTTTGAGAGAGTTGACCCCCAGCTTCCCTGAACTTTCCCGAAGGTTCAAGCGGACCATGTGCCTTTTTGGGAGCACATACTTGTGTGAGAAGCTCTTCTCCACCTTGAACTTCAATAAGTCCAAGTACAGGTCCAGACTTACTGATGAGCATCTTCAAGCTCTACTGAGGGTCTCCACTGCTTCCTCCCTCAAGCCAAATGTGACTATGTGAGAAGAAGCGCTGCCAGGTCTCTAGCAGCAAGGAGTAGGCAAGAGAAGCCGTGTTCAGAATATTTCATGTTCAATGTTCCATTCAAGTTCAGAAAGTTAAAGGTTAAAGAGCTGTTAATACAGACATTTGAAATGGAATAAAAATAATTCATTTTCTCTACTTAGCCAGCCAGTGTATATCTACTGTATGCTCATTAGTATTATTTGGTTTTGTATTACTGATTTATTTATTTTTTATTCATCTTTAAGTTAATTTATTTAATTCATTATTTTTTGTTAAAAAATAAAGATATTTGATAACGTTGGAATGTTTTATCAGTGCTTTTCTTGTGGAAATCCTGATGCGGCCCAGTCTCACCCAGACTCGGCCTCTAGCGGCCCCCAGGTAAATTGAGTTCGAGACCCCTGATTTAGAGTGTCCTAACATGCATGTTTTTGGAGAGAAACCCCACACACACCCGGAGAGAACATGCAAACTCCACGCAGGTGGACCGACCTGGATTTGAACCAAGGATCCCATAAATGTGAGGCCAACGCGCGAACCACTCACACGCCAAGCCGCCCTGTATTAAAATCTATGTAGTCTAAAATAATAATAATAATAATCGGACATAGGCCCTGTCGTCATCATCAACAACAAAAGCCTACTTGTCATCACACCCAGAAACTGCGTATGACGAAATTGGTAGTGCTTCTCCATAAGGTGTGTTTACTCGGCAAAAGACCTAAATAAGTGATAGTTATGGACTTGTAATTTGGCATTCTGCTGTTATGGATACAGGTCACTTACCTCTCACTGTCTTTCACTTACCTTCAGTCAGCTAGTAGGAGGCAGATCACCACCCAAACATCTTTTCATATTACCTCAGAAGGGAATGTGTGTTGTGTTACCGCAAATTTAGAGTTCTGATGGATGTGGGGAAAAACTGTCCTTAAGCCTATTTGTCCGTACTTTGTGGGACCTATAGCGTCTGCCAGAGTGTGTTAAACAGTGTGTTAAAACAAGACAATGACAAAGTTGGTATAATATAATCATTAATGCATTCATCTTCCATACCACCCATCCTCTAAGGGTTGAAGGTGTTGCTGGAGCCTAACCCAACTGTCTATGGGCAAAAGGCAGACTACACCCTAGACTGGTTGCCAGTCAGTCATACGGCACACAGAGAGAAAGACAACAACTCACGATGCCACCAAGTGGGAATCGAACTCCGATTGCCTGCATCAAAGTCAGGCGGAAGAACCACTGCACCATTGGGTTGCTGTATATTATAATCATAAATCATTATTGTAGAAAAATAAGTAAAATATTCTTTAAGTAAGGTAATACTTTGTTGGAATAATTATTGAGCCAGAACAAAGTTCAAAGACTATAAACTTATTATACTACTAAAGATAGTTTTACCAGTGGATTTAAAGCCATTTTCAAGACGGACTATGCCAGAAATACGACAGGACAGGCTCGACTTTCAGCATTAGCTTTGATGGCGATAGAAAAGAAGGAAGAAAGAAAGGAGGATGGATATTGTGTACAGTTAAAAAGAATTTTTGCCGTTTCGCCATTGACGTCCATCGCTGTCTTTTCCCGGGGAAATCACCCCCCTCTAATGTCTGAAAAGCTCCAGTATTTGTATATAATCAATAAATGCTGCTAGGAAGTGGATTTTACCCAATTTTAGTGCAATTTTTGCCGTTTCGCGTATAGACGTATATGGACGTATCGACGTTCATCGCTGTCTTTTTCCCGGGGAAATGATACTCCGGGCCCGGTTCTGATGTCTAAAAAGCTCCAGTATTTGTATTTAATCAATAAATGCTGTTTTTGGCCGGATTTTACCCCATTTTCGGGCAATGTTTGCTGGTACGCCATTGACGTTCATCGCTGTCTTTTCCCGGGAAAATATCCCCCCCCCCCCCCTCCCCGGCCCGGTTGTAATGTCTGAAAAGCTCCAGTATTTGTATTTAATCATTAAATGCTGTTAGGAAGTGGATTTGACCCCATTTTTGTGCATTGATTTATTGATTATTTTTTATGTGTCGCAGCTGTAGCTGCAGTAGAGGTTTTATAGCCATGAAATAGTTTTTGAGGGTTGGATTGATTCGTTGAAGGCGCTATGAGAAAATCCACGGACCACCATTGATTTACTACAGAGAAAAATTACAATAAAACCAAAATTAAAAAGTAATTTGTACACTAATGGAATATGAGATCACAATTTAAAGCATTTATTCTGAAATATAGAAAATACATCTCATGACAAACAATTTCTTGAGGAAAAGCACAACTGAGCAAAATGTTCAGTTTTGATATTATGCTAAAAAAGAAGAAAAAGGAGGACAATTCATAAATAAAATGTAACTATTTTGGCATGAACATGGTCCCATTTACTCTACACAATTGTAGGAGTTGTGGCTACCAGCTGCCGAAAAATTATTGCATTAGACCTTATGAATATTTGATAGACTTACATATTTCATGTAAGAGCTAATCCCATGTGAACCAATTCAACTCATTTGCATTGCTCCCCCCAGTTTTCCCTGAGAGACTTTAAACCGATTGCCAATATTCAACGCCGAGTAAACGTGCTATCATTACGAATCTCATCTTGGAATTTTAATGCGATCATTCATTAGCATCGGCGCCAGCTACATGTCTCAAAAAACATGGAAAATAGATGTATTGATGGTTGTCTTGCTAATGTGCAACTTTATCCATTCTTCAATGCTATAAATAACATGCTCATCTGTGAGAATTAAACCTCTCACACTTGTGTGAGTATTTGTATTGTTCGACATTTCAAATTTGCACTGCGGGGAGATGGCAGTTTTTCATAGGTCTTGTCACACCGACACTACGCAAATGCCCCACAATAGCACCCACGGAATGATTTTCATTTGAATGGATTCTCCAGTGGTCCGGATTAGAGGCAAGGTGGAAGGTGGGAAACAAGTGAGTTGTGTAACAAGAGTTGAGATCACAGCTGGGAACTCGTATCCATGCGTCCTGGGAAGTGCGTGTCAAAGATGTCCTAAGAGGCCATGGAACCATTTATAAGCCAACAACTGGACACAATAAACTGAAGAGAAAAACACTGTAATACTTAGAGGTGCAAGAAAAAAAGGTGGCACTGTTGATTTGAAATGTTTTCTTTTTCGCCCAAAATATTTTATATAAAAGAAAATAAATGTCATGACATTTTTTGTAGGAAAAGTAAGTTAAAGTTGTAATATTACAGAAAAAAAATACAATACTACGTGAAAACTCTTGTGTCCCTCCCAGCTCCACTTCCCTTATGTGACCAGGTGGGTGTGTTTGGTAATCGGCCCCTGTGTGTGTGTATTTAAACCCCTGTATCTGACATGTCTTGGGGGCCGGAGGGGTTGGATATTGCCCACTGTCTCGTGTTTCCTCCATCACGTAAGTCACGTTTTGCCTCTTCGTCAGTGTGCGTTCCCAGCAGTTAGTTGCCATTTTTTGTCCCATTGTTTATGTTACGATCACGCCGAGACGCCGTGGCGCGATCGGGGAGATTCGGACCCAGGAGTGGGGAAGCAGGATAGAACGAGACGGGCTGTTCTCATGACAGTAGCTTAAATGACTCAAATGCTTTACAAAATAACAAGGGCTTGTATATCCCAAAATGTAACAGAACCGGAGTATGGGGAATAATACCTTGTAGCGATCGATGTATGCTGTGACAAGTGATGTGTCAGGCAGGATGATCCGACCATGACTAACCATTTGCGTGGTGCTTAAATACCCATATCAGGAAGTAATCACGGATTGTTTGCAGCTGCTCAAACCTGAGGGCAAGCTAGGAGGGCCAAATGAGCCGCTCCTGACAGTTTATTATTTTTGTACGAATATTTTTGTAAATAAAACCCTCTGTTGTGCACCAGCACTTTCCTGCTTCCTGGGTTGTCTGCTATGCACCCGAGGCGAATCGTGGCAATACAGTAATCCCTCGAATATCGCGGTTCAGTGTAGAACAGACATGGCCGCAATAATCGAAAAATCGCAAAGTAGGGTCACCCCTAATATAACTACCATTTTTTCAGTGAAGAGTCCTACTAGCTAGTGGAAGAGGAGTGCTTCCGCTTGCAAGTTTCAGCGTGAATTTTCATTTTTATGAACTTTAAAAAAATAATAATAATATTCAGTACTGAGTCCTAGTAGCAAGCAGGAACACTGTGTTTACGAAAAAGTGCCGATGACAACGCTATTGAAATTAACAGATTTTAAAGGCGAACTACACCCTGTTGAAGAGAGGAACTGCAAAAATATGTTTGTGGGTGTGCATTCACAGTTGTGTGTAAATTCCTGTATCTTACTGTTTGATCAATATTTTGCATTTGTCATCTGTGTGGTTTGACACAACATGCAAAGTAAACAGAATAACAGTCTGGCTGTCAAGCAAGAGTTAATCCAAGCTGTCTGTTACCACTAGCATTCAGGAGGATTTAGGACAAAAATAGTGCAGATAAAATATATTCACTACCAGAACAGAAGGGAAAAGTTTTGACTAGTGTAAAAATCCATTCAGGGTGTTTACTAAATGCAAATGTTGCCTATATTATTTCTACATTTTAGGAGGGGCTTAATCCGAGAGGCCATGGGCTCATAGAATAGGAGTGCCTTCCTGCCTTTTTGTGAAATTTTGGTACAAAGAGGAGTGAAACTGGCATTTTTGACATCTCGATGCGAGTTAAAGGGCTTCCTGGCTATAGAAGTGGGTTTTCCCAATGGCAGCCTGCTACCCGGCTTTTATTGGCCCGCAGGAAATTAGGAAAATATCATTGAATATGGAATATTAAAGTGAAAAAAGAGCACCATTAAATACAATACACATCCCGGCTTCCACTTCTTCAACCTGCTGCCCTCTGGGGCAAACGGCCAAACAAAAACAGACTCACGTACATTTCCATACTCAACTCGAGTTCTGCGCCTAGGAGGACCTAATCAAGACTAATTTGTTATCTTGCACTTGCACTCGTGACCGGACGTTTCTTTGACGGACACTTGGTCGACGGACACTTGGTCGATGGACACTTCGTCCCCGGACGTTTGGTCGACGGACAGTTCGTCGACCGGACGTTTTGTCGAACAGAAGTTTGGTCGACGGACAATTCATCGACCGGACGTTTTGTCGAACGGACGTTTGGTCGACGGACAATTCGTCGCCGGATTCGCTCGCTCTCAAAATTATAATCATGAGAGAGAGAGGGGGAGAGAGAGAGACTTTACTGTTCAAAGCGATCAACCAGGTAATCTCTCTCTCTCAAAATTATAATCATGAGAGAGAGAGTTTGTCATTGATTGCATTGACAATGTCAGAGCATTAATATCTAAATATCTAATATCAAAATTATCAATAAGTTGCGTATTACTGGCGTTGTGTGTACATGTCTTTCAAACTACGGCCGCGGGCCATATACGGCCCGTTAGGCTTTTTAATCCGGCCCGCCGACGTTGTCCAAATTATAGTAAAAATCAATGACCTCATTCATTTCCCTTTGCCCTGCAATACCCTCGTTTCCCCGATTGATGACGCACTAGTCTAGACCTTTTTTGGAGTGTAACTTAGAGAACAACATGCCGCTCATCACTCTCAATTTAAAGACTGCTTTCTTTCGTTGAATAATAATATGTTCTTAATGTTGAAAGTAAATTTGAAAATAAATTCTCACCTTCAGATGTGTCCTTTTTCTTACATTTCAATCCCCAGGTTTGATAAATTACATTGCGTTTCCAAATGCTCCTGAACCGGCCCCTCTGTCAAATTTTAGTATCCATTCTGGCCCGCAAGTCAAAAAGTTTGCCCACCCCTCGTATAGACAAACTTGCCTCTTTTATACTATTATTGTCCCAAATTATACACATCATCAATAAGCTGCCATTGAGTAAGCGACCAAGTGTCCGTCGACGAAACGTCCGGGTACCGATAACTTATTTAGTTGTTTGTTTGTTGTTATTTGTACACTTCATGGTGAAGCTTTAAATCTCATTATACGTGTATAATGAAATTAAAAGCATTCAATTCAATTCAATCTTCCTGTGAGTTCCATGTACGAATCCACTTTACAACTCCACCAAAACTTTTTCTTCTGTCATCCAGAGGACAGAAAGTCATCCACTACTCTGACACATTAAAAGGGATAGCAAAGCTGCCAGCTGACTGTTGCGAAAGTATTCGACGGCTACAAAATGCCCGTTTTCAAAATCCCCCATTCTGAAATCCTTATCTGCCGAGTGCAACAACATGAATGTCTAGACTTGCGTTCACCACACGCCAAAAATAGAGCCAATACATCATGTCTACGATTACAGATTAGATTTGCTCTGGCTTTATAACAATGACTCTCGGTATTCACTATTAAAAAAAAACAACTAAGAGGACCCGATGGCTTGGTAAGATTACACATGATGAATGCAGTTATCAAGCAAGAGGTCCTGAGCATGGATGCGGATTTGAACAAAGTTGTGACATTCACACACTTCAAGACAATGGGGGGCCAAATACAGATATAATACTACATCTCCAAAACTACTCATGGACTCATCTCCAGCGGCCTCATTACCGATTTCACATGAACACACAAGCTCGGAATATGTTGATTTGTTTAATAATTCAACCCCAGTGTCTCCCGTTGCTCAGCAAAATGCTGGTCTGGATCCAGAAGTGTGTGTCATGAGTAATGTAGAATACACGGTTAGGTGCTTTGGCGATATAGCCGCACATTTGCTATTAAACGAGTACATCTTTAAACCCAGCAGGAAAACTGTGTTGAAGAATATTTATCTAAATCTACTGTTTGGCATATTTAAAAAGGCAAATACTGCATGTTAGTTCAATATTGGGTCTTGACTCTGATGAAGTTACTCTTTTTGCCATTGATGCTTTCCTTATACTATCAACTAAATTATATTATTGAGATATTGATTTATTTTATAAGCGACAGCATTTATTAAAGAACATATTTATATTCATGTTAATGAACATATATATGTGAATATATAAGATTGTAGCCGCCGGCTAATTTCTATCTTTATAACAACTTAATCTTTGCTCATGAGTCTAATACTAAAGGTATTCAATTGATAGTCTAATAAAAGTTTATCTGGAAAGACATTAATGGACATGTTTTATTTCAGAACAACAGTCTTTGGTAATATTTCAAACGCCTTCAGAAATGCAATATTCCATGGGAATAATTAATAATGGACAACTTCAAGCTATCTCTCATCTCATTTTCTGAGCTGCTTTAATCTCATTAGGGTCACGGAGGGTGCTGGAACCTATTCCATCTGACTCCGGCCAGAGGCGGGAGACACCCTGATTCGGTAGCCAGCCGATCGCAGGGCACAAGGAGACGGACAACCATGCATACTCACACCCATAGCTAGGGGCAAGTTAGAGTGTCCAATCAGCCTACCACGCATGTTTTTTGAATGTGGGAGGAAACCAGAGTACCTGTAGGAAACCCACGCAGACCCGGGAAAACATGCAAACTCCACACAGATGGACATGACCTGGATTTGAACCCAGGACCTCAGGGCTGTGAGGCCCACACACTAAACACTCACGCCATCTGGCCGCCCTACTTCAAGTTATGTACAGTCTATATTAACGGTAAATGACAAGTGAATTTACCAAATCAGATTTGCTCAATAATGTCTTTGTAAAAAAATATTCAATTAAGACGTGAACTCGCACATGCAGGTGGACATTTGTTTTGCATCTTACTTTTTTTTACAGTATTGTAACGGTTTTCCTTTGAGCGGTGGTCAAGCTTGTGGAATGGTAAAATTCTTCAAACGCCTCTATATGCTTTGTTCACAAATGGGGGATGTGGAATAAGAGCCAGCTTCTAGAACATAATGTTTTGGTTGAAAAGTGCTAACGTTTCACTTCCCGCTCAAGCGGTATTCTTCTTGTAAAATGTTGTGTGAATACGGTTACTGTGTCCGGGTGATTATCTGCCATAAAAGAAAAAAACTTGCAAGCGGCAGCAGCTTTCTGAAAAGTTCACAGAATTTTCAGCTCGAAGCGTTTATTAAAAGAAGATATGCTTCTTCTACAATAGGGAGAACGGTGAGGAGCAACCCCTTGAATGTATCCTTCCATAAACTCTAATCTGGTAAACCTGCTGCTATTTAAGGAAAAGGTCACAATGCTAAATAATCTGATCCTAGTGTGAAAGTCATTCAACTGGAGTTTGGGGTTGCAATTAATTAGTGTCAGTGTAGCATCACATACAAATCGATGATCATACTGGCTTGTGGGAGGACTCTTCAAGCAACCATTATTGTGTATGAAAGGACATGTGGAGTGCATTGAAAAGGCAGAAGGCATTTTTTGTGCACTCGGCTACTTTTAACAACCATTTTGTAGATCGCCAAAGTACGATTGGTAGATCGCACAACAATACCATTTTGATCCTTCTCCTCTGTTGGTTTCCTGAGCTGGGCTCTTCTGAATTTTGGCATGTCCTCAGTAAGCTTTAGCATGAATCGAGAGTAGATTTTCATCCCTGTTCCCTACCGCTCCCATACATGTTGATAGTCTAATGTGAGGTATATCAATACATAATTGCTGAGCTTTGTCAGTGGCCTGTAAAAAAGCTAGATCGTGGAAGGTTAACTCCTTGAAAAGTAGATCTTGGAGCAAAAAAGTTGGAGCACCCTTTATGTAGCATGCAAAAGTTCCTTCCCACTCTTTTCCTTTCGTGTTGGCTTTTGAGGACAAGCTACTCAATACTACAAAGCATGATGATTGAACCATCGACTCTACATACCTGAAAGGATTCTTAATACAACATCCTATTAGTTTTTATTTGTTCATACATTTTAACATTGAGACATTTAATTATCCTCATGGCTGGTGAAAAAAACTTTCATTTGGTGCTGCTAAAAATGTGCAGTGTACTGGGTGGGCCACAGAGCACTCAGACTAGGCATACATACTATCTCATCTCATCTCATTTTCTGAACCGCTTCATCCTTATTAGGGTCGCGGGGGGTGCTGCAGCCTATCCCCGCACATACTATCTCACCTCTTATAAGTAATCAATTATAGACGTAGCAAAGTTTTTTTAAATCCATTAATTAATAAACATTCCACATCCATTCTGAATACGACACAAGTGTATGCAGGCTATAATATTTTCCTCATTTTATTTCATAAACAATTTTTGACAAATCCCCTGTGATCCAATTTTGACTTTTGCTTCCAGACAATAGTATATTTGCAAGTGAACCCCAAAATGGGAGTAAAAAGAGAATAAAAGCTTTTTATTATAAAAAAGAAAAAATAATTCAACAAATAACAAAGAGTAGATTCAATAAAACAAATGTGTAATCCGCAAATTTGCAAGGTAACATTGTGAGTTGCTTTTAAATAAAGCTTTTAAGACGTTACAAGATCTCCCACAAGCACAGTTAGAACACAAAGAACATGTCAAATGTCGTTCTCAGTTCAATTTTTCGTTTTTCTACAGCATATGTGCCATAAAACATAGCCCGATACATGTATACTAAAAACTACAGTAGACATGACAAATTTTGATAATGCTCCTTCTGATTTGATTTTATAAATCCTTTGTTGTTGTTGTTGTTATTGTTGTTGTTGCCTTATCCTGCGGCTCTCAGGAACCACCTGAGAAATCCTTTTTAGTTCCGTGGAGAGATGACAGTATATTGTAGTGCAGTGTGATTTGGGTTTCACTCGTTAAAGAGGGTGTTTCTATCTTGGCTTAAAGGCACAAACTAATTACTTCAATGGTCTCGAATTGGCGGGGAGCTTGACTGCGTGAAATGCAAGAAGCCCAATGTTCTTATCGCTGAGATTTTCACTCTCTGATGATTCCAACTATCATTCTGGAGTGGATTTCATGCTTTTAATTGTGCAGTAATGGATTGAATTGATTCAATTTTGTCTCCACGGCTACTTTCAAGATTGAAACTTGAATGCCTCTCGTTGCAGTTTGAGTAACTACTCTGTTTGTGACATTGGTGGGGGATAAAACAGTACTAAAGTACAGAAAATAGTCAAAAAGTACAAATTGGCAGTAAAAGAAAGTGAAAAAGATTTTGGGAGGCTAAAAGTGAATGCACTCGATTAATTTAAAGGGAGTGTTCATTCAATTGAGCAGTTTGCCAGCTGGTATGGCGAGCTATATTACATCCATCACTCTATCACCAGCAGTGGCGGCTGTTGGTTAAAAATAAATATTAATATTAATATTAATAATAATAATAATAATAATAGTAACAATAACAATAATAACAATAATAATAAGAACAATAAGAACACTAAAAAATCATGAAATAATAATAATAACAATAAAAACACAAAAAATAATACTAATAATAATAATAGAGTTCTATTTTCTGATTCCTTTGCAATAGGGAGGGACCCCCATAAATGCCAACTGTCACAATATGAACGCCAAAGGATGACAACGGAAGCAAGTTAATAGAGAAGAGGTAAATATCTGGATGACTACCACCACATACACCCTGTACAAAACAGTTATTGTACTTAACTGATATAATCAATTTAACTTATAGTTGATTTAATCTTGCTCTATTGTATGGAAACTACAAAATAAGGCACTCTACTGAACAAAGCTTCACGAATGAAAAAAGAACTAAAAGAACAGTGGTATGTCAATGAATGGGAGGAATGAGGGAATTGTTTTAAGGATCTTTATTGATTGCATTAAACAAAAATAACTATGCTTGTTCACAGCAATCCTTTTTAATGAATTAAATTAAAGTAACATCGTGAAACAAACAAGTTGCTTCTTTTAGTTCAGTCCGTTCTCTGTCATTTTGGTAGACCATTGAATGAATCATAAATTATGGGTTAGTTTAATTAGTTGAGTGAAATACTAACAGAATAAATAAAGTGCATATTCGTAGACCACGTCTTAGCTCAGATGAGGGACAAAGCTGATGTTTTCCTGCAATTAGACTTTATAATGGTCAAGGGCAAAGCAATATCAGTCAGTTTGTTCGTTTTTCAATAACTCTGGAACCGATTATGAAAGAAAGAAATTTCTATGTGTCTGAGTTCTCCTTCATTGCATTTTTCACTTCCCATCATGGAAAATACTGAACATGCTAAGGTTAGTTTTAAGACAGTAAAATGAACCACATGGTCAATGTTGGCCACATTTGGGGCCTTGACAGTCAGGGAGACCCTAATTTTAAACACCATTCACTGCATTTTATATCCCAAAGTAGCTTCCAAAAATGCCTGTAGAGTCCCATTCCCCTACCTCCATAGCTGGGACCCCAATCAAGTTCTATGCAGTTTGTAGCGATACAACAATATTCTTTCAAGGAGAATGAAGGGATCACAAAAGAGAAAAAAGAAGCTCACCTCAGCGTGCAAGGATGCTGACTCAGCATGCGATGGGCTTTCCCTAATCACTTGAGACGGAACGGCAGAGCGATCCAGGCAGGCGCGTGAAGGATGGGCCGCCGCTGAGCTGGTCATCCTCTCCGGGGCCACATGGTCATTACGACTCCTCTTTCGTCCTCCGCCGCTCGCCTCCAGTCGTCATCCCTTCCGAAAAAAAGAGGCGACCAGTGGAGCGTGTCAGCGTTTAAGTATTTTTTTTTCCATAAACCTTTACCGGCAGCAGCTTCAAATCCCACAGTGGTCATGTAGGTTGGCACTTTCCATGTTAAACGACTCTTATTTAGCCAATCAGCAAAGTTGCAGGCACTACTCTAATATTAGAAAAGGTAAAATGGCATTTAGTCACCTCTGGTGACATCGTTGTGATGATGCTGCTCTATTTAACAATAAAAACAAAAAGTGGATGGTACAACTTTATTAGCTTACTGCTTGAAAATGACACACAAAAAATCATACCACAGCTGTTTTACCAGCAGGTTCCCAATATTTTCCTGGTCTCTGTTCTATATAAACTGCAAGTATTGTAGCTTGGATCATTGTACAATTATTATTATCACACACATAAAAACCTCAATTTGAGCAGCACCTCTATTTGAACGGCACCTCTATTTGAACGGCACCTCTAATTGAACGTCACTATGGGGGAAAGGTTGAAAAATAGAGCGGCATGCCGGTGAAATTGAGGTTTTATGGATCATCGGTTCTATGTTTGGTAAGCGCCTTCTTGCCTGGGATTCATAAAGTTGTCACATTAGCATAAGCCACCAAGAACCAATTGAAGAAGCTCCATATTGATGTGGCCGTGATTCCAGGAGGCTGCACCAAATTCATACATGCCCCCGACGTCTATTGGATCGCCCCATGCAAGGCCAAAGTCCGACAGTTGGAACTGGATGTTGCACAGCGAGAAGAGCAACACCAAATTCAGCAACATGCGGGCACCATCAATGAAAGTTTATTTGAAATGGATGGTCGATGCTTGGGATCATCTGCCGAAGGATCTAATCATCCAGTTGTTCAAGGGATGCGGACTGACCAACGCTCTCGACTGCTCGGAGGATTGCCAGATCCATTGTTTCAGGTCAGACGGCCCAATTTAGACTGGTTTGCAACTTCTCCAGCAAGCGCGAGCCAATGCCGGCGACGATGAACGTGAACTCACTCAGAAAGGCTAGGCTGATGCAGAAGGTGATGTGAATGAGGAGGACAGCTACAACAGCGACGTGTCACTTTATTTTCATCAGTGAATTTGTAATTACTTACCAGTAATCGCCTTGTATTTGTGCCTTTTGTTAAATAAATATGCATATGTTACCTGGTTTCTCTTTTCATCCATAAATTGTACCAAATCTTTCCAAAATTCTGACCAGCTAGTCAAAAAATAGAGCGGCACCCTCTAATTGAACGGCAACTCTAATTGAACGGCAACTGTATTTGAACAGCAACTCTATTTGAACAGCAACTCTAATTGAACAGCACTTCGGGGGAATAGAGCGGCATGCCGTTGAAATAGAGATTTAACGGTGTATATATATACCATATTGTCTCGCACATTGACCACCTCCGCGTGTAAGACGTACCCTTAAAATTGCCTTAAAATCATTGAAATTTACGATTTCTCTCGTATAAGACGCCCCCTGATTCACATTTTTTACCTCCATTTTCATGGTTTTAATAGGGAATACTAATGTGTTACTTTGAGGGAAAATCTTTTAAAAAATTATTGCACGTGGGATTTCTGAGCTACTGTATGAATCGAAAGCATCGTCTGCTGAATTGCACATTCCGAAAGGGTGTTGCCTGCACGTGGACGAATACAAAAAGGAAGTCACGTGAGCATTACAACCAGGAAGTGTGTCGGAGACTCTGGATGCAATAATAAATAGCATGCAGTACACATTTCGCAGGTATCAAGGCTGATATTTTAATGTTCGACCTTTGATCAGTCTTAACAACGATTGGGATGTGCTGACATGGTAAACACTACGAAAAAATGTATCAAGGCTACTCGTGTCTGGCCAGTCATAGCATGTTTAACTACGGTAAGATGGCGGCGGCCTGAGCAAGCAATGGCAGGCACAAGTACCGTATTTAATCGCATATTAGCCACCCACGCGTATAAGCCGCACCCTGAAAGTTGCCTTGAAATTTTCTAATTTTACAATTTAGCGCGTATTAGCCGCCACCCTGATTCCCAATGTTCACCTACATATTCATGGTTTTAATAGGGAGTAAAAATGTGTTACTTTGAAGGGAAAATCTTGAGAAAAATCATCACAAGTGGTATTTCTGAGATACTGTATGAATCTAAAGCATATTATTAAGGTCAATATCATAAGGAAGTTAATATGCCTGTCTTTGTAAATGCAAAATGATAGGTTCATTAATAGATATACTTTAATAAAAGGAAAGACATCAGAGACATAATCCAGCGTTAACTTGCAAGTGAGAATCAATCCTGACTCGTCCCCGTCACGGATCATTCTAATGAAAGACATCCTCTTCTGTCCATTTAGTTGCATTAGAATCAAAACAATTAAGGTTATCTTATTCAAAACAATTGCATAAGCTAACCGAATAACACAATTAAGGTCAAAAAACAACTGCAACAACAATTGCATATCAGGTCTTCAAAACAACAATTAAGGTTGGAAAACAAAAACAACTGCATAAGAATTTACACAAGCAAGCAAAACAATTTCCAGGGGAAGCAAGCAACACTATTTTAAAACAATATGCGAGTATTTTCGGAAGTCGATTCGATTATCGCCATCTGCTCCGGAATCCAAGTCAAAGCAATTTAAGAGTCCTTCACAGATCTTCATTGCGAACCCAGATCAACAGTCCTCGCAGCCCGGGACTGGGTGATCTGTCAGGTCAATAGTCCTCGGAATAGGGCAAAACAATTAAACACCCTCGGAGCCAGCTGCAGGGGGAAGTGTCCTTCGGTAACAGTTATTCTGAGCGTTTGTCTGCTTATAATGATTAATATTTCACATATACATACAATGATTAATATTCCACATATAATGATTAATATTTCAAGCACATTTATAATAAATAATTAATAACAAATTATTCAATTTGAAAAAAGAAATAAGTCTATCTTAATGAGAGCCTGATGATTTCTAGTTAAAGAAATTACAATTTTCTTACCAGAAGTTTAAGATGTGTCAGCCATATTGCTTCTAATGTCAAAATATCTCAATTCTTTCTATGGTTCCAGTGGTACAGTGGTACCTCGAGATACGAGCTTAATGTGTTCCGGAACTGAGCTCGTATGTTGATTTACTCGTATCTCAAATGAACATTTCCCATAAAAATGAACTAAAAACAAATTAATTTGTTCTAACCCTCTGAAAAAACACCAAAAAACAGGATATTGGATTGGATTTTTTTTTATTTGTTCTAATACGCCGTCTATTAATAGAGTAACAAATAACTAGTGGTTATGATGTTTAATAGTACTAAAATTAGACGGATTTCGCAGAGGGGAGAGATAGAGGGACAGAGAGAGAGAGTGGGGGATAGAGAGAGAGAGGGGAGACTTTTTGCACGGCAACGTGCTCGTAACATAACATAAACAAATTTAAATGAACTTGGATTACGATACAGACACACACAAAAAGTTAATCTAACCTTACAGTAAACTTTATTCTAATTTTGTTTTACATTTGGCTCTATTTGCCCCACCTCCACCCTGACTTTCATCTGCAGCTAAAAGGAACCTATCGGGGGTTGTTTGCTTTTGTCTTCCCTTCTAAATATTCCGAAAATGATGCACACAAATGTCCTCACAATAGGATAATGCACGACCACTAGCCAACGAGAAATAGTATATACTACTCTCGTATTATCAAGGAAGCTCTGCCATTCTTCACTGACTAGCGGTAAAAAAAAAAATGAAAAAAATGCAACGCTCCGCCCAGTGTTCGGAGAGACATTACACGAGGGAGTTGCGACGGGAAAATCAGTGCCCATGATGTTCTGATGAGCAGCCTCTCTCGTCCGCTGTATCTATCAAATGTCTATCAAAATGTGTCTCATATCTCAAGATAAATATTTGCTCGAAAATTTACTTGAATCTCAAATTTCTCGTATGTCGGGCACTCGTATGCCGAGTTATTACTATACTCCAATAGTTGTCACTTTCGAACAAGAAATAAAAGGGGAAAAAAGCAGGGTGGAATTTTGTTTTATTTCATGTGTTCAGAAAATCAGAGAGAAAGAGAGAAAGAGAGAAAGAGAGAAAGAGAAAAAGAGAGAAAGAGATAAAGAGAGAAAGAGAGAAAGAGAGAGAGAGAGAGAGAGACAGAGAGAGAGAGAGAGAGAGACAGAGACAGAGACAGAGACAGAGACAGAGACAGAGAGAGAGAGAGAGAGAGAGAGAGAGAGAGAGAGACAGAGAGAGAGAGAGAGAGAGAGAGAGAGAGAGAGCGAGAGAGAGAGAGCGCGAGAGAGAGAGAGAGAGAGAGAGAGAGAGAGCGAGAGAGAGAGAGAGAGCGAGAGAGAGAGAGAGAGAGAGAGAGCGAGAGAGAGAGAGAGAGCGAGCGAGCGAGAGAGAGAGAGAGAGAGAGAGTGAGAGAGAGTGAGAGGCCCAGGTGACATTGATCGGCCTTGTCCGAAAACAGAGCAATTTGGCTAGCGAGCATGGCGGGACGTCGAGGCGGAGCAACGAGGAAGTTGAGATTCCATTTAAGTCCGGGCAGTGGGCTGACGTTGTTGTTGTTGGCGCTTATTTGATAATAAAACTTGCTCGGTGAATTGGACGGCAGAGAGCACCAGCAAATGTGGATTTTTCTTCTTCAGAAATGAGAGCCCCATGCGACATTACGGCGAATGAAATCAGCCTTGTCTGGAAACAGAGCACTTTGGTGGGCGAACATGGCGGGATGTCGAGGCGGAGCAATGTGGAAGTTCAGATTCCATTTACATTCGGGCAGTGGGCTGACGTCGTTTCACTTATCCCAAAAAAGAGCTCCTTGGACGGCTAATTGATGGTTGGACGGTGTGGAGGACTGAAGTGGAAGTTTAATTTCTCGCCCGGCGGTCTGGTGGCGCATGCCGACCGGCGGTCCGGTTGCGCATGCTAGCCGCATTGGCCAGCGATCCCGCAGTGCATGCAGGCGGCGAGCCAGGTCTGCCCCGCGACCCAGCCCCAGCTGGAACAGGCAGCAACAAGTTTTTTTGGAAGCGGATGCCTTCCCTTACATTTTTATTCAAAGATTAACTGAACGTTCGGATCACCATCATCATGTGTGTGTATGCTGCTGCCTGGCTTCATGGTAAAAGCAAGGTTTAATCAACAAGTTTGACCGTCCTCATGGTTTAAAAAAACAGGAACAAAGCCTATGTTTTGACAGATTCGTTATAACAGACAATGGTGTTTTTTAAGTTGTTTTGTTACCTGCCATGTTTAGTCAGGTGAGTACAGTAATCCCGCAAAGGTTGCACACAATGGACCAATGGCCACAAGAGAACAAAGGACTTGGACTAACACTTTACCTGTATATCAAGCGGAGAGGAACTTTTTTCACAGCATTTAAAGTAGTTACATTTTAAAATTTATACATTATATTTAGATATTAATACATTACAGTGTTTTGACATGCTTATAGCTGTAATATTTAATAAGTACACACTTTTTTGATAATTGTAGTTGTGCACTTGTATTTCTGTATGGGGCCAAAACATGTATTGTGGTAGTTATAATGGAGCTGATCCTACTTCGCGTTTTTTTGTTTATCGCGGCCATATCAGTTCTACATTAACCATGGTATTCGAGGGATTACTGTATTATCCACTCAGAATCTGCCCAGCTGATGGAATGCTATCTTTTGGCTCTTGCTTGGATAATTCTTTCTTTTTTTTATATTGCATTAAAGCTGGAGGATACGCGCATTCACACACATACTCACACATACTCACACATACGTATAGTGTTGCCTAATTACAGCTGGAGTGTGAATTAACGAGCAGGTCAGGGCAGGTTAATGAAGGGTGGCGCTGCTCTGCTGCGGGCTGAAATCAAAAACAGTGGATCTGAGTGGGGCCTCCAGTTTGGGCTGCCACTATTTAAATTAGCATGTGCTGCAATGGTGAAAGAGGAGTCCAAAATATTGCTGCTGAACTTTACTTGCGCTCCTTTTTTCATGGTGACAAAAATAAAATATACACAGCAAGGAGGTGGCAAGAGACTAAAATGAGGGGGCAATTCTCAGATTAATGTCTACCTAACAATTTGTATTTGTTATTTGTTTGTAAAGACGTCTGAAGCTAATTGACTACATAATACTGCTAACACCGACATGCACCATATGAGGCATCTCTTTAACCCTTTAAAGCCCACAGCCCTAAATAATTGACAGCAACAACAACAAAACTAAAGAATAACTGCAGCAACATGACATATTTACCAGCCTAATTGGTCTAATTAAGCATGAGTTGGTAGCCCTCACTCTTGATTTCAAATTAATGGAGTTGACGATGAACTGAGGCAAACTGAAAATATGTAAAAGTAAAACTTATTCTTTGAGTCCATCTCTCCTTAATTGGTTCTGTCTGTCAGACACTGTCACCCACATCTGGAGTCAAAGAGAGGCTAATATTCACTCTGAACACAAATTAGTGGAACACAGCCTTCAGGTGTCTGCCAGTAATTAACACTTGCACCACAAAGAGGCAGAAATAAACACATTGCTTTCTTTTAGCTGCAAGCAACAAAAGAGACCCGAGGAGATGATAATTTAGTACTACCTGGGAGGTAGTTATTTGAAAGGATCCAAAACATTTTCCCCACAATGGCTCTGTGTACCAATGAATCAATTAATTGTGAACTAATGGATATTTTAATTAATCAGCACCACTTTTTAAAAATGATCAATCTTTTAGAGCCATTGTTCTACTGATAAATTGGCAACCCTGGACAATTACAGAAAACATTTCATTGGGAAAATAATGGTAATGAGCTACGTCTACTTAGTCAAATTGGTTCATTTTGCTTAGCGCTTATCCTCACAAGGGTTGCGGAGGTGCTGGAGCCTGTCTCAGCCAACTGTGGAAAGTAGGCAAGGGAAACTCTGAATTGGTTGTCATACAACCACAGGGCACAATAGGACAAACAACCATTCACACACATTTTTTGTGAGGATCTAGAGTGTTAAACCTGCTGACCATGCATGTTTTGGGCATGTGAGAGGAAAGTTTGGAACCCACTGGGGATTGAACCGTGAGGCGGACACATTAACCACCACTAACACCTCACCATGCCAACCCTGGTTCATTCATTCATTTTCTGAACTGCGTTATCCTCACAAAGGTGTAGGGGTGGTGAAGCCCATCCCAGCAGACTTCGGGTCAGGACACAAGGAGACGGACAACCATTCACACTCAGACCTAGAGGCAATTTAAAGTATCCAATCAGCCACAATGCATGTATTTGGAATGTGGGAGGAAACCGGAGTACCCGGAGAAAACCCAGGCTGGCCCGGGGAGAACATCCAAACTCCGCACAGGTGGATCGACCTGGATTTGAACCCAGAACCACAGATCTGTGAGGCCAACGCTTATCCTCAAAACATAGTTGCATAGCAGCTGAAGGCAAGCTATTAGGCAGCACATAATACACATAATAGCTTGTAACTCTTTCAATGACAACAGATAAAAATCTGTCATCTGGAATGCAAATGTGGGGATTCCCAAGGGTGAAGCTATCACTTCCAGGACTTCAGTAGAAAACTCAGCAAGGCATTGGCGCATTGACCATTGCCTACATAGCATTTACTTGGATAGAAAAACCAAGAAAGCATCAGATAATCAAAGGACATTTTTTTTTATCTTTAGGTTTTAAAAACTGGATATTTTTCATAAAGATTTTACCTATTTTCCACGACATTAAAAGTCACCAACACTCTTATTCTTCTTGTTTAAAATACCACAAGATGAATATGTACTGGGAACACAATTATTTTTTGTTATATTAGGTCTGACAGCTGTTAACTATTTTTTTGTCCCTACTTTCTTTTTCATTCATTCATTATTCATTATTTTCCGTACCACTAATCTTGACAAAGGTCACCAGGGGTGTGCGAGCCTATCCCAGCTAAATGTGGATCACACTGAATGAACACAAGCGGGATAATATGCAAACTCCACACAATGAGGGCCCACATGGGTTCGAACCCTCATTCCTACAACTGTGGGTTGACACACTAACCACTTTCCACCAAATCCCCCCTAATTTCTTTAAAAAATATTAAGAAAAATAATACAGCAAACTTAACATTTAATTACAAGACGATGACATATGAAACAAACACAGGCAAGACTGCAATGTTTATTTGAAATTGCTACATGTCAAAAAAATGGCACTAACATAAATGTACATGTAGAAGCAAACTAACAGTTTGTGAGGTTTGCATTCGCTTTAAAGAAGACTAACCTCCAAATCTAAGACATATTTATCCGGTGCAGAAAGGCCCATATGGCAATATAAGTCTTATATGTATGCCGGGAAGTTGAGGCTGCAGAGCGTGTGAGAGTATTAAGTGCGTTATCTTAGATTTTGATGTATCCGGCACCGGCAGCCCAGGATGGCGCCAGTGCAGAGTGGAGACTCACGAGGTGTCACAAACTAAATCACTGAAAGCCACAAAAAGAAAGTAGCAATAAGATACTCTTTTGTCCAAGCAAAGGCCAGTGTCACAATAGCAGCACTAACATTCAAAGCCAGATAAAACATTTGAGAACAACAGGCTTAGGTATTTATTGGGCAACTACAACAAATGGTTATATACCCATAAACAATACAATTAATTACAATAAACTCCACAGGTGTTTTCACGTAATCTTGTATGGATGTTGTCATATTGTGGTATTCATTCATTCATTAATTTTCTGAACCATTTTATCCTCATTATGATAGGGGGGCTGGAATCTATCCCAACTGACTTCAGGCCAGAGGTAGGGGACACCTTGAATCGGTGGCCAGCCAATCGCAGGGCACAAGGAGATAGACAACCATTCATGCATACACTCATACCTAGGGGCAGTTTAGAGTGTCCAATCAGCCTATCATACATGTTTTTGGAATGTATGTTATCTTTTATCCTGGGTATATGTCTCAATTGTTTCTAAGTTTAAGACCTTTTGTGACAAATAAGGAATGTTGGCACAGATAAGGCATAGTTCCCCTTGGATATTAGAGTCAAGGATTTAATTTTCAGGAGGAGAATTTAGTAGGGCGGCCCGGTGGTTGAGTGGTTAGCGCGTTGCCCTCACAGCGGGAGTCCTGGTTTCAAATTCAGGTCGGTCCACCTGTGTGGACTTTGCATGTTCTCCCGGCCTGCGTGTTTTTTTCTCCGGGAACTCTGGTTTCCCTCCACATTCCAAAGACATGCATGGTAGGCTAATTGGACACTCTAAATTGCCCCTAGGTGTGAGTGTGAATGGTTGTCCGTCTGTTTCCTTGTGCCCTGCGATCGGCTGACCACCAAATACAGGATGTCCCCTGCCTCTGTCCTGAAGTCAGCTAGGATAGGCTCCAGCATCCCCCGTGACCTTAATGAGGATTGAAAATGAAAAAAAAAATGTTTTGGGCGGCCCGGCGGCGGAGTGGTTGGCGTGTCGGCCTAGCTTGTGTGGAGTTTGCATGCTCAACCTGGTCCTGCGTGGCTTCCCTTCTGGTACACCGGTATACTCCCCCTTTCCAAAGACATGCATGGTAGGCAGGTTGGACACTCTAAATTGGCCGAAGGCATGAGTGTGAGCGTTATTGGTTGCCTATCTCTTCATGCCCTGCGATCGGTTGGCCACCAATTCAGAGTGCCCCCCCGTGCCCGAAAGTCAGCTGGGATAGGCTCCAGTACCCCCGCGACCCTCGTGAGGATAAGGCGGTTCATAAAATCAATGACTGAATGAATTTACTTTGGTAAAATGATCAACCAATATTGATCCATATAAAAACTTAAATTTTCTTATGATAAGATTTGAAAGACTTTCAGACAGAAGATAATGTGCTTTAACTGGTCAACCAAACCATGGCTCTTCCATTGATTCATTCATTTTTCGAGGCTTTTTTAAAATCGTATTGTGTCGAATGCAAAACATCTTGGTCCTGTCTTGGTTACGTTGAGTTTTCGTCTTGGTCTAGGATAGTTCTTGTAGGTCTTGTTTGTTTGTGAACCCATTTCGGATCTTAGGATTTAGATGATATACGTATATGCAAGTAGACTCTACATGAGCAGGACACTTGCCTTCAATATTCTAAGGGTTGTCGGTTGTGAGTATTTTGATAATGTTATTTATATGTAGCTTCTCTGGCGAATTTCGCCTGGGAACGATTTTTTTTACGTTAGGAATTTTCTGTAACTAACTATTTATGTCTATCCAAGATGGCGGCGCGCATGGGTGCAGCGGCTCAATGCTCTCCAGTTTGGTGTCGTTCGTTATTTACTAACATCTGCGAGGCAAACTTTTTCCACAGTCGCCAGGATTTAATTACTCTCGGAAGGAGATGCAATATATCCATCACAACAGACTACCAACGGACCTACGATATCTCCGAGGACATCTCGAGACCTCCGGGATCTCCGTGGATAGTCAGCCCACTCAGAGTACGACGGAGGCGGCGAAGGGAAAGAAAGCAAACGCGCGGATGCCGGGCGGGCCTATCTGCTAAGCTAAGGCAGCAACCACACCGAGCACCGCTTCCGAGTATCTTTTTGCCAACACCAGATCCATCACCCACAAATTGGATGATTTGGAACTTCAGATTGCTACCAACAGCTTTGTCAGGAACTGTAACATTATTCTCATCACGGAAACGTGGCTACACCCGCAAATCCCCGACACTGCGGTATCGCTAGCTAGCCAGACGCTATTCCGAAACAATCGTTTGAAAGAATTAACAGGGAAAAGCAAAGGAGGGGGACTTTGCGTGTTCATACACAATGAATGGTTTTGCGACAGTAGGATCATTAACACTCACTGCTCCCCGGATTTAGAGCTATTGGCGGTACGGTGCAGGCCCTTCTATCTACCTAGGGAGCTAACGGTTTTCATTGTAATGGCTATCTACATCCCACCGGATGCTAACGTTAGCACGGCACTTAGCCTCCTGCTAACGGCTGTAAACAAACAGCAGCTTGACCACCCCAATGGAGTCTTTATTGTCGCTGGTGACTTCAACAAAGCGTGTTTAAAGACTGTTCTTCCTAAGTTTATCCCGTACGTGAAGTGTCACACCAGAGGAGATAAAACTCTAGACCATGTTTATTCTAATATTCCCTCACCTGGCTGGATCCGACCATCTCTGCCTGTCCCTCACCCCCGCATACACTCCACTCCGGAGGCTAACAGGGCCACAAATAAAGATAATAAAAACTTGGCCCGAGGACGCCCTTTCTCAGCTGCAGGACTGTTTTTCCCGCACTAACTGGGAACTTTTCGAACACCACAACCTCCAGGACTACACAGACACTGTACCTTCCTACATCAAAAACTGCACGGACAACGTCACTGTTAATAAACGGATACAGGTTTTTCCTAACCAAAAACCCAATAAATAACCCAAAGAAGATGTGGCAGGGAATACGACATATTACCATTTACAATGACAATAATGTCTGTTAACGCAAATGCCTCACTAGTTGAGGAACTGAAACGTTTCTTTGCTCGCTTTGAGACTGACTAATCAGACCCAGTCTCAACACCCCCACCACCACCCTGCAGCAGTACACTGAAGCTTCAAGAACATGAAGTGAGACTGGTAATGTGGTCTGTGAACATCAGGAAGGCTGCTGGCCCCGACGGAGTACCTGGGAAGATGCTCAAAGCCTGTGCTGACCAGCTGGCTGGTATTTTCACAAACATTGTTCCCTGCAACAATCCATCATTCCATCGTGCCTGAAATCTGCCACCATTATCCATGTCCCTAAAAAGTCAACCATTGACAGCCTGAATGACTATAGGCCTGTTGCACTCACGCCTGTGATCATAAAGTGCTTTGAAAAGTTGGTCGCCCGCCATATCAGGAATACAATCCCTCCCTCAGTTGACCCTCACCAGTTTGCTTAAGAGCAAACAGGTCCACTGAGGACGCTATAACCATAGCTCTAAACACAGCACTGAGCCACCTGGAGCACCATGGGAATTACGTGAGGATGCTTTTCATTGACTATAGCTCAGCCTTCAACACTATAATACCGGACAATCTGGCTGAAAAACTCTCCCACCTTGGACTATCCTCTTCCATCTACTGCTGGATAAAGAACTTCTTAACCAACCGACCACAAACTGTTAGATTTGGTCCCCACCTCTCTTCCTCCATTACACTGAGCACTCGCTCCCCTCAAGGCTGTGTACTGAGTCCTCTTCTGTACTCCCTGTACACATAAGACTGTACACCAACCCACCAGTCTAACTCCATCATCAAATTTGCCGATGACACCACTGTGGTCGGAATCATCTCAGGAGGGGACGAGTCGGCCTACAGAGATGAGGTCAACAAACTGTCTTCGTGGTGCTCGGTTAACAATCTCACACTGAACACCACAAAAACTAAATAAATAATCCTGGACTTTTGCAAACACGGCACAGATCTGGCCCCACTCCTCATAAATGGAGTATGTGTAGACATGGTCCAGTCCTTTAAATTCCTGGGGGTCCACGTCATGGATAAGCTCTCCTGGTCTACAAACACCACGGCAATAGTGAACAAGGCCCAGAAATTACCATTTCCTCAGGGTACTCAGGAGGAACAACTTGGACACTAAGCTTCTGGCAACCTTCTATAAAGCCACTGTGGAGAGCATCCTGGCATACTGCATTACAGTGTGGTACACTGGAAGCACGGCAGCAGACAAAAAGGCCATGCAGAGAGTGATTAACTCTGCCCAGGAGATCGTCAGCTGCTCTCTGCCCTCACTGGAAAACATTGCCATCCCTCATTACCTCAGCAGAGCCGGGAACATTGTCGGGGACCCATACCACCCTGGTCACAACCTGTTCCAGCCTCTGCCCTCTGGCAGATGCTACAGGTCTCACAAAGTACGCACAAATAGGCTTAAGGACAGTTTTTCCCACAGCCATCATGACTCTGAACTTGCGGTAGCACGACACAATCCCTTCTGTGTAATAACTTCGGCGTGAGGTAACATGAAGGACGTTGGGTGGTGATCTGCCTCCTACTGGCTGACTGAAGGTAAGTGAGGAGACAGTGGGAGGTAAGTGATCAGTTTTTTTTCTTTGTTGGCATCTGCCCTTCAGAGGCTTTAAGGTTAGATTTCACCTTGATTTTTTTTTAAATGGCGGTTTCAATATGATAGTTGCAAAAACATCAATCACGGAAACTGTGACATATTTGGCCATGAGTCAATAAAAATTGTTAAGCTGTGAAGAGTAAGGAAGTGAAATGAGCCTACTCTTTGAAAAGAAATAAAGAGAGAAGAGCAACTGGAATGTAATAAGTCAAGAAAGAGTGAGTCTGATTGATGGGGAGTCAGAAACAGACAAGTTGAGGCACAACTAAACTGCTTGAAGGCTTTCTGGATGAAAAGCATCAATAATCCTCGTCCTTTTCTCGCTTTCCTCCGACTTGCCATCCTTCAACCTCGGGATGTTTTTTTTTTCCGACGGCCCGGCTTCAGAGGATTTTATCATTCTCGCACCGCCCCTGGGGACTTATTCCGCTTTCAAATCATTGATGCTGATTACCTCAGGCCCTGTCATATTGATTTTTGAGATTTATTGTGGCTCAACTCCCCTACAAAAGGTCCCCTGCCCCAGCATCCCCGAGCTGGCGCACATTTGTTAAGCTCTGCCCTCTGCTTGACAGAAGTACACGCCAAAACTCCATATGCACACACAAACACACATACTAGCGCAAAATAGCTTTCCACAAATCATACACTTAAGGTATTTTCTACAAAGGTCCATTATTTGATGTTCCAAAGCAACAGGGAGTCTTGGAACTTCTCTAATATGTTATTTTGCACTTGCAGACTCTCACAGGAGATATAAATCACCCACAATCCCTCACTTTAGCAGAGTCTACGAGCCTGGATCAAAATATGACATGGCACGTGTGGCATTTGTTGTCTTCAGGTAAGGCTGCGCATTGCATTTAGTGATGGGGAATCCGATATTATACTAAATTTCAGTACGATAACAAGGGCAGTGATAAATATCTGATTTAATTGGGAATGTTGTATTTATTATATGAATTATATATGCTGACAAGTAGTAATACTTCCTTGTAAAGAAGAAAATGACATTAGACATCATTATTTTGTCACTCTAAAAGCACTAATTCCGAAGATGAAAAAACCCAAACATATAGCATACAGCAATGCAAATGCACCATTTTTTTAAACTGTGAACACAATTTATGCTGCCACAATTAAAAGTGAATCTCATAATTCACTATTTTTACATTTAAAATCTTAGCTCTGCTGCAGAACTAATCAAGCACCTTCTTAACCAATCAGAAGAAATTTACTATGGGAGGAGGTGGGTGTATTGTTGAGGCTTTATTTAGCAAGGAGGAGTTAAAAAATGCTTCTTCTTGAGTCATAATGAGAAAAAGTAGAGAAAAAAATGTTAAGATTTGTTTGAGATTTAGGGCGTACATATTTCATGAGCAGTAAATACCGATGCTTTCTTAATTCATTTGATTTTGTTGTTTGCGAGAAAAAATATTGGCCATTCACTGGCTTTTCTGTCCATTTCAAGATTTGGTCATTCAAGTGTCAAAGTACCCCGGGTAAATATATATATATATATATATATATATATATATATATATATATATATATATATATGTATATATATAGTATATATTTTTACTTTTATTTTAAAGAAAGAAAAAACCCCTCTTTTGACAAGTTATGCCGAGAGGTGGTGTTTATCAAATATATTTGTACGCAACAATCCCATCTACAGTTCAAAGTCCATCCAAGCACCTCAAATGCCAAGATGTCTTGCTGCTACGTGTGCGGGCGACAGGCCGATTTATCATGGCGGCATGGGGCTGTGCAGCCTTGGGTAGGGGTTGGGTTGGCTAGGTGTTTTGCTGTCTGATGGATCACGCAACAGAGGGTGGCCGTCTGGGAATCGTATTTAAAGTGGGAATTCCAATATTTTTATGCAATCCTGCTAATTACTCTGGCTATGTATTCACAATGACATGACACATACCAGCATGGTGCAATGGTGCTGGCATGCGGCGACTTCACAGATGGTTTGACCGTGAGCTATGAATATGCTGACATGAATACACAAGCGGATGAAAGAGGAGGAGGAAAGGAAGGAAGCCGGAGGGAAATGTCGGACATCTGCTCAAACAACCCGAAAAGAACATTACGAGTGACACTGCGGACTGCTACTAAGGTTAGCCTTTTTCATAGCTGCCGTATGGGGAGCTACCACATGTTTGACCAAAAGGTCAGTCGACATGAGCGGGTTACGAATTACGTGTCGACCAATGTGCACTATGCTTGCATAGTGGTTAGTACATACTGAAACTTAGCTGAAGAACATTTTTAACAAGACAAATTCTACTTTTCATGGTCAGACCATATGCGTAAAAAATCGTCAACCTAGGAAACACACACAACAGACAAAACAGTTACAGATTTAGGACATGAATGTACTGAAACCACGTCCCATGGTCTGATAAGACCATCTATAATAGGGGTGTCCTAAGAATAACTGTAAGCCCTCTCGGTCAAAGTGAATTTGATGTCTATATCCCTCAACTGCAGCTAATGAGTTAATATTACATTAATATGTTGACATATGTGTGCCCGACATACGAGGAATTTGAGATACAAGTAAATTTGAAGCATCTGAAAAAGGGGAGCCTTCAACAACAACAACAGAACCCTTCATTTAAGTTAAATTTATGTTTTCTCTCTGTCTCTCTCTCTCTTTCTCTCTCTCTCTCTCTCTCTATCTCTGTCTGTCTCTCTCTCTCTCTCTCTCTCTGTCGGTCTCTCTCTCTCTCTCTCTCTCTCTCTCTCTCTCCCTCTCTCAATCGCTCTCTCTCTCTCCTGTGCGCACCTCGCGTTGTACTGAATATACAGACGCTCCCCTACTTACGAACATTCGAGTTACGAACATTCGAGTTACAAACAACGGTACATACGAACATGTCTGCAAATTGTGTTTATGTCGAAAAATGTTCGTAAGTTCGATTTTGTATTTTTTTCCGAGTAGTGCTTCTTTCCGCCGCTAATACCGACGCCTGGCGCTGTGAGAGCTCAGCTCACCCAGCATCTACCTTCTTCTGCCCAATTCGTTGCAATGCGGGAGTGCGTGAACGTATCTCCAGTGCCCAAAGAACCTTTTTCATTTGTATCATTGAATATCTCGTGCATCCATTATTGAATATGGTTGGTGAAAAGCGAAAGGCTTCTATTGAGGGAGGTGCAAGGAAGAGGCAAGCCATTTCATTTGAAATGAGTGGCAATAATAACGAAGCTTGATGCGCGTTGCACGGGAATACAACTTGAATCGTTTGACCGTCAGTACCATTTATAAACATAAAGATCGAGCAGCAGGACCCAAATATTGAATGTTGCACAAAGTTTGCAAATCAATTGAATGATGCCATACAGTGCTACCGCATCATTTATGATGAAAAAAAGAAAGCTGCAATCGTCATTAGGTAGCTTCTTTCGGCCTGTTTCTAGTAAGTTTCTCTCTCTCCCTCTCACTCTCTAATGTATGTATACAGTACTGTATGTATTCTCTCCATTTTATTAAATGTTTTTTTCAGTACAAACCAATGCGTGTAACTTATACAAGACTTAAACATACAAATGCACTTATATAAACCTTCAATATACTTATATAGGCTTCAATATACGTATATAACCCTTAAACATAAATTATAATACAAAATATAGCACTGAGCAACTTACGAACAAATTCAACTTATGAACAATCGCTCGGAACCTAACTCGTTCGTAAGTAGGGGGGCGTCTGTAATGCCATTTTAGTATTTTTTCAGAGGGTGTCAACGAATTAATTTGTCTTTAGTTAATTTCTATGGGAAACGTTGATTTGAGATACGGTATTACCTCGACATACGAGTGGCGCGACATACGAGGAATTTGAGATACGGGTAAAATTCCTAGCAAATACTTTGAGATACGAGCATTCGAGACAGCCGTGAGAGGCTGTTTTCTCGCCGTATCTCCCTTGTGCAAAAATCTCTATGAGCACTGGGCGGAGCGTTGCATTTTTCCCATGTTTTTTTTTGGCGTTAGTCAGTGCAGAATTAAGGAAAACACAATTGATCCAAAGCAAGCCGGTGCACTGAAGGGTAGTGTGAAGAAAAGGCGTATGATGACAATCGATATTAAGCACGAAATAATCGAAAAACATGAGTAGTTTACGCGTGACTGAGCTGGCTCACCAATACGTCTGGAGAAGCAGGAAGTTCGCCTCGAAAGCCGCGGTGGAATACATTAACCTCTTTGGTTATTGCACAAGAAGGTTTAAAATTAGTGTAACGTAAGATTAAAACTTTTTTAAGTATGTGTGTATAGGAATCGAAGTTCATTTAAGTTCAATTTAGTTTCAGTTTGCTACGTTACGAGCGCATCCGTCAAGTCTCTCTCTCCTGTCTCCCATCAGCAAACTCCCCGTTTTATTTAACAATGCCTCATTTTATTATTAAACATCATAACAACTAGTTATTTTTTACTCTGTTAGTAGATGGTGAATTACAACCAATAAAAATCTGTTTTACCATCGTAATATCCTATTTTTTGTGTTTTTTTTCAGAGGGTGGGAACGAATTAATTTGTATTTAGTTCATTTCTATAGGAAACGTTGATTTGAGATACGAGTAAATCGACATAAGAGCCCAGTCCCGGAATGCATTAAGCTCGTATCTCAAAGTACGACTGTACGAGTAAATCGACATACGAGCTTGGTCCTGGAACGAATTAAGCTCGTATCTCAAGGTATTACAGTAATTGAAAAAAATAAATACATTTTAAAACAGGATTTTTTTGTTGATTAATTCTGATCCCCTAAAAACGTGATCGGCCCTGATTTTCCGATTACATGATCTATTTTATTCCGTATTATTCCACAAGCTTTAACTTGTCTGTCAATTAAAATCACCAAATTGCTACCTTTGTGATTAATTAAGGTTTTTACGATGACAGCAGCAGAACCGCCGTCGTGTAAACAGTTCCTCCCTCAGTCAGATGACGAAATTGCTGGAAATGAGGCGACAGGCATTTACTCACTTTACGACGGGATGCTCTGTGGATTTAAAGGGCTGGTTCCTAACAGGTTTGCTCCAAAATACAAGACATTAGACAGCTTTACTTTTAATATCTTTGAAAACAAAACATTTTTAGCGGTCATGACACATTCAACACGATAAACATTTTTTTAATGTGGACTGAGTCCCAAAAAGCAGCTGACCTAATGATTCGGAAAACAAATAAACAGTCATGCGGTGAGGAAGAGGAATAAAAATGAATGAATTCCTCGCAGGGGTCACTTTATGCCCGTTGGCGGCTCACTATCTGTGTGCGTGTGTGCCTGTGTGCGTGTGTGTGTGTGACAGTAATTGAACACTTCAGAGTTGAGGCAGGAGATCCAACACTTTTTTTTCTAACAACATGATTTTGCAGGATGCTGAATCTCCAAGAAAGCCTTCAGTGTGTCTAAAAGCCTACGTGGTATCTGAGCACCCGTTAGATTAGACTTCAGCTGCACACTACTGAGGAACTGTGCGGATAAGCTTGAAAGAGTGACTCTGCATATTCTCTACCTCGGTCACAGTCTGCAGAAGTTCCCTATCTTGTGGAAGACTTCCTGTGTGTGGTTCCAGTTTTTGTCCAACTTTACAACGTCTTTTTGAGTCTGTATCCGTTTTAGCTACCGCAACCAAGATTTGCTCCAAGCCGGCGGCGGTAGCTCTGTCCACTCTTGCTCGTTTTGTGTTTTTGCTGCTTTTCTGTCTTAATGATTTGATTTGGTGATTCTTAATGATCCCATTTACTTTGATTTGCTTTGTACTTTGTGCTCTTGCTTTGTTGTTTTGTCTTATCACCCTCTGCTACTGTCACAATTAAATTTCCCGAATACTTGATGAATAAAGTTATCCAATCCAATATTGTCTGTTTGTATGACATTTTTTACTGTGTGGCGATGCTTCCAAAAGCAAATTGTTTGTAGTGTATTTGGGTAAAAAGGTGTGCAGGGGTGACAAGCTGTGCCGAATATCAGTGACCCAGAAAGGCCCCAAAGCAAAGAAAGATGTTGATGGTATTTAAAATATAAAGATAGTGTTTGATATATTTTCTTATTTTGAACTGTTTCAGTACCATGGAAGTTGATAGTCAACTGTTCATATTCCTGCTCTGATTTTAAATGAGTTATTCTGTCATTCGCCGACAGCCCTCCCAATTCAAATGGACTGGGCATGCTTATACACACTGTCAAAATGGGGTTGGCTGTTCTGAAATGGATTCTACCAAATGAGTTATGGTGACAAATTTTCGCCCATTAGTTTTGGTTTACTGATCACAGTGAAGAATCTGGTTGCGATTCAAGTTGTTAGCTTCATTTTAAAAATGTATTTCCATTATTAGTATACTCTTTAACACAGTACAAAATGACCTTCATCATAGCTTTTTGTCTGTGCTTCCGCTGATTTTATCTCACATTATTTTCCTATTTGTAGCTACTCTATTTACGCGCTAATATGATTTGCAGTCACATATTGCATTAAATCTTGGAAGCAAATTAAATCCTAATGACAAGATTAAAACTGTTATGTGCCTTTCATGCTCGCTGACCGGGCATGCAAATGACTTGAGAACGTTTCTCATCTGCAAATGACTCACTGAATGCAAGATACGATCCCTTCAAGAGGGTCTGCAGCAGGTGGGAAGGAGGGGCTCAATGAGGCCCAGAAGCATTCAAAGGGTCCATGTTAATGACGGAAATCACAGTGTTTCAAAATTCCAAATGAGGGGACTTTTGTCTTCACCAAATTGACCTTGAGTGTTTGAACTTAAATAAGACTTAAATATGTGCTGGGCGATGTTGGCTAATAAGCTTAACCTCTTAACGCACCACTCCACTTCAGCAATAGGTTCACAATTTTTACATTATAACAGTAAAATACTAGCCACAACAAAACGACAAAAAGGGCAGTGTTTGTAAAAAAACTGCATTTTCAACTTGAGTGTATTTAGTGTTACAATTCATCAAACTCATTTCAAGTTGCTGTTATAGTATTACCTTCAATTGTCATGTATTTCCTGGTTTAATTACATTTTAAAGTGTATTTGAATGCAGTGACGGGCCATCAGGGCCTTCAAGGCCTTCTCTTCTGGCCTAAGAAATATCTGAATCATATATTTTATTTTGTCCATCAATACTTATTAAATAATTCCAAATTGTCTGTTAGCTTCCTTTCATTGCTTTTCCCCCTGGTTGCACTGCTTCCAGATGTGTGTTTTCATATTGAAGCATTTAACAAATCACATTTCAGCCATTATTTGTTGCCAGGGTCAGAAATCTGCCTCAAGGCCTTCACAATCAGTTCTGCAGGCTCTGCTGCATTAAACAAGCGTCATTTTTTCCAATCCAATATCCTGTTTTTGGTGTTTTTTTCAGAGAGTTGGTACGAATTAATTTGTTTCCCATTCATTTCAATGGGAAACTTCCGCTCGAGTTACGAGAATCTCGTCATACGAGCTCAGTCCCGGAACGAATTAAGCTCGTATCTCGAGGTACCACTGTATTTGTATTTAATCATGAAATGCTGCTAGGAAGTTGATTTTACCCGTTGAAGGCGCTACAAGAAAATGCACTGCCACTGTTTGAATGATTGTTAAAGAAATATGTCTACTGTATTTTCTCGCATATAAGCCACACATGTAAGCCACACCCTTAAAATTGTCTCAAAATTGTTGAATTTTACAATTTCTCGCGTATAAGAAGTCCCTTGATTCACAATTTTCTCATCTCATTTTCTGAACCGCTTTATCCTCATTAGGGTCACGGGGGTGTTGGCGCTTATCCCAGTTGACTCGGGCCAGAGGCAGGGGACACCCTGAATCGGTGGCCAGCCGATCGCAGGGCACAAGGAGATGGACAACCATGCACACACACACATATCTAGGGTGTCCAATCAGCCTACCATGCCATTGCCATTGCCATTGCACAGACAGTTAATAAGTGTGACTGTTAATTGTTACAGTGGTGACAGCGGGCGGGCCCACTTCATCTGCCAGCCAGAGATCCAATTGTAATTGCTCTATTAAAATTCTGTCACTGCGTGACGCCGGCTCACATTTTATTGTAACTGCATTACAAGCGCACGAGTAGATTTTCAATTTAGCGCCATGCCTTTCTCTCCGTACTGAATTACAACTGACACTAACATGTTACATACGAACAGGAGGTGTGGGGGTTGCGGACCCCCAAAGTGCAATTAGAGAGTGAAATAAAGATGTTTGTCTGGAACATGAGAAGGATATTTTACATACGATCACCAAGATCAAAGATAAAGGGAATAAAGGGAGCTAACAAATGACAGGATACAAAGCATCATTGGGTTTAATAGCTTTAGGAAGAGGATTCAAACCATGGTGGATAGCTATTTCATGTCAAAGCTGAGCAACAGTTACAATATATTTGGGGGCTATGTTCATGCTTAAGGCATCTTTGGTAATAGAATCACTTGGCACCCGCTCTAAAAAATAAAAATGAATAAAACATTTCATCTCATCTCACCGCTTAGTCCTCATTAGGGTCGCGGGGGGTGCTGGAGCTCATTCCAACTGTCTCCGGGCCAGAGGCAGGGGACACCCTGAATCGGTGGCCAGCCGATCGCAGGGCACTAGGATACAGACAATCGTGCACACTCACACGCATACCTAGGGGCAATTTAGAGTGTCCAATCAACCTACCATGCATGTTTTTGGAATGTGGGAGGAAACCGGAATACCCGAACATGTTCCATGTTCCACGCAAACGAGAACATGCAAACTAATCACTCGCGCCACCGGGCCGCGTCTTCCATGTCAGGTTTTATTTTGTTATTTATTACTAATTCCTTGTTATTTTCTTGAATAACAACTAACCCTAACCCCTCCTGCCTTAAGTATCAAAAAGAAATTGAGCACTCAAGCGCACTTGTCCATTGCCTGCCTCCCTGCATTTTGTCCAACTCAACGTTCCACGCTCGACATCGCCAAAGACGTAACACAGTTCATTCATTCATCTTCCATACCACCCATCCTCGAAAGGGTTGCGGGGGTTGCTGCAGCCTAACCCAGCTGTCTTCGGGCGTAAGGCAGACTACAACCTAGACTGGTCGCCAGTCAGTCGCAGGACACACAGAGAGACAAACGACCATCCGCATTCCCAACCATACCCCCACCTGCAGGAATTGAGCCCGCCCCTGTCTTTACCAAAGTCAGGCGAGTGAACCTCTACTCCACGAGGTGGCCGTAACACATTTCTTATTTAATATATTTTGTAACTGGGAAAAAAACAACAACACACTTTTAATGACCAACAAAACATCAATGAAGCCTGTGACAAGCAAATGTACAAATGTTCTGATCACAAATAGAGCAACCACAATTGAATTTACCTGATCTTTTTTTACATTTAAAATTTGGGCTCTGCTGCTCATCAAATCAGCCGACCACTAAAGCTAAGGGAGGAGGTAAAGGCTTCTTCAAGGTGACAACAATTTGGAGACAATTATTTTTACCCCAAAAAAGTTAAAATAATACATGCAAAAGTGAAGCAGAAAATCACAGTTTTGGTCTAATGATCATCAGGACAGTTAAATATTATGGAATATTAAGAGTCATTGTGTTTTTTGCATTATAAGGCGCAACTCTAAGACTTCTATTTTCTCAAAAGTCGGCAGTGTGTCTTATGTATGGATTAATATTGGTTGATCATTGTATGAAATTAGCTTTAGCACAGCTCCATCTATTGGCTGTATAACACAATCCCCTACTGCTACTGCTTCTTATAATCTGGTGCACTTTATATATATACTATAATGAAACAAATTTTAAAATAGGCCACTATTTGAATTTGTTTTATAATTTGGTGCGCCTCATAATGCATTACGCTTTATAGTGCGGAAAATTCGGTACTTTTTAGAAATTGCTTAAAATAGGGAGGACCATCCTAGTACCGATAGATGATTATAACCGTTGGTGTATGATCTTGTAGAAGACTCAAATTTAAAAAAAAATGTGCTGTACTTCAACATTTTCATTTAGATCTAATTTGAGCCTTCTGGTCACGTCACATCAGTGGACCTCTAATTTCAGTTTCCCCCTGAAAATCCATCAATGGCAAGCAGTGCTCCTTTTGTTATTAACCTGCTGTGCAGGAGTGCCAAGTTGGTAACAAGCTCAAACCTCGCAGGGATGGTCTTGCATTGTTAAGAATTATACTATAAAAGAGTTGTGCTGTTAACCGAAACTCAGTTGCTTGGCTATAACTCCAGTTAAAATATTTCAGTTCTGGACATGGAAAAAAAGTGTCTATAGATAAAACTATTTAATTCATTAGCTGACAATAAACCCATTTTTCTGGGAGGAGTTGGCAGTAAATATTGTATTAACAGCACAGCACTTAAAGTGATAGATGTCTGATGAATTTTAACTCGGACAGCTGGCAGTGACCATTCCCTTCACCTAATTAGTTAAGAATTTTTAAAAAGAGTCATTTTCATTGAGTGGATATGACACTTACCAAGAAACAGAATCATCCAGCAAGAATATGAAGCACCTGAGCCTCAAGTGTCATCAAAGTTTTGCTACAAAGGAATTTGAAGAGTTACAGTAAGGCTTAAGGGTCAAGAGTTTACAAATGTATGACTCAAACAACTTCTGTTTTTCAGTTCAGATCCTAGTTAGAGAACAACAAGTTGTTCAAGATATACTGAGATATTGAAAAGTGTGCATTTAAAAGTTCAGAATAGGTCAAATAAGATTCACCTGTAAAAGTCAGAGCACATTTTAGGTTAAATCTAAAAGTCCCATATCTATTTTCTGGTGAGTAGTGTATAATGAGTAGTTGTGAGTAGTGTATAATCAATGGGATATTTTAACAAATTGTCACAGTGATCTACACCTACAATATGCACCTCACACGAAATGGAAGACCTGTGTCCATCCTTAGTTTTCCATTACACACTGTAGAACAAATGGGTAAAGTGTGGCGTTGAAGAAGATTAAAAGCTCAGAAAAAAAGGAGGAGGAGGCACCACCAGGACATTGTTTACACAGAGACTTGGGAGGCGAGAGGTGGCAGAGCGAGGCCGATCTTTATTTACACAGCGGGATTTACGACGGACGAGCCGTGTGGCGTGCAGAGGCACGGTCGGCCACATCATTTCAAGCTTGAGTGCCTGCTATGCCATCAACTGTTTCGCCCCCTCAACCCCCACCAACACTATAGGGACCCCCCACCTTTTAGAAAAGAACACAAATGTAGAGTAACAACAAAAATGTGTGACCTTTTCTGCTATGTAGAAGTGGAATGTGATCCATGCGTTCATTTGCGCATCTTAGGCAACATTCAAAATACGGACTTTTCCCATGCTTGAGTTTCACAGTGGAATCTTTGATCATTCATGATGGGCCGCGTGCCACTCTCATAAACTGCATAACTTTTAGGAGTTCCCTACTTGGAATTCAATGGGGTCAAAATTGAAACTGGATCAAAAGGCAGCACCTGAATTTTAATGGTATTTCCTTGACAGGTGTAGAATTTTTAGCAGTTTGACAAAAGGTAAGGCAACACTGATTAATGATTTTAGCAACAGTGCCTCGTAGTCAAGAGGACCTGGTTTTGAATAGCTCAGGTTTTCGCAGGGTATTCTGACCTACTCCCCATAATCCACACTTATTGAAGAATCTACTCACTCCACAGGTTAATTAAAAAAAATACAATGTCTTTGCGCATATGTGACTCTTATCTGTCTTTTCCATGGAGTGTGAGTGTGGGGAAATAACTCAGGCAGTGTTTCTGACCTTGCTTTATAAAAACAAAGTAATGGCCCTGGATACATCGCTTCTTGAAAATTAGGGTCGTCCATGGAGATTACCATCAGTTTCCCATGCCATCATTTCACAAATTTATCCTATAACAAAATCTGAAAACACTGCTAAAATGATGCAAACCTCCATACATGCAAAATGTGCAGTGTCATACCTGTCAACTCACGTTTTTCCCATATTTTATGTTTTCTGTCATTTTAAATTGTGTACGCCAAATATTAACTTTTGTACGGGATTTTTTTAAGGACATTCTTTGTAAAACCGATCTTGTTTTTACCCATTTTGGCTGTAATTCGGACCGTCTCGGTCACTGGTACCAGACAAAAACGTCATTGTCGACTGCTAATATTGTCATGCTTTAAGCATGATATGCGCACGCGCATTCCCCTTTCACCCTTCCACATTTTCACTATATTTATATAGTGATAAATAAATATATATAGTATATAGCAATGTACCCAGACAGTCAAGCTGTCAGTGTCATACTGCAACATCTCCAGAATCTTGAATTTAGTGCATACTGATTAGGCAACCCATCAACTATGGAGAAAATGTTAGACTTTCAGGTGCACCTTATGTGAGTGAATATGTGTGGCATTGCATTTGTACAGTTTTTTATCGCTTAATAAGGGGAATTACATTCATTAATAAGTGGAGGAATTGGCCGAGGTTGACAGGATGGAGTGTATGCATGATATTCGGCTTGGCCAACGTCATCGCAGGTGATTTGTGAATCAACGAAACTTTTGCTGATGGGTTGTAGTGTCAGGCAAAAGCAACAGACATAGGACTGTTTCATATTCCTTTATATCGGGTTGCAACTGGCACGCACACATGGAAATTTTCACATGCACTATTTGTCGCCAGAAGGTAGGCGATTTTGGCCTCTTCACGCTGTTACGTTGGTAAAAAAGATTTTGACACAACATACGACAAGCACAAACAAATAATGGTGGACAAAGGCACAGAAGAATCCACACATGAAGCGATCCGGTTAAGAAAATGTTGGCTTGAAGGCAAAAAATAAAATTAAAAAGCCATAACAGCAAGTAGCGATTGGGACCATATTTCCTTCCAAAGCTGCTCATGCTTGACAAAAAACTAATCGTGCATCACTCACTACAATTTGAGCATAATTTTCCATTGCGGTGAATGCTTATCTGTCTATCTTATGTGCCCTTTGATTGATCTTGCGACCAGTTCATGAACGTTTTCTCTAAAGTAGCAAGATTAAGCTCCATCAAATGTGCTGCCTGAATGAAAACAAATATGGTAAAAATGGATAAACTGTCGAACTGGTTAGATAGAAAGATAATAAATTCCAGATCTGTAGGTGATGGCCATGTTACGCTTGCAGAAGTGGTGATGTGTAACAGCACAAATCCAAGACTACCAGCTAACCTTATTCAAAGTTTTGGTTGTAAACTTACCAATCAAGAATCAAAACACTTTTTTAACGGCATGTTCTTTTTTGGTCACTGTCTCAACAACAGGATTATCTGGTTTGTGCAATCTGACTAACAAACAACTATATAGTGAAGTAATTTTAGGGAAATTGTACAAAACAATGAACTATTAAGCCCAACTGCACATTTTTCTCCAGAGGACCAATAAAAGGAGGGTTTGTATTTTTTGTCAATTAATGGTTTATGTTTTAATAATTTTGAAAGTAGTACTTTAAGTATGTGGAAGGGGATATTTCTCTTTGATGTGGGCACTGGTATTTGGAGCGTCCACCAGTGGGTGCGCAACCGGTATTGCACGCAGTTTTTTTTTTTTTGAATTATATGACTAATAGGCTTAGAGGCCTGATCTTGTTGAAGGACAGCCAACAGACGCTTGCGAAGGTTACTGAAAAATAATAGACGCAAGCTTCTAATAGAATCTGTGTGTCCTCACATCCAGTCTGACTTCCTCCAAACAAAAACATTCAAGGGCGGCGGTTCATCTCGTCTGAAAGTCAATTGAGGAGTTGAGAGGAAGACTTTGGCTTATCTGGGTATGATGACAATTAGGCTTTTGTCGAGTCAATGATGATGACAAAGCCTATGTCCGATTATTATTATAATTATTATTATTATTATTATTATTAAAATGAAAAGTCCACTCATACTAGGATAGATGTTCGTCACCCCCAGCCCTACCCATTCCTGGAACAAAAGGCAACACGCAGCAGGAGGAAGAATTTTCAAATGAGGAAAAGAATGGGTTTCCCAAAATATATATTTTTTTTTAATTGACTATTTTTGAAGGGTCAGGGAACTTTTAAGCGTTTAAAGTTGGGTTATTAGAGGAAAAAGATTTATCGGATACATTTTTCATTTCACTATGTAAGAAGGGAAGCTATTGTTTTTCTGACCTTGATAAGATTAACATTGTCATACATCATAGATAATGAAAAGAAAAATTGTATAACACTTTTAAAAAAGACAAAAATCCTTATTTTACAACATATTGTAATGTTCCATTAAAAAGTTTTCAAAAACGCTTCTGCTTGTCAATAAAAAGTAAAAAATGAATAACTCGAGGAAACAAATTTGAAAAGTTGCCATTTTCTAAGGCTTAAGTAATCTGCTGTGACCTGTCAATAACGCAAATAGTTGTCACATAATGTGTTGTAATTTCATTACATAACGTCTCATTCTGGCAATTTCATTCCAAGTCGTGCATGCTGAATGAGACTACTCTCACTGCTTAATTCTTGACACATTTGAGAATGGAAGTGGCATGTCTGGGGAGTAGATTAAGAAGGAAGAGGCAGAAAAAGCTAAATGAAGCAAAAAAAAAAGTACCTCTAAAACACCCCTAATGACAATACAGTAGTACCTCGAGATATGAGCTTAATGACCGAGACTGAGCTCGTATGTTGATTTCCTCGTAACTCAAATGAACGTTTCTCATAAAAATGAACTAAAAACAAATTAATTCGTTCCAACCCTCTGAAAAAACACCAAAAACAGGATATTGGATTGGAAAAACATTTTTATTCGTTCTAATTCGCCATCTATTAACAAAGTAACAAATAACTACTGATTTAATAGTACCAAAATGTGTTTAATAGTACTAAAATTTGATGGATTTCGCTGAGGGGAGAGACAGGTGGTGAGGGAGGGGGTAAAGAGAGAGAGTTTTTTGCACGACAACACTCTCGTAACATAACATAAACAAATTTAAATGAACTTGGGTTACGATGTGGACACACTAAAAATAAGTTTAATCTAACCTTGCACTAAACTTAATTCTAATTTTGTTTTAAATTGTTATACCTTTCTTCTCCCAGGTTGGCTCTATTTGCCCCACCTCCACCCTGACTTTCAGATGCAACCTATGAAGGGTTGTTTGCTTTTGTCTTCCCTTCAAAATATTCCGAAAATGATGCACACAAATGTCCTCCCAATAGGATTACGCATGACCACTTGCCAACAAGAAGTCGTATATACTCTTCGCGTATTAGCGATCGCTCCGCCATTCGCACTGACTAACGGGGAAAAAAACACTGAAAAAATGCAACTATCCGCCCAGTGCTCGTAGAGATATTACACAAGGGAGTTGCGACCAGATAGACAGTGCCCATGATGTTCTTATGAGCAGCCTCTCACGTCCACTGTATGCTCGTATATCAAAATTTGTCTCGTATCTCAAGATAAATATTTGCTCAAAATTTTACTCGTATGTCGAGGTATTACTGTAAAGGCTTTTGATTTGATTTGATTTGACCAGGCTGAATAAGCTGGTCAGGAGGGCCAGCTCTGTTCTGGGCTGTCCTTTGGACTCTGTGGAGGAAGTGGGAGAGCGGAGGATGCTGACCAGGATGATGTCCATCATGGACAGCACCTTCCACCCCCTGCATGAGTCTGTGGAGTCTCTCCGAAGCTCTTTCAGCAATAGACTGCTGCACCCTCATTGCAGGAAGGAGCGCTTCCGCAGATCCTTCCTCTCATCAGGCTCTTTAACAAAAAAATGGCTGTGTTAAGACCTACCGTATGCATGCATGTACATCTATATGTATGAATGTGTGCTTATATGTATGTGTATGTATGTGTATATATATATGTGTATGTATATATGTATACATTTCAGCGACATGCTTATTTATTTATATATTTATTCGTGTATTTATTTATTAACCCACTTATTACCTATCTATTTATGTCTAAAATGCCTTTCCTATTTCTGCATCCTCACCCCCTTGCTACTGTGACAAAGAAATTTCCCGAATACGGGATGAATAAAGTTATCCAATCCAATCCCTACCTCCAAATATGTGCACTGTCCTCGCTCATTGTCATGTGGGTAGCGCTAAAAAATCAATATCACAGATGAGTCTGAGTAAATAGAGAACCATGGAAAAAAAGAGAAATCATCCTGCTGTAGTCAGTCCCTAAACTTTTAGCATCTGAAATAATTTATTGAAATGCACAAAATTAACAAAGAAAAAAGCAGCAGAATCAACAAAGGATTTGGCAATGGCCTTGATTTTTTTTTTTACCAGATGCTCTTCACTACTAGCGATTATTTGGCAACAGTAGCATTCATTAAATAATCAGTGCCATGCTTAATAAAAAGAAGAAGAAAAAACAGCAACATTTTGGGGGGTTATAATTTATAAGGTCAATCCAGTGGTGTGCCTTGTTATAACAAAACAAAGACAACAACAAGGAGTGTTATTAATTGGAAAAATGTGAATTTGGGGTATTTCAAAATTGCTCCAATGGGGCATAAAATATTTATGCACGATCAGAAAAATATTATGAGAGAAAATGCTTTATTTCTAACTATCAATATGAGGAAAATTAATCATATTAATTAATTTAAAAAAATAGATTAATTAATTTTCCATTCTGCACGGGTCGCATGGGTTGGGGCCCACTTTGGGCAGTAGGTGGGGGAAACCCTGAGATGGTTTCCAGCCAATCGCAGGGCAGAGTGAGACTAACAACCATTCATGCTCACAAACCCGCCAGCTACTATTTGCCTAATTGTTTGAATGAACCCCGTTTCTGTTTTGTCGTTATCATGTTTCATATCATTAATATCCAAATGCGTCTTTAGATTTAAGATCTAATATGCAAATCTCCCCCATATTGTTGGCCTTCCCAAGGAGGGCAGGACAGCGACATCACTGGCCGATTTCCTACAGCAACCAACTCGTCTCACCCCCACCAAGAAGACAGTGGGGGTTAGACTCCGCCAGGGATGCCCTATGTCACCAATACTGTTCATAGCTTTTATGAAAAGAATAAATAGGCGCAGCCGGGTTCCGGTTTTTGGAGATGATGTGGTTCTGTTGGCTTCATCAGGCCGTGATCTCCAGCTCTCGCTGGAACAATTCGGAGCTGAGTGTGAAGCGGTCGGGATGAGAATCAGCACTTCCAGATCTCAGAACATGGTCCTTAGTAGGAAAACGGTTGCATGCTCTATCCGGGTCAGGGATCAGGTCCTTGCCCAGGAGGAGAAGTTTAAGTAGCTTGGGGTCTTATTCCCAACTGAGGGAATAATGGAGCGAGAGCTCGACAGGCGCATCGGTGCAGCATCTGCATGACTCTGCATCGGTCCGTGGTGGTGAAGAAGGAGCTGAGCCAAAAGGCGAGGCTCTCTATTTACCGGTCGATCTACGTTCCCAACCTCATCTGTGGTCACAAGCTGTGGGTCGTGACCGAAAGAATGAGATCCCGGATACAAGCGGCTGAAATGAGTTTCCTACGCAGGATGTCTGAGCTCTCTCTAGAGATAGGGTGAGAAGCTCGGTCATCCGGGAGAGCTGCTGCTCCTCCGAATCGAGAGGAGCCAGATGAGTTGGCTCGGGCATCTAATCAAGATGCCCCATGAACGCCTCCCTAGGGAGGTGTTCCGAGCACGTCCCACTGGGAGGAGGCTGCAGGGCCGAACTCGGACATGGAGGGGAGACTGCGTCTTCCGGCTAGCCCAGGAAGGCCTTGGGGTCCTCCCGTAAGAGCTGGATAAAGTGGCTGGGGAGAGGAAAGTCTGGGTTTCCTTGCTAAAGCCCCTGCCCCCGCAACCGGACATCGGATAGGCGGAAGATGAAATGAGATAAGATTAGATGTAAGTTGTTTGTTCACTCCTAGGAGCCCTTTGAAATCAACAAATTTGTCAAGAATGACTGTCTTGCTCTATTCTCAATGTTTAAGCATAACTAACCAATCATACACCAATCTTATATTTTATTACAGCGGTATCTTGAAAGATATTCTAGTGTAGAATCTGAAAAATGCAAAAGAAACTGCAGAACCCTGCATTACCTGCAAACCATAATTTGCTCTTATTCTGAAATGTTCAACTGAAGCCTGCTCTTCGCAGCTGACTGTGAGATTTAGACTCACTGCAAGAAGCGGCAATGATTTCTTCTCGTACTCACAGCTAATCTTTCATACATTCTCTGATGTTTTGCTCTGTTTACAAATGCCTCCCAACGAGGTATCATGTTTGAAATGTCACTTTTTAGCTGTGAGTATTGCATTTTAGAGAACACTACCATTAGTCCACAGTAAGCTAAAATTCCCATCCGGTTTCCAACAACACACAATTTGCCGAGACTCTGTAATCTCAAAAATGCTGCAAGCATTATCACTGAGCAAAACAAAATAAAAAATAATAATATTTTTTCCTGCACACTCAAGTTTGATTCAGCAATGTCTAGAGTAAATTAATATAATGTTGTCATGGAAGGGATCCGCCAATGTTTTTCTTTGAGAAGTGCTAAGATGCTAATAATGATGAGCAAAGCAAGTTTAATAGTAAAGCAAAGCGTATTCTTCTTTGCAAGCAATTATATAATAATATAAAATAAAATCCTGACACTCATCATAGAACAATTTAGAATGTTCAACCAGCCTACTCTGCATTTTTAGGGATGTAACAGGAAAGCATGCTATCCGTAGAGAACCCCTGTGGGAATAGTACTGGTAGTAGGAAATTCAAAATGGAAAGCATTCCCTCTCATTTCATTTTCACAACCGCTTTATCTTCATTAGGGTCGCGGGGGTGCGGGAGCCAATCCCAGCTATCTCCGGGCCAGAATATATGGCAGCCCAGCGAACGAGTGGTTACCTCATTGGCCTCACGGTTCTTAGGTCCTGGTTTCGATCCCTGGTCAGTCCTCCTGTGTGGACTTTGCATGTTCTCCCGGGCTTGCGTGGGTTTTCTCCAGGTACTCCGGTTTCCTCCCACATTACATGGTAGGCCAGTTGAACAGTCTGAATTGCCCCTAGGTATGAGTGTAGTCACGAATGATTGTCCGTCTCCTTGTGCCTTGCGATTGGCTGTCCACCAATTTAAGGTGTCCCCCGCCTCATGCCCGAACACAGCTCCAGCACCCTCCCTGACACTTGTGAGGATAAGCAGTTTGGAAAATGAATTAAGGAATTTTATGGGAAATCAAAGAATGCAATCAAACTGAGTTTACATCCCGGATGTCACGTCTTTGGCAACGTCGTGGTGAGGAAACATGGAAATGGACCCAATTGCAGGGAAGCAGGCAAGGACAAGGGAGTAGAGCTCAAACAAAACTTTAATAACTTTAACTGGAGGCAAAGAAAGTAACAAAAGACTTGGCGTCGAATAACAAAATCAAACCTGAAGGTGGAAAACACGGGGGAGCAAGGAACGAGGAATTTGGAACATGCAACGAGAAAATATGGCAGGATAAAATCAAAACGAACTCACCATGACAAAATAATCGGTGGTGTTTAAATAGACAGAACAGGAACTAATTATCAATGACGCGCAGCTGCGCGAGAGGAACAGCAAGTCAGGAAGGACAAACAAGGATGGGAAACGAGCATAAGCACACAGAGGAGAAAATGAAATAATAACCCAAACCAAACCTAACACCGGAACAGTCGGCTGATAAGACATCTCATTTGACCATGGTCCTTATGAATCCTTACAAAATACTGTGTTTTTTCTGGATATTCAGTCTTCATAAACCAAGATAAAAGCATGTTTTAGACTTTTTGGGGAAGGTGAACGGAGGCGGTTCTATAATCTTCTTTAACACAGAAATATTCATTCATTTATTTTCTGAACCACTTTATCCTCACTAGGGTCATGGGGGATGCTGGAGGCTAACCCAGCTGACTTCTGGCCAGAGGTGGAAGACACCCTGAACCGGTGGTCACCCAATCGCAGGGCACGAGGAGACATACAACCATTCACACCCACACTCATACGTAGGGGCAATTTAGAGTGTCCAATCAGCCTACCATGCATGCCTTTGGAATGTGGGAAGAAACCGGAGCTCCCAGAGAAAACCCACACAGGCCCGCGGGGAACATGCACACTCCACACAGTTCGACTGACCTAGATTTGAACCCATGACCCCAGAGCTGTGAGGCCGACGTGCTAACCACTCAAGCCGCCGGCCCGCCTAACATAGAAATAATTAAGATGAATTAAACTTTTGGGGAAGATTATCTTGGGTCAAAAAGTTGGAAGTAAGGTATATTAATAAAGCATACAGTAAGTGCAAGACTCTAAAATAGTGGATTTCTGAGAAAAAAATCAACAATAAAAGGGACCAAGTGTCCAAATGGACTTTTCATTGAGAGAAGCACGGGCACACTAATACACAATTAACTCAAAGAAAGCCAGCACATTTGGAGAAAACACTCACAGGGAGCAAATGAAAAGCTCCAATTCAGCTTTCAACCCACGCACTTCACACACGCCTACCTCCGAAAAAAAAATCATTGGAAATTTCTCAAAACATGAGTGCAAGTCACCTGAATTCATTTGTGTGTTGCATTCAGTGTTTATGTTTTGTTCAACAATAGGGTTCATAGAGATATAGCATCTAAAACTTGTCAATGGGGTTTACGCCAATCCCCCCATGTAAGACCCAATTTAGCCACTTTTCCATGAAAACTAACCAGCAGATTGACTTTTCCACATCAAATGAATCAAAATTGATGTTTGCACTAAATTGACAAGAATTCATCATTCAATCGAGTCAAAAATCTGTCATTGAGGTACATCTTTAATCTGCCCGCCCTAAATCTTTTTTTGTGAGAAAACAAAAATCAATTCATCAGAAATAGTATATGAATAGTATGGATAATAAGTCTCAGCACTTTGAAGCACGTCATCAAGTCAGGTTGCCATTCTCATCTTTGTTATCATGGGCAGATGATAAGAGCAGAATATAGACAGCTGAAAAGTCAGTGGTTAAGGAGGCCAGAATGGGGGTTGGTGGTAACCCACTGAGGACCCCCCTACAACCTACTTCCTGATTTTCTTTTATCAGGGTCATGCAAAAGGATAAGCACAGCAAGGTTTCCACTGAGGAGGCAAAATTAACCTTCAAAGCTTATTTACAGCAAAGTTATCTGGACAAAAGGTGACAAGATAAGTATATAGTCCATAAAACACTAGCATTATTTTTACATTTTCATTAGCCCATCAGCAACAGATCTACAATGTATATGTCCTGAGAAATTAGCTTTAATTAACTTTAGACATTCATTCACTTTCTGAACCGCCTATCCTCACAAGTGTTATGGGGGTGCTGGAGCCTATCTCAGCTAACTATGGTCACCAAGCAGAGGACACCCTGAATTGGTGGCCAACCAATCACAGGGCAAAAGGAGACGGACAACCATTCCCGCTCACACTCATACCTAGAGGGAATTTAGAATGTTCATCAAGCCTCGCATGTATTCTTTTGGGTTATGGGTGGGAAGGCAAACTACTCCACACAGTGAGGACCCACCTGGGTCGAACCTTAACCCAGAACTTTGAGGCCGACGCGCTAACTACTCCCACAGCGGAACGCCTAACATCCACCTCAAATCTTCAAAACTATAAAATGTTCTTACATTAATGATACTATCATCGGATGTTACAAAATTTGGGTTTGTTTGGTTGCTAAGCAAGCTACCGACAGAAGTGAAAATTATATTCTGAATTATTCATTGAGTCATTTTTATACTGAGTTACAATAAGAATAATGAAACTGCATGTTTTGGAAAGAAACCTGCAATCTCCACTTGCTGTCTATCTGTTAACAGCGTCCGAAGAAAGTCTCGCTCGCCACAAAACAGAGCAACGCCACAGCTGTCACTCACCCTGACAACCTCTCTTCCTTTCTCTGAGTGTGTCTGATTGAAGCCGAGCTAACGAGACCGTGTAATGTCGCACGAGAGTTTCAAAAGAAGTCTCTGACGGCTACACGGCCTGATAGGAATCAAGCATTTGAGGTGACACTGATCTGCTCTTTCAAAACATTCTTACCCACTCTATCACAGGATGCATAACTGGAACGATTACAGTTGGCATAAAAGTAAGAAATAAGAAAGTAGTGTTAATGAAAGGTAAACACAACAGAGCTGAACTCAGAAAGCGATTTTATTGTGCCTCACTGGCAGACTGAAATACAGTAATACCTTGACATACGAGTGCCCCTACATATGAGCAATTTGAGAGATGAGTAACATTTTGAGCAAATATTTACCTTGAGATACGAGACAAATTTTGATATACGAGCATACAGCTGCTGCTTATGAGAACATAATTATCGCGGCGCAACTCCCTTGTGTAAATGTCTCTACGAGCACTGGGCCGAGCATTGCATTTTTTCTGTGTTTTTTCCCCCATTAGTCGGTGCAGAATAGTGGACGCGTGGCGGAGCTTGCTCCCCAATACGAGAGGAGTATACTACTTCCCGTTGGCAAGTGGTCGTGCGTTATCCTATTGTGAGGACAAATGTGTGCATAATTCTCGGAATATTTTGAAGGGAAGACAAAAGCAAACAACCCTTGATAGGGGTCAGTGTGGAAGCGGGGCAAATAGAGCCAACCCGGGAGAAGAAATGTAGAAAAATTTCAAACAAAATTAGAATTAAGTTTAGTGTAAGGTTAGAGCAAACTTATTTTTGAGTGTGTCTGTATCGTAATCCAAGTTCATTTAAATTTGTTTAAGTTATGTTACGAGCGCGTTGCCGTGCAAAAAGTCTCTCTCTCTCTCTGTCCCTCTCTCCCCTCTGTAAAATCCATCTAATTTTAGTACTTAAATAAGTAATTAAACATCATAACCATTATTTGTCACTCTGTTAATAGATGGTGAATTAGAAAAATATTAATCTTTTTCAATTCCGAAATCCTCACCAAGATTTTTCTCTTTTGAATATTTGTCAGGGTATGTCATTAGTTGGGTAGAAGCCAGATTGGAATGTAGCTCAGCAAATATTCAGCAAAACGCCTTTTCTCCCCCGACTAAATAAATGATTCATCATAAGGGGATATGCTGCCTGATCCACAGCAATAAGTAAGCGGCCTCGTAAAAACAATATCAGTATTCAACGTGGACGACCGCAATAAGAACATACGATAATAGAAGCAGTGCAAATAAATGAGCCACTCGCGATTCATCGCTGGCCTCGACTCCCCGCATGCCGATGACAGATACCAAGAGTGCGTTAGGCAGGTGCATGATGGGTAGCGTGGGTGGGCCCTCAAGGGGGGAACAAATTAAGGCTGAAGGTACGACTTTACTCGCCTCCATCCAAGACCATGATTTTACAACGCCGTTAAATCATCAGGTGCTGGCTCATGGCCCATGATGGAGAAAAGCTCTTTGCTACAGATTTAGAGCGCAGAACTGTGCGGAGATGTATATTCACTTTACGGTCATTAGCCCCAAGCCCTGGGAGAAGGCTGTCTTTAGCTACCCGGCTTTTGGCAGAACTCCCAACTGGACTCTAAGGGTCACTCAGTAAGTAACAAAGTAGAAAGGCTGAAAAAATAAATCCATCTAAAGACTAGCTGAGTGACATCAATATTGGAAGGCCCCTACTTGACACTATCAGAAATTTACCCAAATCAGGTTAATATGGAAGCCCCTATCTAATCTAACTATTATATATAAATGCATTTTTGTCTGTGTGTGTGTGTATCTGTCTGTGTGTGTATGTGTGTATATGTATGTGTGTGTATGTGTATCTGTCTGTGTGTGTGTATCTGTTCGATCCCTATGGACTGTGAAACGGCTGAACCGATTTTCATGAAAATTCACACAGTTGTAATTTAGGCGTCTGGGAGTGTCATAGGCTAGGTTTTGTGTCAATGCACCCCCGATAAGTATTGAAAATCGATAATAAAAAAAAATCGTTTTTTCAAAAAAATTGTCCGATTCACACGAAATTCGGCACACATTTCTAAGATCCCGTCATAAGTGTTAATCCGGAGTTTCAAGAACATGGGTCGCTTAACAGCAAAGAAAATCGATAAAATAAAATAAATCAGGCCCATTTCAACTACGACCAAACTGCCAATTTGACCTCCACGGACTGTTGGGCCTCAAGCCTGCTTCGGTCCCCAAAAGCAAACATTTAATAAAAAACAACCCTTTAATAAATGCATCCTTGTCTGTGTGTGTATCTGTCTGTGTGTCTGTTCGTTCCCTATGGACTCTAAAACTGCAAAGCCAATGTATCTGAAAATTTACAAAGTTATGCTTTGAACATCTGTGGATGTCTTAAAATAGGTTTTGTATCGATTTTTTTCCGACAACTACCGAAAATGGATAATCGAAAAAATCGGGTTTCCAAAAAAATGGTCCAATTCACACCAAATTCAACACACGTTCGCAACACACCTTCGCAGTCGCCGGGAGCTGGTTGCGCTCAGGAGGTGATGCGATGTATCCATCACGGCAGATGCCAGCAAGTCTGATCTATTGGTTGGGCTCTTGCCTGAGAAAAGTGCACTTCGTGGAGAAGCACCTTCAATTTCGTCATACGCAGCTGGGTATGATGACAATTAGGCTTTTGTCTAGTCAATGATGATGACAAGCCTAAGTCTGATTTTTTTTTTTTTTTTTAATCTGCCATCAAGGGTGTTAATCTGGAGTTTCAACATCAAGTGTCTTTTAACAGCAAAGAAAACCGATAAACTATGAAAACCAATACGCTCCGATTGCGACTGAACCGTCTGCTGGATTTCAACAAAAATATACCTGGCCGTTCAGAAGGTCCATGTCAAGTTTCACAGTTTTTTTTTTACAGAGTCAATCAATGACACTTCAAACCGGTATTTCCCGAAAACACTGTTTTTAGAAAAAATAAGGTCAGTGTGCAGTTAAGCGGAAGGACGAATTGGGGAAAAAATTTAGCGACATCTTTTACCCCACGCTCAAACTATTCATTGGCATGCCATGCATACAAAGAAAGAAACCCACAAGCAACAAGAACCTCGGTTGGATCACCACTTCTTCGGAAACCCACATCCCTCATTCAGGCTAACCGATTCCCTCTAGCCTTACAACACGGGGTGCGCAGAAGTACTAATGTTAGTGTGCAGTAAAAAGGAAGTGTGCTTCCCATTAAAACATACGGCCTGCACACGGTGAAACTGCATGTGGCCTTGCTTTGCGGATGTTGGGAAATTTGAACAGTATCGATTGGCGTCTTATGCACCTACTTTGACCCCACACACACACACGCAAATGAGCACTACTCCCAAGCCTTTCTCAAGGCCCGGCAACGCCGGGCTCTTCTGCTTCTCCTCAATAAATGGGCAATGGTATATTTGGATTTTTTTTAAATTATGCATTTATTTTGTTTTGATGACATTATCTTATTTATGTGTCTACTTATTCATGTTGACTAGCTCTACTTCTACTATCTAGGTTGACTACTACTTATTTATTACGTTGTGTACTTATTTATTTATTACTTATTTATAGATTGTATTTTTATTATTTTATGTATTATTTATTACTTAGATATTGATTATTTATTAGTTATTGTTATTATTTATTTGTCTGTTTGTTTATTGTTGTTATTGTGCACTTCGTGGTGAAGCTGTAAATCTCATTATACTTGTTTAATGACAATAAAAGCAAGCAATTCAATTCAATCAATCAACTCAAAAACAAAACAACTGCAAAATGAAATCGCTTTGCAGAAGAATAGCACAAATGAATGGAATTCAGTCTACTTCTGGGTGAGTTTTTGCATTTGTGTTGAACTTATTTGCATACAAGCTTTGGTCAATTCCCATGATTCATGCTTTACTTTTTTAGTATATAATTTATATTGTGGCGAATGCACAGGCTTGTAAAATTGAGTGTGCATTTAGCAAGTTAAAACCCCTAAATTTGGCTTTCTCCTCCCAAAATACGTCCTCTTGTTCTGCAGGTTTATATATTCGACAACTATTGACAGGCCATTTCTTTTCGGACGAGAATACAAGTGGAAAGCAACCCTTTATCTGTCGAAACGATGTCTGACAAGGCAAACAGATGCCAGGTACAGCGGTTTGGGTAAACAATAACAAGCTCCTAAATAATCCCGGAAAAATAGAACCAGGATTTCAGTATAGCTAGAGATTGCGGCCAAAAATTCAAATGCAAAGAGAACCCTCCCCCTAAATCTGTTGCATGGTTGTCTAGCTTTTAGCAAAATAGATGCTGAGAGAAAACAAACGCCTTCGTTGTACAAATCCTGACTTTCATTTGTCCTCTTTGTGGCTGTGATTAATCAACCACACTCCGCCTTTCCACTGGGCACCTTGCAAATTACCCAAGAAAATCCTCCAAAAAAGGGACGTCGTGTGCGGTATCAGTGGATTTACTGCGTTATGCGCTGCCAGTTTTCTTACCACCAATCAATCCCACATTGTCAACACAACTGAAGTGCTACCGATTCATTATGGTCACAACATTTTAGGGGGTTGGGAGTGCATTTACAACCTTTAGAGCATTATGAGACCAGAGGCCGGGTCTGCAGGAAATGAGCAAATGCGTGTGTGTTCATGATTTATCAAATCAAAATGTGTCCACATTAACAGAATGCAAACAGACCTGACGTACTTGCAAAGTTGTAGCTGCTAGGTTGGATTGAGGTTTGGGCTGCCACTACATTGCTGCACCCACATAAATACAGTCAAACATCTACTTACGAAATTAATTGGTTCCAGAACCTTTTTCGTAACTTGACAAATTCATTAGTAGAGGTGTATTTTACAAGTAAATTCTCTAAGTCATTCAACGGTCCTCACACATCTACCACCTAACCCTTTAAAATTGGTCAATATGTCCCAATTTTGTAAGAAAGATGTGAAAAACACACACAAATGAGAGGAAATGATCATAAATTTATTTATTAATGTCACAAAATGAAACACAAGTATATTTAAAAACCCGTGTTAAAATGCATGGGAATAAGAGAAAGCTACTGGGATGGAAGATCGAGATAGCACACAAACATGAACACACATTTAATAAACACAGCATTAAGAACTCAAGCAAACACATTAATCAACAACAAGCATTAAAGTTTAGTGATTTCTTTGAAATGTAATTTTACACCCATTTTATAACTCACTACCGGTTTTTACCTGCTTCTGCAGTAATGGATGATGAACATTTTGGGGGGGGACTACAAAGAAGATAGCCTTTGAGGACTTTTAATGTTTCTAAAATGACAAACGTCGTCAAAGTGGGCACGACTCGTAAACACATTTTCAGGATGTTTTTTCCACGAAATCGGAAAGATCGTTTCTCCCCCGTTTTTTTTTAAAGATTTGTGCAGTTGCAATGGTGGCTGCCTCCTCGTTGAATTCCTCATGTTTTGCCGAGTGTTGCATTTACTCATGCTCCATTTTGGTGCACATCTGACCACACGGCCCATCGCCATCCCCCGTGACACAATTTCTCCCACTAAAGGCTGTGGTTCAGGTCGAGGCACTCGGCCACAGCTCCCCCAAGCATGAATAAGCTTAAGCATACAATGGGTTAAGGAAAATGGAGGGTTGTTGTGAGAAAGCCAATGAGAGCCCAGTATATGGTGGAGTGAGCTTTTAAAAAGAGAATCAATGCATCCACGATAATATTTAAAAAAAATAAAATGACAGATAAGGAATGCATGTACTTTTTGGGGGGTTTCGTAACTTGAAAATGTTTCTTATCTCAAGTCACTCATTTGCTTATTAAAAGCTTTCGTAACCTGGAATTTTCGCACCTAGAGGTATTCGTAAGTAGAGGTATGACTTTGTTATAGAAAAACTACTGTCTAGTATATTCATTATGACAAAATCACTGTGTTGTGCGTTCACTGAGTGACTAGAGTACTATGATCTTTTTTTACTATAATCCAGAAAGGTGTTTACAAAAAATTGATTCTGCAATATAACATCATATTACAGTAATCCCTCAAATATCACAGATAATGTAGACCAGACATGGCCTCGATAATCAAAATGCAAAGTAGGATCATCCCTATGATTACTACATACCATACTACATTTTCGCGTCTATACAAAAATACAAGTACTGTTAGCAAGTGCATAACATCATATTACAGTAATCCATCGAATATTGCGGTTAATGTAAACCAGACATGGCAGCGATAAATGAAAAACCTTAAAGTAGGATCACCCCTATTATTGGCTTCTGCTTACGAGTTTCAGCATGGATTTTCACATTTTTATGAACTTTTAAAAAAAAAAGTGTTGTGTTTAGCAAGATTTGTTCTTGTTAAAAATAAGACCTTTTATTTTCATTTAATTTTGCTTTGTGACCCAGCATATCATGGTGACATTTCAAAAACTCAACTTATTTTTCACCCAATTCCAGTAAGTCAAAGAGCAGCTGAAACAGTGAGTGCCACAGCATCCCATCAAACATAATGTGTCATTTTCCATCTGAGGCCCTAAAATGCTCCACAATGTGTTTTCCAATTTTCTTTTTATCACGACTCCCAATCCAGATTCATAAACAAAGAAAAAAGAAAGAAGATCAGTCAACATTATTGTTTTGTAAAAGGACAATCCTGAGATCTTTCACATTATACAGAGATGAACATTAGAGGTGTGTAAATGTATGTCCAAGCCTCAATAGAGGCAAAAGTGGAAAATTTATGAGTGATATCTTTAGAACAGCTCGAAAGGCACAAACAGTGGTGTGTTAAATTTTATAATGAAAATGTTCATGATGGTTAAATATTTATTTGTTAATTATAAAACTTTTTTGGGTGCATATTTTCTAATTTCTGAAAATAACATTTAGACTTGTTTGCACTTTTTTCCCAATCTAACCAGAACTAGAGCTTTCACCATCACCATATTGTAATAACAAATATCTAATATATGTTGTACTGTGATAAAATAAAGAATAATATAAATCTACCCTATATTTCATTTTTCTTCTTGAATTTAGACAACTTCCACTTGATAAGTAGTACATTTACAGTGTTAGACATTTCTTTAATGTCATCCTGTAAATTGATTTGAAACCACAAAAGAATGACACAAAACAAAATTTGATGATTAGGAAAGAGTGATACAGATAGTGATAATACCATCTTGAACAGAACCTAGACGATAAAGCATGGAAAAGAGGAGCGGGAGGGGAAACTGGCAAATTACACCCAAAATCAAAATTTTCACTGAAGAGTGAACTCACAGAGGTTTCGGCATGATCAATGTTTAATTTATTCGATGTTGTCCGATTGAAAAATGTCGGGGTGTTCTCACCTAAATGTGATTCTGTACAATCTTAATGAAACGAACACAATTATACAGCTATTTCTCTTACAGGAGATTGATTCAGATGAGGGTGGAGGTGACCAGCTGGATGATTCCGTATGCTGGTTAAAAGCTTTTATTTGCCTCCCCCGGACACAATAAACTCTTTTAATTAGAGTCCAGGACATTACATCCCTGCTTCTTCTTCATTATTTAATTCCACATAGTAAAACTCCAAGCAGTGGCCTCCAGTTAAAAAAAAGTTTTAATATGGATTGTTTCTTTTTTTGTTCCTGGTGCTGGTAACGGGCGCCATAAGTGTGACTGTAAGCTTAGGTAGAAGTTAGGAAAGGCTTTGGTATTTTAATGAGCTCCAGTCAAGTGCCTCACTTTTCAATTTTTATTTATTTTTATTTTTTATGTGTGCGTGTGCCGTTTGGAGGAGCAGCAAAATGAACACCCGTGCACGCTAACAAATAAATGCCATTATACCAGGAATTACAGACAAAAACTTTTTTTTTGCAAGAGCGTATCACAGTATTGTAATTGGTATATGCTAAGCGACTAGTACCTTAACAACTACTGGGAATTGGGAAGAATGACAGCAATGAAATGAGGAAAATATTTCTTAATTCAAATTTCAAATATGACTGAGGCAGACTTTTTGGAGTGATTTTACTCATTCAAAACTCACAGTTTGAACAATTAAATTTGAATTGTTACTGCAATAATGTCTACTAAAAATCCATTCCCACTGTTGAATGTGGAGTCATTAGTGGGGTAGAAGTAGAAAATGCTTCCTCCTGCATATTATTATGGGAATAACATTGATACTACCTAGACCAAAAACAACACCAAGAGATTCAAAATGTGGTGGAGGCCAAGACCGGTATTGACTGTGACAACACTATTTCTCCTTTCACAAGGAAGTTCGCATCGAAAGCCGAGGTGGAATACATGAATCTGTTTGCCTTGGTTATTGCACAAGAAGGTCTATATTTCGTGTAAGGTAAGATTAAAACTTTTTTTAAGCGTGTATAGGAATCGAAGCTCATTTAAGTTAAATTTAAGGTTTATGTTACATTACGAGCGCATCCGTCAAGTCTCTCTCACTTTCTCTCTCGATCCCACAACTCTCCGTTGTGATGAATAATTCCTCATTTTCTTATTAAACATCATAACCAATAGTTATTTGTTACTCTCTTAGTAGATGGTGAATTACAACCAATAAAAATGTTTTTCCATTGTAATATCCTGTTTTTTGGTGTTTTTTTCAGAGAGTGGAAACAAATTAATTTGTATTTAGTTCATTTTTACGGGAACCATTGATTTGAGATACAAGTAAATCGACATACGAGCTCAGTCCCGGAACGCATTAAGCCCATATCTCAAGGCATGACTGTACAGACGCTCCCCTACTTACGAACATTCAACTTACGAACAACGGTACATATGAACATGTCTGCAAATTGCGTTTAAGTCCAAAAATGTTCGCAAGTCCAATTTTGTATTTCGCTCCTTTTTCGGAGTAGTACTTCTTTCCGCCGCTAATACCGACGCCTGGCGCTGTGAGAGCTCAGCTCACCCAGCATCTACCTTCTTCTTCGTTGCAATGCGGAAGTGCGTGAATGTATCTCCAGTGTGCAAAGAACCTTTTTCATTTGTATCATTAAATATCTCATGCATCCAATATTGAATATGGTTGGTAAAAAGCTAAAGGCTTCTATTGAGGGAGTTGCAAGGAAGAGGCAAGCCATTTCATTTGAAACGAGTGGCAATAATAACGAAGCTTGATGCGCGTGAGAGTGGTGATTGTTTCACGGGCATACACTTCAATCGTTCGACAGTCAGTACCATTTATAAACAGAAAGATCGAGCAGCAGGACCCAAATATTGAACGTTGCACAAAGTTTGCAAATCAATTGAATGATGCCATACAGTGCTCCCGCATCATTTATGATGAAAAGAAGAAGAAAACTGTGCAATCGTCATTAGGTCGCTTCTTTTGGCCAGTTTCTAATACATAAATGTCTCTCTCTCTCTACAGTACTGTACATATTCTCTCCATTTTATTAATTTTTTTTTTCAGTACAAACCAATGCGTGTTACTTATACAAGCCTTAAACATACAAATGCACTTATATAAACCTTCAATATACTTATATTGGCCTTAAACATAAATTATAATACAAAATATAGCACTGAATCAACTTACAAACAAATTCAACTTATGAACAATCGCTCGGAACCAATTGCGTTCGTAAGTAGGGGAGCGTCTGTACTGACGTTTTAGAAAATCCAACGCAAATTCAGGCTAAACCCAAAAAACTTTACTTCCACAATGTCGCAAACCAACCTTGCCACTGTAACTCAAACTGGAGTGGAGTAATCATTGTTTTCAAAGTGTTTTATTTAGATGCTAAAGACTTTCTATTGTATGACAATAAAGGGAACCTTGAAGGGATCTTTGACAAGGTTTTGTTTGCTGGTATAAGGTCTCATAACTAAGAATAAAGCAAGGTCTTTTGACAGATACAGTTGGACACAGGATTCCTTGTTTTGTTATTCTATCTCTAGGTGAACCCCCACTGTCTAACATCACTGACTTGGAATTGGAGTGTGCTGACCACTGCGCAAAAACCTGGCCCTGTCCTATCTTTTTAAGTTAGTGAGATGTACGTTTTTTTTCTTTTTGACCTACACTTATGCTAATGTAGCACATGTTGTCATCCATTACTTTCATTCATTGATTTTCCAAACCGGTGCCCCGGTGGGGTGAGTGGTTAGCACGTCGGCCTCACAGCTCTGGGGTCCTCGGTTAAAATCCAGGTCATGTCCATCTGTGTGGAGTTTTCATGTTCTCCCCGGGCCTGCGTGGGTTTCCTCTGGATACTCCGGTTTCCCCCCACATTCCAAAAACACGCATGGTAGGCTGATTGGACACTCTAAATTGCCCCTAGGTATAAGTGTGAGTGTGGATGGATGTCCGTCTCCTTGTGCCCTGCGATCGGCTGGCCACCGGTTCAGGGTGTCCCCCGCCTCTGGCCCGGAGTCAGCTGGGATAGGCTCCAGTACCTCCTGCGACCCTAATGAGGATAAAGTGATTCAGAAAATGAGATGAGATGAGATTTTCCAAACCGCTTATCCCCAGAAGGGCAACGGGGTGTGCCGGAGCAGGTACCCGGTCGTTTCGTCGCAAGACGTTTGGTCGACGGACAGTTCATCGAATGGACGTTTCGTCGAACGGACGTTTCGTCGAACGGACGTTTCGTCGTCGCCGGGTTCGCTCGCTCTCAAAATTATGATCATGAGAGAGAGAGTGACCTTGTAATTGCATTGACGGCGGTAGACGTCTGATTCATGTTGACTGAGGTGCAGATGCTATTTCTGTTATTAGAGCTCCATCAAGTGGATATATAACGCAGCAGTCAACATGAATCGGACGTCTACCGCCGTCAATGGCAGCCGGACATCCGGCTAATAACAGAAATAGCATCTGCACCTCAGTAAACATGAATTGGACGTCTACCGCTGTCAATGGCAGCTTATTGATAATGTGTTTAATTTGGGACAATAATAATAATCGGACATAGGCCCTGTCGTCATCATCAACAACAAAAGCCTAATTGTCATCACACCCAGAAACTGCGTATGACGAAATTGGTAGTGCTTCTCCATAAGGACTTGTAATTTGGCATTCTGCCAATATGGATACATCGCAGTATAAAATAGTATAAAAGAGGCAAGTTTGTCTATACCAGGGGTGGGCAAACTTTTTGACTTGCGGGCCAGAATGGATACTACAATTTGACAGCATTTGGACACGCAATGTAATTTATCAAACCTGGGGATTGAAATATAAGAATAAAGACAATTGAAGGTGAAAATTTATTTTCAAATTTACTTTCAACATTAAGAACATATTATTATTCAACGAAAGAAAGCAGTCTTTAAATTGAGAGTAATGACCGGTATTGCAGGGAAAAGGGAAATGAATGAGGTCATAGATTTTTACTATAATTTGGACAACGTTGGCGGGCCGGATTAAAAAGCCTAACAGGCCGTATATGGCCCGCGGGCCGTAGTTTGAAAAACATATACACACACTTCAATACAAGCGAATCCGGGGGTGGGGCGTGCGAGCGAATCCGGGGGCGGGGCGAGCGAGCGAATCCGGTGACGAGCAACGTCTACACACGCCAATAATATGCAACTTATTGATAATTTTGATATTAGATATTTAGATATTAATGCTCTTACATTGTCAATGCAATTACAAACTCTCTCATGATTATAATTTTGAGAGCGAGAGATTACCTGGTTGATCGCTTTCAACAGTAAACTCTCTGTCTGTCTCTCTCTCTCATGATTATAATTTTGAGAGCGAGCGAACCCGGCGACGACGAAACATCCGTTCGACGAAATGTACGGCGGCGAATCCGTTCGACGAAACGTCCGTTCGACGAAATGTACGGCGGCGAATCCGTTCGACGAAACGTCCGTTCGATGAAACGTCCGTTCGATGAAACGTCCGTCGACCAAATGTCCGTCGACCAAACGTCCGTCGACCAAACGTCTTTCGACAAAACGTCCGGTCACGGCCGGGGTAATATTCCAGCTATCTATGGGCACTAGGCAGGGGGCAGCCTAGTTAAGCTAGTTGCCAGCACATGACCTCTTAAATTCAAGAACCAATTTCCGAAAACACACGAGAAGTCTGTCATTTTCTTTTAAAGCAGACAAGCCAAAATAACAAGCCAAAATAAAATGCAAAAAAAATAAGTTGGTTGTTATGTTTGTCACAAGCAGTGCCACAAAAACTTCTAATGAATCTTGCCCAGAAAGAAAGTCTTCCATTTTAGTTTTAATATGGTATTTTAGGGTAATTTGCCCATTACAATGTTAGAAGAGTATCCCTGGAATTTGGGAGAAGTGAGGAACTGCTTTTTTGTGGCAGTGAAATAGAGTGACTTGCTCTCTCGCTTTCTCACTCGAAGGAACAGCAGCTGCCACCGAAACACTTGCTGACATCCGCATAAGTCGCTTCACATCTGCTTGTCAAATTTCCCAGCCTATCAAGACAAATATGTTGAGCTTGGAGCTGGTGCATGTTGGAACCCTTACAGTGAGAGTTGCATTTGGCACAGCATGTTTTCTAAAATATATACTATATACTATATATTATATATATATATATATATATATATATATATATATATATATATATTATATATATATATTATATATATATATATATATATATATATATACACACCGTATTTTCACGCCTATTTGGCGCATCGTTTTTTACGCCGCAATGTCAGTAACGAGTGCTATTTCTGTATTTTAGACACACAAAGCACGCACCATTTCATTAGACGCATATATATTATGTATGGATTCACATCGAAACGCAATAGCGCTGGCTACCGGAAGCAGCTTATTTCCGGGTTCCGGTGCGCAGTGACTGCTGGGAAATATAGTTCTTGGACGCTACACCCACACGCTAAAAACACGCTTTAAAAAGGCAACGGAAGCAAAACTGAGTTTGGCAGTGCTTTATTTGGACATTTTACAACTTACTCACGTGATCATCACCCACAAATCCATCAAAGTCCTCATTTTCTGTGTCCGAATCAAACAATTGCCCAAATGAGTCTTCCAAAACGCTGGGTCCCGCGGTTGTAGTTCTTAAGCTTCCGGGAATGACGGCAAGCTCCGAGTTATTATATATAATATATATACATAGTTCACAGTCTAGCTTTGAATGCTCTGTTGACGCCAACATTTAGCGGTAGGATTTCTTTTGTAAATACAGCCGAAATGACGGCCAGCACCAAATTAGTGTGGTCGCCAGTAAGGGTTCCAACATGCGCCATTTGCTAAATGTTGGCCACATTCACTGGAGCTTTTGAGACATTACAACCGGGCCAGGGGGTGATTTTCCCGGGAAAAGACAGCGATGAATGTCAATGGCGTACCGGCAAACATAGCCCGAAAATGGGGTAAAATCCAGCCGAAAACAGCATTTATTGATTGAATACAAATACTGGAGCTTTTTAGACATCAGAACCTGGCACAGAGTATCATTTCCCCCGGGAAAAAGACAGCGATGAACTTCGATACGTCCATATACGTCCATACGCGAAACGGCAAAAATTGCACTAAAATGGGGTAAAAACAGCACTTATTGATTAAATGCAAATACTGGAGCTTTTCAGACATTACACCCGGGCCCCGGGGGTGATTTCCTTGGGAAAAAGACAGCGATCAACGTTGGCGCGTCCATATACGTCCATACGTGAAAGGGCCAAAATTGCACTAAAACGGGGTAAAATCCACTTCCTAGCAGCATTTAGTGATTAAATACAAACACTGGAACTTTTCAGATATCAGAACCGGGCCCACAATTGAAATATTATTTCGGAATATAGCCATATTTTACCGTCACCGGATGTTTCGTCAAAAGACGTTTGGTCCCTGGACATTCGGTCCCCGGATGTTTAGTCGACCGGACGTTTGGTCGACCGGACGTTTGGTCGACCGGACGTTTGGTAGACCAGTCGTTTGGGAGAACAGACGTTTGGTAGAACGGATGTTTAGTCGCCGGGTTCGCTCGCTGTCAAATTATGACAGAGTTTACTGTTGATATTTTGATATTAGCTATTTAGATATTAAACTCACTCTCTCTCTCTCTCATGATTATAATTTCGAGAGCTGGTTTCTACAGTAACAACCTGTTGACCAAACATCTGTTCTACCAAACGTCCGTTCTACCAAACGTCCGTTCGACCAAACGTCCGGTCGACCAAACGTCCGGTCGACCAAACGTCCGGTCGACCAAACGTCCGGTCGACCAAACGTCCGGTCGACCAAACGTCCGGTCGACCAAACGTCCGGTCGACCAAACGTCCGGTCGACCAAACGTCCGGTCGACCAAACGTCCGGTCGACCAAACGTCCGGTCGACCAAACGTCCGGTCGACCAAACGTCCGGTCGACCAAACGTCCGGTCGACCAAACTTCCGGTCGACCAAACTTCCGGTCGACCAAACGTCTTGGAACCAAACGTCTTGGAACCAAACGTCTTGGAACCAAACGTCCGGGGACCAAACGTCTTTCGAGGAAACGTCCAAGTACCATATTTTACTCACCAAAAATCCTTTTTAACTGTACACAATATCCATCTTCCTTTCTTTCTTCCTTCTTTTCTATCGCCATCGGAGCTAATGCTGAAAGTCGACCCTGTCCCGTCGTATTTCTGGCGTAGTCCGTCTTGAAAATGGCTTTAAATCAACACAACAATATATTTGCTTGTGCAGCTAGCTCCAGATACAGTTTGGTAGCTCTGGCTAATCACTAGCCAACCATAGTTGGTGAAAGCGATCACGTATCCCTACGCCTGCGACAAGGCATTGTGGTTTTGCCAACTCGACATCTGATTGGTTAAAGCAACAGTCTCATCTAGGCTTGTTTAATGCAGCAGAGCCTGCAGAACTGATTGTGCAGGCCTTGAGGCAGATTTCTGACCCTGGCAACAAATAATGGCTGAAATGTGAATAATTAAATGCTTCAATATGAAAACACACATCTAGAAGCAGTGCAACCAGGGGGAAAAGCAATGAAAGGAAGCTAACAGATTTGGAATTATTTAATAAGTATTGATGGACAAAATATAATATATGATTCAGATATTTCTTAGGCCAGCAGAGAAGGCCTTGAAGGCCCTGACGGCCCGCCATATATATATGTATATATATATATATATATATATATATATATATATATATATATATATATATATATATATATCAGTGGCGGGCGGTGCATTTTCTGGTAGCGCCTTCAACGAATCAATCCAACCCTCAAAAACTATTTTATGGCTATAAAACCTCTACTGCAGCTATAGCTGCGACACATAAAAAATAATCAATAAATTAATGCACAAAAATGGGGTAAAATCCACTTCCTAGCAGCATTTAATGATTAAATACAAATACTGGAGCTTTTCAGACATTATAACCAGGCCAGGGGGTGATTTTTCCGGGAAAAGACAGGGATGAACGTCAATGGCGTACGGGCAAACATTGCCCGAAAATGGGGTGAAATCCAGCCGAAAACAGCATTTATTGATTAAATACAAATACTGGAGCTTTTTAGACATCAGAACCGGGCCCGGAGTATCATTTCCCCGGTAAAAAGACAGCGATGAACATCGATACGTCCATACGTGAAATGACAAAAAAAGCACTAAAATTAGGTAAAATCCACTTCCTAGCATCATGTATTGATTGAATACAAATACTGGAGCTTTTGAGACATTACAACCAGGCAGGGGGGTGATTTTTCCCGGGAAAAGACAGCGATGGACGTCAATGGTGAAAAGCCAAAAATTAAACTGGGGTAAAATCCACTTCCTAGCAGCATTTTGTGATTAAATACAAACACTGGAGCTTAATTACAAACACTGGAGCTTTTCAGATATCAGAACTTGGCCCACAATTGAAATATTATTTAGGAATATAGCCATATTTGTAATTTTACTCATCAAAAATCCTTTTTACAGAATATCCATCCTCCTTTCTTTCTTCCTTCTTTCCTATCGCCATCGAAGCTAATGATGAAAGTCGAGCCTGTCCTGTCATATTTCCGGCATAGTCCGTTTTGAAAATAGCATTAAATCAACACAACAATATACTATTTGCTTGTGGAGCTAAGTTAGCACGCTGAAAGTGCCCCACACACCATTTTCCCGGCTGTAACAGGCTTGCTAGCTTCTGAGTTGACTGCCCTTTCTTAATGATGTCCATTTTTTTCTGGAAAATTCCGTCTGGAAATTAGCTTTGTGAGCAAACAGAATCAATTTGTTTTTGCTTCTGCTTCTGTCGGCCATAGTGGGTGGAGTTTGCGATCTCGGCTGCCTCGGGTACTGCTTTGGCCCACCTACTAGCCAATCATAGTTTGTGAAAGCAATGACATGTCCCAGCCAGCAAAATGCTAACGCCTATGAAAAATCATTGTGGGGTTGCCAACTCGAAATCTGATTGGTTAAAAGCAACAGTCTAGTTTAATGCAGCAGAGCCCGCAAGAACTGTTTGTGAAGGCTTTGAGGCAGATCTGATCTGGCAACAAATAATGGCTGAAATGTGATTGGTTAAATGCTTCAATATGAAAACACACATCTGGAAACAGTGCAACCAGGGGGAAAAGCAATGAAAGGAAGCTAACAGACCATTTGGAATAATAAGTATTGATGGACAAAATACAATATGATTCAGATATTTCTTAGGCCAGCAGAGAAGGCCTTGAAGGCCCTGACGGCCTGATATATAATATATATATATAAATATATATATATATATATATATATATATATATATATATATATATATATATATATATATATATATATGAAAATGAAAGGAAGCTAACAGATTTGGAATTATTTAATAAGTATTGATTTAAAAGACATTTAAATCACACAGTATATATATATATACTGTGTGATTTAAATGTCTTGGCACGCTCACGAGTGCTTCGCTCCTTGTTAACACAATACATGGTGGGACTACAAAAAAACGTCTAGTTTGAATACCATTTATAATCCCCCTATTTGTTTTGTTCTGAATTTCCTCCTGTGTATTTACCCAACATTGATCCGAGACATTTCTCCATCAGAATTCATTCTGGTCAGGCTACTTATTGCTTGGATTAATCGCCTCCTGCTGACTAAACGCAGTGTTCATATTCTCCGTGCGTGCAGTGCGGTTTGTCAAATTAACTGACTGTGGTGAGGGAGGGAGGCCAAAAGAGAATGAGAGGGAACCCTATCTTTTTTTTTGTACATGGCCCAAGGTAGCAGAAGTGGTCTCCAAACTACAACACATTCAGCCACCAAATACATATCAGAACAGCATTGCAATAAATGTATCGTAAATGCTCAAATATAATACGCACTTGGAAAATAACCTATCAGAAGCAGATTTTTTTTCGACTCCTATGCCAGAAAATGACTGGTGACTAAGCGCCTTGTCCTCTTTAAATTTACACCAAACCAGAGTGACTTAAGAAAATGAAAAATCAAGCAGTCGTTAGTCAAATCAGCCACCCGTCGAGCAGGTAAAATATGATCATCCATCATGAAGTCAATATGACTCCTGACGAGTGGTTGTAGGCCTAGTTGCTTCGGTGTAATTCAACCCACGGCTATGCGGATGCCAAGCTGTGGTCCTTTGTGAAGCTCGGACATATATCACCTGCAACCGTAAACATACTAAATTACTCTGCTTGGGGAAGAAAGCACGCAATACTAAATGTGTCTCTCGGATTACATTTGATTCACACATCTGCATTAGAATGATACACCGGTGTTATTGTGCACAAGGAGATGAAAATCAAATAATGAATTAATTTTACAGCCGGTCTTGATTTGTTTTCTCTACAACTTATTTAGTACTAGACATCTGTACAGCTGAAGTGGATATGCTCCACTCAATATGGTGTTAGTACAGGGATTTATGTGAACACAAGGACAAAAACTGTGGGAGAGAATGTAGATGTGTATATTTGGAGGCATTATTGCAGCAGCTCTGGGCACAAGTTAATTTTGTTGATTGTGGACTTACCCCCCGACGTTCTAGTGGTGCACTTGTGGTATGGGATGAGGGTTTAAGGCAGGGCCTGGAAAATATAAATTTTTGTGCCAAATTATTATTTGTCTCGCCAAGTAAATCAATTTTAATTTTGGCCGCAAAAAATAATTAATTTTAATTTTAGCCTTAAAGGTAATAATTGAAAATTATGGCAATATATTACCAACCCCACTATTAAATCTTTGGCACGTTTAAAAAAAAAGTCGGTGCTTAACTCGCAAAGTTAAAAAAAAAAGTTGTTGTTTTTGCAGTAAACTGCATCTTTAGCCCTTTTGCATCGTTCACATGCCGTAAATATTTCATAATCTGCTCACTAACCATTAAATGATTCCCATACCGCGTCAAAGTGGTCAAGGTTGTAGTCCCAAAGTTCCCATCCAAAATCAAGTAGAAATTTGAGTTTTTTTGGATTTGCGATTTGGGATTTACAAGACAAAATCCATTCACTCATAAAAGAAAAGGAAGGAGCATTTGATCCAACCATACGGTCGACAAACTCACAAAAACAGTTATTAATGTGTAAAAAAAAATGCATTTCCAAGCACTTGTGGGAGATGCTGTGTTTACCTACCTACGGTGGTCAAAAACAAGTGAAGCCATGCTGAAAAAACATTCAATAAAATTTCCAGTCGGCAAAACGAACGACGTGTCCATAATTTGGGTGTAACTGGGCTTCTCCGTGTCAAAGCTCTTTTCAGTAGGCTTTGGCCATAGGACATCTTGGACTCTCACGGTTGGTGAAAAGCATGAACCAATCCACTAGCCCTAAATCTCCTGACCAATTAGCTGCTGGCGTATGCACTGCAAACAATCACAGCATTTGACATTGATCTCATGAAGAAATGCTTGAAATGAGCATGCAAGTGAGCAGGTACTTGTCTGGTGTGTTTTATGTGCACATGCCTTTGCAAATTATTCACGTGCTACGGAAAATGGCTGAGGAAAATTACTGCAAATAATTTTGGTTCGATGACCAATAATTGATCATTCTTCAGCATAAAAACAAATATATTTATGTCGTAAAAGCTCACCTGAAAATATACTTATGGAAATGTATTGTAATCATTTTCAACCAATTATTTATTGCTGACCCCTGGTTTAAGTTTCAATTAAAGGATAAGAGTTTGGAATTAGGGATCGGTTTAGGGAGGTAGGAAAATTGGGGTAACATAGTTTTACTTTAGCAGGTAGGTCTAGGGATTTTGGTTAGCATTGGATTTTGAAGTGGGTTTAGGGTTGAAGATTAGGGTCTAAGGTTAAAAAAATGTTTATTAGGATTGATGATTAGGTTCGGAAGATAGGGTTGGAATTAGACTGAGGGTTTAGACTTGTAATGGAAAGTTAGGGTTAGGGTTATGAACCGCTTATCCTCAAGTTTCAAGGGGGTTGCTACAGCTTATCCCAGCTAACTACGAGCTCCAGGCGGGGGACACCCTCAATCGGTGGCCAGCAAATTGCAGGGCACAAGGAGACAGAGAACCATTTACACTCACACTCATTCCTAAGCGCAATTGAGAGTTCTCAACCAGCCTACCCTGCATGTTCTGGGTAGTCGGAGGAACGCAAAGTACTACCTTTATCCTGCACCACTTCATCGCGTCAACATTCGCGTCGTCAATACATCGTTTTTTATATTAAGTTCTGTTCTGTTCAGACATAGGCTTTGTCATCATCATCATATCATCAAAAGCCTATTGTCATCATACACAGCTGCGTATGACGAAATTGGTGGTGCTACTCCACAAAGTGCGTTTTTCCAGTAAAAGAACATAAATATGTAATATAAAAATATAAGAGTCACATCCTGTTAATGTAAATACTAAAATATTGCATAATCTAAGATATTATTGCACACCCCGAAATTATTCCACAAAAGGGATTACGTGTCGTGCTAATGCAAGTTCAGAGTCTTGATGGCTGTGGGAAAAAACTGCCCTTAAGTCTATTTGTCCATGCTTTGTGAGACCAGTAGCATCTGCCAGAGGGCAGCAGCTGGAACAGATTGTGACCAGGGTGGTATGGGTCCCTGACAATGTTCTGATGAGGTAGCGAGGGCTGGCAATGTCTTCCAGTGAGGGCAGAGAGCAGCCAATGATCTTCTGGGCAGTGTTGATCACTCTCTGCATGGCCTTTTTGTCTGCTGCCGTGCTTCCAGCGTACCACACTGTAATGCAGTATGCCAGGATGCTCACCACAGTGGCTCTATAGAAGGCTACCAGAAGCTTAGTGTCCAAGTTGTTCCTCCTGAGTACCCTCAGGAAATTGAGTCGTTTCTTCACCACTGCTGTGGTGTTGGTAGACCAGGAGAGCTTGTCCGTGACGTGGACCCCCAGGAATTTGAAGGACTGGACCGTCTACGCATACTCCATTTAGGAGGAGTGGGGCCAGATCTCTGCTGCGTTTGCGAAAGTCCAGGATTATTCTATAGTTTTCGTGGTGTTTAGTGTGACATTGTTCACCAAACACCACAAAGACAGTTTGTTGACCTCATCTCTGTAGGCAGACTCATCCCCTCCTGAGATGAGTCCAACCAAGGTGGTGTCATCGGCAAATTTGATGATGGAGTTAGGGTGGTGGGTCGGTGTGGTACCCGGACATTTTGTCGACAGACACTTCGTCGACGGACACTTCGTCGACGGACATTTCGTCGACGGACACTTCGTCGACGATCACTTCATCCCCGGACGTTTCGTCGAACGGACGTTTGGTCGCCGGACAGTTCGTCGACCGGACACTTTTTCGCCAGACAGTTCGCCTAACCATAACCACTCTTAAAGAAGACAAAGGAAATTCAGATATTGCGGTGGTGGTGGTTAAACACACTTGAATGACCTGAGGCAACTAATCAGTTATGTATCAATATATTACACTCCTCCCCTTTTAACTATGAAGTTCCTATTAAGACTTAACACTCAACTTCAAAAATTATCTTTGCCTCATTAACTTTTTATAACTTTACTTCTCAATTTGTAACTAAATTATTACTGCTAACACAACCATTAGACCCAATATTTCAGTCTTTGACATTCCAATCTCAGGAACTCTTTTTCACATTTTTGTATGAACAGGAACTCTTTTATTTTAGGAACAACGTTCCTCACAACTGACCGATCACAAATTCAGTCGCTTCAGAGGTGCTCTTTCTCTCACTGGGTACCTGCGCCTAAACACCTCTGGGAAACTGACTGCTCGGTTGTCAGGTGTAACTGTCTTGTCACAGGCCATTGAGCCTGGTGAAGGTGTTACATGTGTCTCTTCAGGAGAGTACGGGCTACCACCTACTGCTCCAGGTGTGCCTTTCCCCCCACATCTGCGTGAACCACCACAGGGTAGTTGTTTGTGACGTCCAGCTGCTCCTCCGGAAACCACAATGTTTCTGGTCTGGATTATTGGTTGTACAGCAGATGATCAATGTGGATCGAGCGTTGGCTCATTCCATCCCATACTAGGTAGGTGACTGGTCCGAGTCTCTTTTCCACTGTTCCTTTTGTCCACCTCTCCTTTCCTCCACGGAAATTCTGGGTCAGGACTGAGTCTCCCTCAGACAGATGTCTCAGCTTGGAGGCGGTTTTATCATGATAGTGTTTCTGCTTCCGTTGTTTTGCTTCCACCACTCGAGCGAGATCTAGTTTCAGTAAGCTGAACCTGGTCCTGATTTGACGTTTGAGAAACAGTTCAGCTGGTGCACATCCTGTAACAGTGTGCGGTGTACTCCTGTATGCGATTAGGAAGTTAGCTAGCCTGTGCAGCATTGTTATTGTGACATTTTGTTTCTTCTTCTCGAGCACTTGTTTCAGCAGTGATGCTTTCACTCTCTGAACTGCTCGCTCGGCAGCTCCACTGGAAGCGGGATGGTACGCTGGTACCAAAATCTGTTTTATTCCGTTGCTCAGCAGGAATGTCTTGTACTCCTGCGAAGTGAATTGAGGACCGTTGTCAGAAACAATCTCCTCAGGAAGACCGTAGGAAGAAAAGATGTTCCGCAACACCTCAATCATTTTGGCTGCTATGGTTGTTGGCATGACGATGACCTCAAGCCATTTTGAATGACTGTCCACTAATACTAAAAAGTGGTGTTGGTCTTTCTCTGCAAAGTCAATATGTATTCGCTGCCAAACTCTAGTTGGCCATTTCCAGAAGTGTAGAGGTGTGGCTGCAGGTAGTTTCCTCCCACTATGACAGGCTTCACATTGTTGTACTGTATGTTCTATTTCACTGTCCAGCTACGGCCACCACAAGTAGCTCCTGGCCAAGGCCTTCATCCTGCATCCACCAGGGTGTCCTTGGTGAAGATCATGGAGTAGTTGCTCTCGGTGTGCTGGTGGAATGATAACTCGAATTCCCCACAATATGCAACTTTGTTCCACAGACAGTTCATTTTTCCTGAAAAAGTATGGTTTCAGTCTCTCGTCCTTGTTTTGACTTGGCCATCCAGACCGAGTCAGCTCCAGTTCTTTACATAGCACTGGGTCCTTGAGAGTGCTCTGTGCGATCTCTGTAGCCTGCACGGGAAGCTCATCCACTACTGAGAAATATCAGATGGTGTTTTCCTCGGCTGTATTATCCTTTCCTTCCCCGGCAGTCTAGATAACGCATCTGCGTTGGCATTTTCTGCTGACGTTCTGTACTCTATACTGTAGTCATAAGCCATCAGTCTCAGCGCCCAGCGCTGCATTCGCAGAGCAGCTAAAGTGGGAATTTCAGACTTGGGTCCCAAAATAGCAAGAAGGGGCTTGTGGTCAGTTATTAAACTGAACTTGCGGCCACATAAATATTAAAAAGTAATCTTCTCTGAATAGCTTCCACTCTCAATCCACAAACAAATCTGTCTCTCATTGCTTCATCTAAATCAGGGGTCCCCAAACTTTTTCCTGTGAGGGCCACATAACTTTTCCCTTCTCTGATGGGGGGCCGGTGTCAGTTTGTAACAGATAAAATGTGTGACGATCGTAGGGGAGCTTAATTTTTTTTTATTGTTTTCCAGAAAGCCACACATAACCAAATAACCCTTTCCAGGTTCTTTACAGAAAAAAAGTCAGGAAACATATAATAACACTATTAATGAAATAAATAATAACTAAATAACCCTCTCTGAGTTCTTCACAGAAAAAACAGGAAATAAATAACACTATTTATGAAATAAATAATAACTAAATAACTCTCTCTGGGTTCTTCATAGAAAAAAAAGCCATGGAACATTAACTTTCTGTTGTGCCATGCACAATCTTCTCCCTTTGCTCTGAAGTTTATGCACGACACCACAACCGTCATTACAGAATCCCACGTCAACATTTTGCAGCACAGTGCTTGCTGGTGAATTTGGCAGTGGACTCGTAGCGGGGCGGTGAGACCCCTTTTTTCCAACTCCCAGTTCATGCGTCCCATTATTTGACCGCGAGTTTCGGCCACCATGCTAGGAGCCCCGTCAGTCATGATGCTAGCTAGCTTTGACCAGTCCAGGTCCAACTTCTCCATGGTTTGGCACACTTTGTCAAAAATATCTTCTCCCGTTGTAGTCCCTTTGAGACTTTGGAGGGTTTCCTGATCCTCGCAAATCTCAAAGTTTGCGCTAACTCCACGAATAAAATTGAGCAGTTGCGCTGTGTCTTGCACGTCCGTGCTTTCATCCAGTGCTAATGAAAAAAAGTCAAATTATTTCGTCTTCTGCTGCAGCTGGGCATATACATTACTCCCGATTTCTTCAACGTGTCTGGTCATTGTACTCACCGACAGACTTACAGCATTAAATGCATCTTTCTTCTCGGGACACACCTCCTCCGCGACAGTATCCATACATTTCTTAACAAACTCTCCGTCAGTGAAAGGCTTACCGCTGCTTGCTATCAATTTAGCAACCCAAAAGCTGGCCCGAACGGATGCCTGGTTCTGCTGAGATCGTAGTCCACTTTTTCGCTTTGAGAGTTTGTCTGCTCGTATTTGGCCTTGCAAGCTATCGTACTTGTCTTTGTGACGGGATTCATAGTGTCGGCAAAGATTGTATTCTTTGAATACCGCCACCGTCTCTTGACAAATGAGACAAACAGCCTTTTCTTTGCATTGAACAAAAAAGTAATCGTTTGTCCACTCCAGGTTAAATACCCTGCATTCTGAATCAATTTTTCTCTCACCTAACTTTTTCGCCATTATTCCGTTCTCAAACAGGTTGCAGTTTTTATATGCTTGAATAGTCCGCGATGGTCCCAGGGCTCCGCCCTCACCTGCGATCGTCCAGATGTCTCGGTAACACTGCTCGTGCATGCAACGGTGGACGTGCCCGCCTGCATCAAAGGGAAACACACTCCCCGCGCGTGTCACCAAAGAAGCAATGCGAAACCCCGCTTCACTGGGATGATTTGTGGGCTCAGCAGGGGTGCAATGAACCAAACACAAGATTAAAACGTCCCAGTCTTCAAGGCCAAATAGGAAAAAAAATCAGATAGTGTCTCTGGTATTGTTCAGAGGGCCGGTCCAAATGTGCCGGCGGGCTGCATCCAAAAAATAAAAATAAAAAATCAAAATCCGATAGCGTCTCTGGTATTGTTCAGAGGGCCGGTCCAAATGTGCCGGCGGGCCGTATCCGGCCCGCGGGCCGTAGTTTGGTGACCCCTGATCTAAATGGAGACCAAATTCGCAGTGGCTGGATAGCTTCTTTAACGCCACAACATAATCTGACAGACTCGTTTTCTTTCTGATTCCTTTTTTTTAAAATTGAATCGCTCCGCGATCACCAGCGGTTTCGGTTTGTAATGTAATGATAATCTTCCGCTTAGCACATCACACGAGAGGCTACTTGGCTTATCTGGTATGCAGAGGTTTTTTAAGTCTGTAGGCTTCTGCACCTATTATAGACAGGGAAATGTTGGCTTTTTTACCTTCCTCCACTTCGTTTATGATCATCCATTACTCAAACCTCTCCAAGTAAGACTCGAAATCTTCTTGATTCTCCTTGTATTCGCCGAGATTTCCAATGAATCTGGCCATGTTGCACCGCCGCTGTTAGCTTAGCAACTCTTGCTAATGCTAGTTTGCAAAGTCACTTTACCTCCTTGTAATGCCTTAATTTCCTCGTTCTGAAACTTGGAATCCCTACCGGCTTGAAAGGATCCCATCCTCGCCGCCATTGTGATAACTTTGCACTTTATATAACTTAATATATCCATAACAGCAATAGATGGCGGAGCCAAGTTTCATACGTGTGTAACTCTTTTTATTGCAACACTCAGAACTCCCAAAACATCACCACATCCGGGTCACGCTGTATTACACAATGGTTACTAGGTGGCGGTGGTTAAACACACTTGTATGACCTGAGGCAACTAATCAGTTATGTATCAATATATTACAGGGTGCATGCATACTAAATTGGCTCGTCTCTAAACACACTTTACACGAAACGGGGTTCCTATGTTGAGCGCTCCATTTTTAAAATAAAAGGCAATTAAATACAATTATTTTATTAAAAAGAAGACAAAGGAAATTCGGTTCCTCGGGGGGCACTGAGTGACTCCACTAAATTACTATTAACTGTTTGGTTTTTAATCACGAATTGATGTGGCTACGATTCTGACTGGATGCTGATATTTGTTATGAGGTATGCCAAAAATACTGCATCTCTGACTTTGATATAGACGCACACATTTGATTTTAAATCAAGCAATCTATTGTCCTTTCAAAGAGCAAATTCTATTGACTCTATTAATAGGAGCGAATGGGCCTGTTCTTAAAATGGCTGACAAGCGACGATGTCTAGCTCCGTTGCCTCACAACGCGCATCAGAAATCTAGTCTGTATACACGGTACCTATGGGAATAGCAAGCAAAAAAAAGAAGACGACCAAAAATATGTGAATTTTTTTTGTCTTTTTTAAATATTTCTTTTAATAAAATAATTGTATTTATTGCCTTTTATTTTAAAAATGGAGCGCTCAATGTAGGAACTGTTTAACATGCATAGTGTGTTTAGAGACGAGCCCATTTAGGACGCTTTAATAAAGAATATGTGAATTTCCTTTGTCTTCTTTAATAGTGGTTAAGGTTAGGCAAACTGTCTGGCGACAAAGTGTCCGGCGACGAATTGTCTGGTTGACAATGTGTCCGGTCGACAAAGTGTCCGGTCGACGAACTGTCCGGCGACAAAACGTCCGTTCGACGAAACGTCCGTTCGACGAAACGTCCGGGGAGGAAGTGTCCGTCGAGGAAATGTCCAGTCACGGGTCGGTGTACAGTCGTATGTGTACAGGGAGTACAGAAGAGGACTCAGTACACAGCCTTGAGGGGAGCCAGTACTCAGTGTAATGGAGGAAGAGAGGTGGGGACCAAGTCTAACAGTTTGTGGACGGTTGGTTAAGAAGTTCTTAATCCAGCAGCAGATGGAAGAGGATAGTCCAAGGTGGGAGAGTTTGTCAGCCAGAATATTATAGTGTTGAAGGCTGAGCTATAGTTAATGAAAAGCATCCTCACGTAGTTCCCATGGTGCTCCAGGTGGCTCAGTGCTGTTTGTAGAGCTACGGCGATGGCGTCCTCAGTGGACCTATTCGCTCTATAAGCAAACTAGTGAGGGTCAACTGAGGGAGGGATTGTATCCCTGATATGGCAGGTGACCAACTTTTCAAAGCACTTCATGATCACAAGCGTAAGTGCAACAGGCCTATAATCATTCAGGCTATCAATGGTTGGCTTTTTAGGGACAGGGATAATGGTGGAACAAATTCAGGCAGGAGGGGATTATGGATTGTTGCAGGGAACAATTGAAAATATGGTCAGCACAGGCTTTGAGCACCTTCCCAGGTACTCCGTCAGGGCCAGCAACCTTCCTGGTGTTCACAGTCCGCAGTACCTGTCTCACTTCATGTTCCTGAAGCTTCAGTGTACTGCTGCAGGGTGGTGGTGTATGTGTTGAGACTGGGTCTGATTTGTCAGTCTCAAAGCGTACAAAAAAATGGTTCAGTTCCTCTGCTAGTGAGGCATCGGCGTTAACAGATAAGTATAAAAAAGTATTAAAAAAAGTTCATGTAAATGTCAACATTCACGCTTTAACTCGCAAGCCACTAAGAAAATGGCTGAAGATAGGGGAATGTGACTCCACTCAGCAGCGAAAAAGAAAAATGGCGGGCAGCGTGCGGTGGCTGTCACTTTTATCCGAAAACACAGGTTTCTGAACGGACAGGACGGGAGCCTGGATGAAGGTGGATTCTTTTTCAGAAATGCGAGCCCCGGGGGACCTTACGGCATATGTCAACACTAGAAAAACAAAAATAGAGCTCTCTTAGCGGAATTGAAAGGCCGGGAGCTTCTTGGTCACGAAGCTGATGGTGGAATTTGCCAAAAATGTTTCAAAGTGCAAGCTACGGGAGACATTACGGTGGACACTGTCGCCCTTGTCCGAAAATAGAGCCATTTGGGCGGATAAGATGGCTGGACGCCACGGAGGAGCAAAGCAGAAGTTGAGTTTTAACTTAAGGCGGGCTGACGCTGTTGCTCTTATCCGAAAATAGAGCTCTCTGGACGGGTAACTGACGCCTGAACGACGCGGAGGACCGAAGTGGAATTTTAATTTCCCCCAAAACATTCATTCATCTTCTATACCGCACATCGTCGAAAGGATTGTGGGGGTTGCTGGACCTTAACCCAGCTGACTTCGGGCTAAAGGCAGACTGCACCCTAGACTGGTCGCCAGTCAGCCGTAGGGCACACAGAGCGACAAACGACCATCCGCACTAGCAATCATACCACCACCAGTGGGAATCGAGCCCGCGCCTGCCCGCACTGAAGTCAGGCGAGTGAACCTCTACACCAGGGGTCGGGAACCTTTTTGACAGAGGGAGCCATAAACAATTCATACTTTAAAACGTTATTCCTTGAGAGCCATACACAGAATTTAAAAGTAAACATACATGAAAATGTTTGCATTTTTTTATTCATTTCACCACTTTTAAAGTAGAAAAAGTCTCCCATTGGTGCATTGGTGCATCCAGGAATTAATTCTCACTGTCTGTTTCCATATATTTAGCTCACAGGTTAGTGGAGAGCCATATGCAAATCCAAACAGTTATATATTCCCGAGCCCGAGGTTCCCTACCCCTGCTCCATACCATGAGGCGGCTTTCCCCCAAAACAATGATGCAAATAAAGATAAAGAACGCGGTCTTAGTACTTTCAGAAATAGCAAGAAACCAACAAGATTGTCGGTTTGGGTTAGGGTTAGGTTAGGATAGATTGATGGGTCACTGTTGTTTTATCATCTGAGGTGTTAGATTTAGGAATTTTTGGCTGTTTGGAGCTGAGCAATAAAAAGATCATGATAATTATCGTCAAAAAAATTTTTGTCAACAATAAAAATAAAAATTTGGATAAAAATTTATTACGTTTGAACTGCAATTACACCACGTGACCAGCACAAATGACAGGGGCGCTGGTCCAATGTGAATGCTAGTTCCAGACGAATGTTCTGTAGAAGAAGAGGTTGGTAAGGGTTAAGAAAATCCATTTTGAGCATGATTCGCAATAGAGCTGCTAACACGGCGCATGAACACAAAATAACTAAGTCAAAATGAGCGATTATGAGATGCAAGAAAACACCAAACCGACCCAATAAAAGATCCAAGTGAAGTCTCCCTGGCGTTTTCTTTCTTTTTTTAAAACAGCCTTGTAAATACCGGTGCACAAACAGCAGCCTAATTGAAATGTTCCTTCACCCACTGTCCTTGTTTGAGGAAAACCTGAAATAATTTTCTTACTTGATATCAAGGAGTTTTCCCATTCTACACAAATGTTCTGAAAACATTGCAAAAATCTAAAACTTGTTAAGTTGGGTTAATAAGGGATAAGTTTGTCAAACTTTAACATTTAAATTCATAAAAATAAAGATTTTTTGCAGGTTTTATCTTCTTTTACTTTTCATAGTGTACGGAGGGAGTTCTTATTTTTATTGCACAGCAAATCATCATAATTTATAATTTATTTTCTTATTAAGTGAGATAACTTTGTTACTTTCATAATTGAATAACGAGGAAATCAATATATTTACTGATTCACAGAAGTTTAAAGATTCAAATTTGAATGAAAAATATCTAATAGCTATCGATATCGATGTATATTTTCAATTTTTGTCATATTGCCCTGGTCTACTTTAAGTTAATGATTGAGTTGTTTGATGTTTGCCGTTTCAAGCTTAAGTTTTAGTCCATAACGTTTAAATTTAACAATGAGTCTTAAGGGATTAAGATGTATCATCTTTTTAATCAATGTGAAAAGCCAATTCTTAATTTGGGTTTTCCTGCCAGTCTAGTATTTGGGAGAATAATTTATCCCCGAGTAAAATTTCTGCGGTAATTTATTTTCCCACCATTTACCCACTTTTTTGGAAGTCGTCTAAGAAAACGCTGGACATTTTGCCACAATTGATTTCAGACAAGTTCAGCATAGGGGTCTGCCAATAACGAACAATATAAACATTCATTAACTTTGAAAGGTGTACTACCCTTATGCTGAACATAAAAAATTAAAATTAATTTCCTTTTTTGAGTCGGCCACTAAAAAATATGAGTGCCTCATTTCGATTTGTGTCACACTGGCCAAAACATCCAGAAGACAACTGGAGAATACATTCATTCATTTTCTGAACCGCTTATCCTCACAAGGGTTGCAAGGGGTGCTGTAGCCTAACCCAGCTAACTACGGACACCAAGCGGACACCCTGAATCAGTGGCCAGCCAATCCCAGGGCACAAGGAGACGGACGAACATTCACGCTCACACTCATACGTAGGGGAAATTTGAATGTTCAACCAGCCTTAACTGCATGTTTTATGGATGTGGGAGGAAAACAGAGTTCCCAATGCGCTAACCACTCAGCCCTGGTGAACATAAATAAAAATACAAATAAAACCATTTGGCATCTTCAACAAAAGTTCCATAGCTTCTAACAGCATTTGGCCAAAGTGGTCATCTTTTAGTCCCTTGTGGAAATAATTCTGAATTCATTGTGCAAATCGCTCTGCTGGGGAACAGGTTATCCATAGAGCAACACAGCCTTGATTTACTGCAATCAATAGCTCGTCAGAAAATATTCCCTTTCGACAAACTCATCAGTGCATATGAGTTGGGAGCAGTAATTGAACAGCGGCTCATGTTTCAAACCCATCGACCGCAAAACATTATTGTAACTGCAGGATATCCAATTAGATGTTAAGCAACACCACTATAGTAAAATTAAGCCTAGTGGGTTCTGATATCAAGTTTGATTCTTCTGTTGTTCTTTTTTGGAGGAAAGTGTAAGATGTAGACTTCTTTTCAGCAAATCCAGGGGTGTCAAACCGGTCCTCAAAGGGCCGCAGTGGGTGCAGGTTTTCATTCCAACTCAACAAGAGGATACCTTTTGCAAGTGTAATCAGTTAATTAAAGTCAGGTGTTACTTATTTTGGAAGACACCTGATTGGTTAAAATGTCGGCACTGGATCGGTTGGAACAAAGACCAGGACCCACTGCGGCCCTCGGCGGAATCGGATTGAGACCCATGGAATAAACAATTTCTTAATTCTTCGGTACCCGGACATTTCATCGAGGGACACTTCGTCGCCGGATGCTTCGTCCCCGGACGCTTCGTCGCCGGACAGTTCGTTGACCGGACACTTCGTCGCCAGATAGTTCGCCTAACCTTAACCACTAACCTTAACCACTATTAAAGAAGACAAAGGAAATTCACATATTCTTTATTAAAGAAAATAAAACAGCAAAAACTCGCTCGCTAAAATAAAAGGCAATAAATACAATTATTTCATTAAAATTTTTATTAAAAAGAAGACAAATGAAATTCACATATTCTTTGTCGTCTTCCTTCTTTTTTTTGCTTGGTATTCGCACAGGTATTGTGTATACAGACTAGATTTCCGATGCGCGTTGTGAGGCAACGGATAGGCGTCGTCGCTTGTCGGCCATTTTAAGAACAGGCCCATTCGCTCCTATTAATAGAGTCAATAGAATTTGTTCTTTGAAAGGACAATCGATTTCTTGATTTAAAATCAAACGTGTGCGTCTATATCAAAGTCAGAGATGCAGTAATTTTGGCATACTTCATAACAAATATCAGCACCCAGTCAGAATCGTAGCCACATCAATTCGCGATTAAAAACCAAACAGTTAATAGTAATTTAGTGGAGTCACTCAGTGCCCCCCGAGGAACCGTTTCGTGCGTAGTGTTTAGAGACGAGCACAGTTAGTACTTGCACACGCCCAAATGTTAATGTGTTTGTGTTGTTGAGCGAGTTTTTGCTGTTTTATTTTCTTTAATAAAGAATATGTGAATTTCCTTTGTCTTCTTTTTAATAAACTTTTTAATAAAATGATTTTATTTATTGCCTTTTATTTTAAAAATGGAGCGCTCAACATGGGAACCGTTTAACATGGGAACCGTTTAACGTAGGAATCGTTTCGTGCGTAGTGTGCTTAGAGACGAGCACATTTAGTACACACATGCCCAAATGTTAATGTGTTTGTGTTGTCAAGCAAGTTTTTGCTGTGTTATTTTCTTTAATAAAGAATATGTGAATTTCCTTTGTCTTCTTTAATAGTGGTTAAGGTCAGTGGTTAAGGTTAGGCGAACTGTCTGGCGATGAAGTGTCCGTCGACGAATTGTCCGTCGACGAAGCGTCCGTTCGACGAAGCGTCCGGGGACGAAGCGTCCGGGGACGAAGCGTCCGGCGACGAAGTGTCCGTCGACGAAATGTCCGGTCACAAATCCTTCTAAAATGTAATGGTAAAGTTGTGTTTATCTTGAACTCTTGTCAAAGTTGCAGAAAATGGAATAGTTTAGTACTTTGGATTAATTGTTAGCATTTTTGCTTATAAATGATGCCCAGTGTCAGCCTACTTTTATATATATATATATATATATATATATATATATATATATATATATATATATATTTTTTTTTTTTTTTTTCAAAAACAAGCACGCTGCTCCAGAATGGGGTTAGCTGGAGGATGTAAAATGGAGGATGGACCCAAGCGCTGGGAAACATGAACAAATAAAAGGGAATTGGCGTAAACTTATAATACATATATTTTTTTAAATGACATAAACAACCGACTTTAATTAAAACAAGAGACAAAGTAACAAATCAAAACCATGGTCAAAAGAAATTGAATTGGGTTGGGAAATGTGAAAAGACAGAGGATTTGAAAATATGATGCAGATAGATTACGATAAGACAAAGACCAAACAAAAACAGACCATATATAAATAGACAAGGGGAAACGAGAAAATGATGAACAGGTGGGTGACATAACTGTCAGTGGATTGGTCAATACACAAGGAGCAGGCATCATTGAAATCAATGAGTAATCACAAGAACAAGTCCCAGTCAATGAGCGATCACGGGAACAAGTCCCACACAATGAGCAATCACAGGAACAAGTCCAATGGCAAAACCATTAAATGATCTAAACACTAACAAACTCAAATCCTAACATATGCTAAGTCATTTTGGGCCAGTCTTGACGTCCATCATCCAGAAACTGGGCACTACACTTTTGTTCTGTACCAAATGCACTCTATGGGTGTAAATCTCCAAATCCGAATACAAGTAAGATTCTCTATCTTGTGAAAAGAAAGATACACATTGTTCTCACAGTGGGGAGTTGCAATAAAATGTTGATGATGCAGAGCTAGTGAACGAGAAACTCATCCATAAATTATCTAAATTGTTTCAAATTTGCATCGTGACTCTGAGGAGTATATTTTTGAAAGTTGTTTTACAAGTCTACTACAGATTGTGTGCCCATGAAACACTCCACACTCATCACACCACTGAAATCCTTACAATGACTACACATAAACACAGTGGCGGGCCGTCAGGGCCTTCAAGGCCTTCTCTGCTGGCCTAAGAAATATCTGAATCATATTATATTTTGTCCATCAATACGTACTTATTATTCCAAATGGTCTGTTAGCTTCCTTTCATTGCTTTCCCCCCTGATTGCACTGCTTCCAGATGTGTGTTTTCATATTGAAGCATTTAACCAATCACATTTCAGTCATTATTTGTTGCCAGATCAGATCTGCCTCAAAGCCTGCACAATCCGTTCTTGCGGGCTCTGCTGCATTAAACGAGACTGTTGCTTTTAACCAATCAGATTTCGATTTGGCAACCCCACAATGATTTTTCATAGGCGTTAGCATTTTGCTGGCTGGGACATGTCATTGCTTTCACAAACTATGATTGGCTAGTAGACGGGCCAAAGCAGTATCGAGGCAGCCGAGATCGCAAACTCCACCCACTATGGCCGACAGAAGCAAAAATAAATAGATTCTGTTTGCTCACAAAGCTATTTTCTAGACGGACTTTTTCAGGAAAAAAATGGACATCATTAAGAAAGGGCGGTCAACTCCGAAGCTAGCAAGCCTGTTACAGCCGGGAAAATGGTGTGTGGGGCACTTTCAGCGCGCTAACTTAGCTCCACAAGCAAATAGTATATTGTTGTGTTGATTTAATGCCATTTTCAAAACGGACTATGCCGGAAATATGACAGGACAGGCTCGACCTTCATCATTAGCTTCGATGGCGATAGGAAAGAAGGAAGAAAGAAAGGAGGATGGATATTGTGTAAAAAGGATTTTTGGTGAGTAAAATTACAAATATGGCTATATTCCTAAATAATATTTCAATTGTGGGCCAAGTTCTGATATCTGAAAAGCTCCAGTGTTTGTATTTAAGCTCCAGTGTTTGTATTTAATCACAAAATGCTGCTAGGAAGTGGATTTTACCCCAGTTTAATTTTTGGCGTTTCACCATTGACGTCCATCGCTGTCTTTTCCCGGGAAAAATCACCCCCCTGGCCTGGTTGTAATGTCTCAAAAGCTCCAGTATTTGTATTCAATCAATAAATGATGCTAGGAAGTGGATTTTACCTAATTTTAGTATTTTAGTGCATTTTTTGTCATTTCACGTATGGACGTATCGACGTTCATCGCTGTCTTTTTACCGGGGAAATGATACTCCGGGCCCGGTTCTGATGTCTAAAAATCTCCAGAATTTGTATTTAATCAATAAATGCTGTTTTCGGCTGGATTTTACCCCATTTTCGGGCAATGTTTGCCCGTACGCCATTGACGTTCATCGCTGTCTTTTCCCGGGAAAATCACCCCCTGGCCTGGTTTTATTGTCTGAAAAGCTCCAGTATTTGTATTTAATCATGAAATGCTGCTAGGAAGTGGATTTTACCCCATTTTTGTGCATTAATTTATTGATTATTTTTTATGTGTCGCAGCTGTAGCTGCAGTAGAGGTTTTTTAGCAATAAAATAGTTTTTGAGGGTTGGATTGATACGTTGAAGGCGCTACCAGAAAATGCACCGCCCGCCACTGCATAAACACATATTTAAGCATATGAGCATGTTTCAGTGTGCTAATGAGTGATGACTGGTCACAAAATGAAAAAAAATATATATACAGTTGGCAATGACCTGAAAGTTAGGTTACACATTAACATTGGAGTTTTTGTTTTCTTAAGATTTCATCATTCTACAAGGTGTTCTGGCCATTATTGGACCTTTAATGGACGACCACGTAACATAACATTCACTTATTTTAAGTAATCACTTTGCCCATTAAGTATAATTAATTAAAGAACAACATGCATACACAACAGTTCAAAGGTTTGGTGTCACCCAGATAATTTAGTGTCTTCCGTGAAAAGTCAAAAAAATAAGTTTTTAATCAAGTTTCAAAATAAATTTAAAATGTAGGCAAGGCAATCACTAGGTTGGAAATATTGTTTTAATTTGAAGAATTTTGCACCAGTCTTGGGCAGAGGTGAAAAAGTGTTGGGCCGGGGGCCAACTCTGGCCCGATGCATCATTGTGTGTGGCCCGAGAAAGTAAATCATGAGTGCCGACTTTTAGAATCAATTTCCTGATTTTCCCCTTTTTAAATCAATCATTGCAATTTTTAATCCAATTTTTTTCTTTTGTGTTTTAATTCAAAAAGCATTTTGTAAAATCTAAAACTAAATATATACAAATATGTTCTGTTTTCCACAATATTGAACATAATTTAAAATATTTTGTTTCCTTTTGAAATAAAAAACATGATTAAAAGATGTTCTCCCTTACTAAGAAAAAAGCTATTCAGGTACTCCGGCTTTCTCCCACATTCCAAAAACATGCATGGTAGGCTGATTGGTCTCTCTACATTGCCCCGAGGTATGGTTGTGAGTGTGCATGGTTGTCCGTCTCCTCGTGCCCTGCGAGCGGCTGGCCACCGTTTTCAGGTTGTCCCCTGCGTCGGGCTGGAAGTCAGCTGGGATAGGCTCCAGCACCCCCCTTGATCCTAGTGAGAATAAAGCTGTTCAGAAAATGAATGGATGAAAAAAAACCAATTGTATCCTCTTATTACACAGCCTACTTGCCGAAAGCATTGATGTCCATGACTATGATCAATATGAAAGTAAATTAGACAAGATTGATTTTGTTCTTCCTTTTTCATACCTGACCTGCAAGTAGGGCGTGACTGGATGATTCGTCGAAAGTCGTTTCGCCGACGGACGTTTGACAGACAGACAGGTCGCCGAATGAACGTTTGGCCGAACGGAGGTTTCGCCGAAACGGGATTCGCGCGCTCGCCCCGCCCCCAGATCGTGTGTGTACAAGTTTTTCAACCTTGGCCCGCGGGCCATATACGGCCCGTTAGGATTTTTAATCCGGCCCGCCGCCGGCGTTTTCCAAATTATAGTAAAAATCAATGATTCATTTCCCTTTGCAGCTCATCACTCTCAATTTATTAGTCTACCGTCAATGGCAGCCTAGGAATAAGCACTCTTGGGCGGGCATGGCAGCCCGGGAATAAGCACTCTTGGGCGGGCATGGCAGCCCGGGAATAAGCACTCTTGGGCGGGCATGGCAGCCCGGGAATAAGCACTCTTGGGCGGGCATGGCAGCCCGGGAATAAGCACTCTTGGGCGGGCATGGCAGCCCGGGAATAAGCACTCTTGGGCGGGCATGGCAGCCCGGGAATAAGCACTCTTGGGCGGGCATGGCAGCCCGGGAATAAGCACTCTTGGGCGGGCAGATGTAGCAGAACCAAGCCGTAAAATGACAGCAATCGAGTCAAATCCATCCTAAAACAGCATTTAATGATTAAATACAAATACTGGAGCTCTTTGGACACTAGAACCGAGCCCAGGGAAGTGAATTCCTTGGTAAAATGTTGCGATGATGTCGCGATGGAGACAAAAAAAACGTCCATATATGTCCATTCGCCAAACGGCTCAAAATGCTCTCAAATTCGGTCAAATCCAGCCGAAAACAGCGTTTAATGATTAAATACAAATACTGGAGCTCTTTGGACACTAGAACCGAGCCCAGGGAAGTGAATTCCTTGGTAAAATGTCGCGATGATGTCGCGATGGAGGCAAAAAAAACGTCTAACCACTATTAAAGAAGACAAAGGAAATTCACATATTCTTTATTAAAGAAATTAAAACAGCAAAAACTCGCTCTACAACACAAACACATTAACATTTGGGCGTGTGCGTACTAAATGTGCTCGTCTCTAAACACACTACGCACGAAACGGTTCCTACGTTAAACGGTTCCTACGTTGAGCGCTCAATTTTTAAAATAAAAGGCAATACATAAAATTATTCTATTAAAAATGTTATTAAAAAGAAGAAAAAGGAAATTCACATATTCTTTATTAACGTATATAAAACAGCAAAAACTCGCTCGACAACACAAACACGTTAATATTTGGGCGTGTGCAAGTACTAAATGTGCTCGTCTCTAAACACTACGCACGAAACGGTTCCTTGGGGGACACTGAGTGACTCCACTAAATTACTGTAGTATATTGATACTATAACTGGTTAGTTGCCTAAGGTTATACAAGTGTGTTTAACCACCGCCACCTAGTGGCCATTGTGTAATACAGCTTGACCCGGATGTTGACATGTTTTGGAGTTGGTCTGAGTGTTGCAATAAAGAGCTGCACACATGTGAAAGTTGGCTCCGCCGTCTATTGCTGTTATGGATATATTAACAGTTATATAAAGTGCAAAGTTATCACAATTACTATTAACTGTTTGGATTTTAATCGTGATTTGATGTGGCTACGATTCTGACTGGATGCTGATATTTGTTATGAAGTATGCCAAAAATACTGCATCTCTGACTTTGATATAGACGCACACGTTTGGTTTTAAATCAAGCAATCTATTGTCCTTTCAAAGAACAAATTCTATTGACTCTATTAATAGGAGCGAATGGGCCTGTTCTTAAAATGGCCGGCAAGCAACGACGCCTATCCGTTGCCTCACAACGCGCATCGGAAATCTAGTCTGTATACACATACCTATGGGAATACCAAGCCAAAAAAAGAAGGAAGGCGACGAAGAATATGTGAATTCCCTTTGTCTTCTTTTTATTAAAAAATTTAATAAAACAATTTTAATTATTGCCTTTTATTTTAAAAATGGAGCGCTCAACGTAGGAACTGTTTAACGTAGGAACCGTTTCGTGCGTAGTGTGTTTAGAGACAGGCACATTTAGTACGCACACACCCAAATGTTAATGTGTTTGTGTTGTCGAGCGAGTTTTTGCTCTTTTATTTTCTTTAATAAAGAATATGTGAATTTCCTTTGTCTTCTTTAATAGTGGTCAAGGTCAGTGGTTAAGGTTAGGCGAACTGTCTGGCGATGAAGTGTCCGGCGACGAATTGTCCGTCGACGAAGTTTCCGGTCGACGAACTGTCTGGCGACGAAGCATCCGTTCGACGAACCGTCCGGGGACGAAGCGTCCGGCGACGAAGTGTCCGTCGACGAAATGTCCGGTCACCGCTTTGCTCATCATTATTAACATCATATTTGCTTGCAACAAAGTAAAAGCTTTGTTCTTGATAACCTTGGTTAGTCTAAACCGGGGGTGGCCAACTTGGGTCCCATCCACCACAGACGCTCCACAAGGCTTCCTGACATTTCGATCCTCATCTGTTTTGACTACACATTTATCAACGCACATGTACGCTCAGATGTCTCACTTGTGTTTCCAACCCTCCCCTTGAGTTATTCAGGGACATCAAATGTAATAAAACAACAGAAAAGATATGTAATGTCAGAACGGAGTTGGGAAGCTTTCTCATCGGCCGTTCTCCTTGCAAATGAAAATTCCCAGACTGTCTTTTCCTCTTTATTTATGCATGAATTTGGGAATGGAAATAAATAATAATTCAAAAACGAGCCGGCAGCAGTTATCGAGATACTTGGAAGTCTCGCGCTGTCAGGATTGCCATTAGATATTCCCAAATTCACGAAAAACGAAGATTTTTTTTTCAAAACAATCCCGAAAAATTATTAGGTAATGTGAAAAATGAAGGAAAAAAAATCAAAAAACAACCCCAGAAAATACGTTAATTGGAAAAACAGTTTTCAAGAATAATTAATACAAAAAGACACCCAAAAAATAAATTATTTTGAAATATGAAGGAAAATATCTACGTATTGCAAACAACAATCCTAAAAATAAATTAATTTGAAAAACGAAGAAATAATAAAAAAATAGAAAATAAATTAATTTTAATAACTGAGTTTTCAAAAAATTATTAATCCAAAAAAGAACCCCCCAATTTTTTTTGAAAAACCACCAGGGCTTTTTTTTACATTATTTTTACGGTGAATGCAATAAGCTTCCGTAGACATAGGCTTTCTAGCAGTAGAAAAAAAAATCTACAGTCATTCATAAATGACCAAAAAATAATCTTAAAAGCGAACTAAGCAAGGCTTTAAAGCAGCAGGAAATATGAATAATTCAAATCCTTTGCTATTTTTGTTGCATTTTTCATTCGGGTTGAAGCATTTTAAAAATAACATCTATTCACACTATGACATGAATAAGTTGACTGGAATAAAAAAAATAAAAAATAAAAAAACTGAAAATCCAGATGCAGAAGAATCCATTGCTAAATATCATGCATGTTTGGAGCTTTTTTTTGCTGCTAGTGGCCAAAAGAACAATTTTACAACCCAAAAATTACTTGACTTGAAAACCTCAAAGCCCCTACAGCTCTTTGCTGCTCGCCTCAAATCAAAGCAAAATTTTAAATTGAATTATTTTACTTAAGCAACTATTGCAAAGAATACCACAAGAACATTTCTTCTGGGCACGAGGCTAAACTCAATTTTAAGTATTTCCACATTTAAAAAAATAACAAAGCATCAACACTAAATGTTGCTGGATGAAAAATCCACTCCAAAAATCAAATGCATCTTTGCTTCTCTCTCAAAGTCACTCCACAAATGTCTGTCCTGGTGAAAAAAAGGTGACTCACAAAACCACAAAAACCTCAATTTAGAAAGGTGCAGGCATTCAGATAAATCCACTGGACAGCACCCACTTAAATATCTATTATTGCTCGTACACAAAAATGCAGGATTTAATTAATTTAACAAATACATTACATTGCTTTATCTTTTGAGCTGCTTATCCTCACGTGGCTGTGGGGGTGCTGGAGCCTATCCCAGATAATTCTGGGCAGCAGGTGGGATGCACCAGCATTGGTTGCCAATCAATCGAACCCTTTGTATATGGATTTAAATAACCAGACAACCAAAAGGCAGTAACACACATGCACATAAAAAATACACAAACATATAAACCAGGTGCCAGATTCAGAATTATACTGCAAAAACAAACATTCCTTTTTAAATACTGAAATTAGAAGACTAACTCTTACTCATAGATAATTAACGGCAGACAAGGAAAAACTGAGAAGCTGGCTGCAAAAGGTCCATTGTGAAATGAAACAGCTTGAATTTGTACTCAAGGCAGTTCCCAAATGAAAACTCTTCAAACTTGATTGATAGATAACCTGACGTTCCGATTTCATAATAGACTGTAAAAATGCGGTGCTGTACGCAGTAAAATCTACGGCCAAATGAAACAGCCCTTTTTAAAATTGACAGGGGCAATTCTTGTGTCGGATATAGAAAAATCCCCTCAAGCTTCTCTGTCAGCTGCCTCACTTTCTGTGTCTGGCGAGCAGAGACGACCCAGTGATGCCAATTGCCCCAAACGCTGAATGATGCAAAGCAAGTAGGACAGAACAGCACCAGACATGACTGATCACATGGAGTACCGAATGATGATCTTCAGGAAGCCCGGAGGTTTCTAAGACTTCATTTTTTTGACAGTGGGATGAAAAAACAAACAAAAAGACAAAAACCAGGGAGGTGTGTGGAAACTGAAATAATTTTGGAGTGAGTTAAAAAGCCTTACCTCTTAGTCCAATTCCAAAAACTGGCTGGTGTGAAGCCGCGTATATGACAGATTGCTTTAAAATTATCTCAAATCTAGTTTAAAAAGTCCAGGGGAACACCGATCGTTTCTCTCACATCCCCTCCTTTTTATATTTGTCTAGTCTGTGAGTTAGGATAATCCAGGTTAAAAATGAGCATCCTTTCGGTCAGCAGTAGATTCAATTTTGCTGCAAATTGCTCTGATGTGGCGTGCAGTTCTATCAGCATAGCTAAATTTGGGGAGCGTTTTTTTTCCAAAAGAGAATGAAAATAACCACTAAATCTCCTCGGTTAGTTTCTGATCTTCTCCGGGCTCGAAAAGTCCACACTGGGAGGAGAGAGCGTGCATGGGAATGCATGCAAGCATGTGTCTGTGTGAGAGAGGAATAGAGGTGGAGTGCAGCAGGAGGTGGCGAGCACAAAGTGAATTCAGAGAGCAATGTGAAAGGCAGGAGTAGGATGGAGAGGGAGGGGTAAAAGGGAGGAGGAGTAAGAGAGAATGAGAGAGAGAGCGAGAGAGCATGAGAGCGAGAGAGTGAGAGAGGGAGAGAGCGAGAGAGCGAGGAAGTGAGAGAGAACGAGGTGGATTTTTTTTTAGAAATGCGAGCCCCATGGGACCTTACAGTGGACGGCATAGCGGCATAGCGCTTATCCGAAAATAGAGCTTTTTGAGCGGTCGGCATGGCTGGGATCCTCGGGGAAGGTGGATTTTTTTTCAGAAATGCGAGCCCCAGGCGACCTTATGACGGACATCGTCGCCCTTGTCTGAAAATAGTGTGTGTGCGGTCGATTGGTCGCCGGTCTTTTGGTCGCAGTCTTTTGGTCACCCGTCTTTTGGTCGCGGTCTTTTGGTCGCCCCAACCGCGACAACGGGCGACCAAAAGACCGGCGACCAAAAGACCGACGATCAAAAGACCGTCGACAAAACAAGGTAAAACAACACGGTCTACGCATCAATAAAAGCCAACAATAGCCATGAGCAGTTTCACTGAGCCGACATGTGAGTGTATAAGAGTTTGTATGTACATGCGTTGTCCCTTTAAGAAGCTACGTCAGTCAGGGTCTTAACAAGTTCTCCAACAAAAAACAATAAAAGTCCGGGAAATTTGGAGCTTTTCTTTAGCCTAATAATTACTAGGGCATTAAGTATGACTAAATAGTAATTCGCAGTTTGTATATAGGGAATTTGAGCAACGATTTAAATGGTAATTATCACTTACCTTCCGGGCGACCAAAAGACCGGCGACCAAAAGATCGGCGACCAAAAGACCGGCGAACAATCGACCGTGTACCGAAAATAGAGCCTTTTGGGTGGTTAAGATGGCTTGACGCCGCGCAGCAATAGAGTTTCCAAGAACCTGTTATATTTTGTTTTAATTTAAATTAAGTGGAGAGGAACTATTTTCATTATTATATATAACTGTAATATTTAATGAATACACTTCTTGATAATTGCACTTGTGTACTTCTATTTTGTGAAAACATGTAGTAAGGTAGTCATAATAGGAGGGTTCCTACTTCGCGTTTTTTTTATTATCGCGGCCATCTCTGGTTTTTCCATCAGTGCTTTGTAGGTGAAACATGTGCTCCATGCAGTCAACCCCAGAAAGTCCACAGGACCGAATGTAATACCAGGCAAAGTACTTTAGGCATGTGCTGACAAACTAGCACCAGTTTTCACAGACATTTTCAACCTTTCACTAGAGCAAGCTTCCGTCCCAGCCTGCCTAAAATCGGCCAACATCATCCCAGTAGCCAAGAAGTCACCCGGAGACAATCTGGGTGTTAGGACTAGCTTGTTATTGTTTTTCCATTGCTTTCTCCCTGTGTTCTGATGTTCGTTTCCCTACTCTTGTTTGTCCCTCCGTTGGGCTCGCGCAGCTGCGCGTGATTCAAAATTTGTTCCTGTTGTATCTATTTAAACCCCACTGATTGTAATGTCATTGTCGGATTGTCTGCCTTAATTCCCTTGCCATGTATCCACGTTACCTCGTTCCTCGATTCCCTGTGTTTTCCCTAGTCCGGTTTGGTTTTGTGTTTCGATTCCCAAGTCTTTGTTATTTTGTAAGATCCCGCCTAAGTATTAAAGTTTTGTCATAAGCACTATTTCCCTCGTCCTCGCCTGCTTTCCTGCGATTACGTCCTAATTCCTCGTACCTCGCCTCGAATGTCACCCCGTAGACGTAACAATAAGTCTTTGTTATTTTCTAATATCCTGCCGAAGGTATTAAAGTTTTGTCATGAACACTACTTCCCTCGTCCTCACCTGCTTACCTGCGATCTGACCACATGGACCCAGCGGGAAGCCACCGACGCTCGCGCCGGCGCCAGCCACTCAGCGCATACTCCAACGATAACCCGCCCCATCGCTCACTCCGTCGCTCCTGGCTACTCGCTCAACTAAGTGAGAATACCAGAATTCAGTCGTCCCCTGTTCATCGCCCGAGTTATCTGGATTCAAACTCCAGCTATTCATTACCTAAATGGAGGGAGAATCCTCAGCCTCCATCGCCCCCTGTTGAACGCCCCAGCCATCTGTGTTTGAACTCAGATTTTTCTGTTTGTGAGGATGGTCGGGAGCTAATTGATTTGTGTTCCTGCCCGCCTAGTTCCTGCCCGCCTAGTTCCTGCCCGCCTAGTTCCTGCCCGCCTAGTTCCTGCCCGCCTAGTTCCTGCCCGCCTAGTTCCTGCCCGCCTAGTTCCTGCCCGCCTAGTTCCGGCCCGCCTAGTTCCGGCCCGCCTAGTTCCTGCCTGCCCATAAGCAGTGACGACTCTCCAGGCACCCTGGACCAGGGGGTCGGCGGCGGCGACTCCCTGGGCCCCCTGGAGCAAAGGGGGTCGGCGGCGGCGACACTCTGGGCCCCCTGGAGCAGGGGTTGGCGGCCCCCCGGGCAGCCAGGGTAAGGTGCTCGACAACTTTTCTAAGATTCTGGTGTCTGTTAAAGGCAGGGTGCTCGGCCATGGCCAGCGGGGATGCCCGCCAGACCGGAAACTCCCACTCCTCGCCAAATGCTGGCGCGGACGCCCGCCGGACCGGCCACTCCGACGCCTCGTCACCGGCCGGCGCGGACATCCACCGGACCGGCAACTCCGACGTCTCGTCAAGGGCCAGCGCGGGCGTCCCCGGACCGCCCAATTCCACGCCTCGTCTCGGGCCGGCGCGGACGCCTGCCGGACCCTCCACTCCCACGCCTACTTATTTATTAAATTGACTTCTACTTAATTATGTTGACTACTTATTTATCTATTACTTATTTATTGATTATTTATCATTAGTATATATTGATTATCTATAAGTCTGTTTGTTGTTGAGTCAATAGACTCAGCGAGTGGTGTGCTCTCAACAACTTGGTGCTGAACATCTCTAAAAACATGGAACTCATTCTGGACTTCACACGGAACAAGGCCACTCTGCTCTGCTGATCTCACTTGTACTACTTATTGTTATTTATTATTTATTTATTGATTATTTATTTGTATTTTTATTTGTTGTTGTATTTGTGCACTTTGTGTCGAACCTGTAAATCTCAGTATACTTGTATAATGAGGCGGCCCGATGGAGCGAGTGGTTAGCGCGTCGACCTCACAGCTCTAGGGTCCTGGGTTCAAATCCAGGTCATGTCCATCTCTGTGGAGTTTGCATGTTCTCCCCGGGCCTGCATGGGTTCCCTCTGGGTACTCCAGTTTCCTCCCACATTCCAAAGACATGCATGGTAGGCTGATTGGACACTGTAAATTGCCCCTAGGTATGGGTGTGAGTGTGCATGGTTGTCCGTCTCCTTGTGCCCTGCGATCGGCTGTCCACATATTCAGGGTGTCCCCCATCTCTGGACCAGAGTCAGCTGGAATAGGCTCCAGCACCCCCCACGACCCAGGTTCAGAAAATGAGATGAGACTTGTATAATGACAATAAAAAGCATTCAATTGAATTCAATTTAAGATTGGGCACCTTGAGTGGTCACCGGCATCCTTACATGTGTGAATTATCAACTGTGAAAAGGAGATGATAAACAGCACTTTGAATTATCACAACTGTGGGGAGGGGTGCGGGTGTAATCAATTATGCATGCGAGCCGAACCATTGTCGAGGAAAGTCATCGTTTTAAGCACTGAAGACGCTACGGGGGGAACATATTTGTGCATCGGTTGTGGGGGAGGAATAGAAAATTACACATGGAAGCAATTTTCACGCAATGCTATAAAACAACTGATTTTAGATGCTTGTGTGCATCAAGGATAAAATAAAACACCAAGAATGAACTGCTTACTGCTGTCTGTGATAGTGTGCTTATTTTCAGGTGCTTGGGAAAGAAACAGTACTGCCACTCTCAGTACTGTCAATCTTTTCTGTGGGACACTGCTGAAAAACCCACTTGTTCGGCTTCATTGTTAGGATTTTGAATACCACATCAATTACGCATTCTCCCTGTGATGCATTGGAGCGTTTTTGAAGAGCACACTCCTGTCAAAATTCTTTTGACATCTGTGCAACACTGTAATGTTACCCCATCCTTATTTTCAGGCAGCATCTTAATATAACAGTGTTTCATTTTCAGGCTTGTGTGTACCAGATGGTCAAAAAGAGTAACCACCTGAATGAAATAAATGTGTCCCATTTGTGATAGAGAGACAATAAACAACTCTTTGAAGCATCACAAACAAAGCCGGCTTTAGTACAGAAGATTAATTATGCATGCAATGCTATAAGGCCATGCTGAATATATGTTTTTTCTGAGGTGTGGGAGCAAGAGATAAAGGAAGAAAAGTCATTTTCTTTTTTAAAAAAAAATAAAAAAAATAAAAACAGCAGAATACTTTTACACCTCTTTAGAGTGTAAAATGATCTAAATTCTTTACGGATGTTCAAATGATTGTGGATGCAATTCGACAGATGATTCATGTGTGTAATCCTAGCAGTTGTCAAATTTTTCATATGCGGGCAACTTAATTTAGCAAAAGCAATTTTAGGATTATCAATTCTCTCATGCAGACTTCTGAAGAGTCCTGCAAGTGGTGGCATTTTCCTCGGACTTGTGAACGCCATACACATTCATTTGGAAAATATATCATAATTGGCATAATAAATGGAGGTTTTTCGACACTAGTGAGACAGGCATGCTGCTGGAACAAGTGTGTGTATGTGTTCTTAAAATACAATTACATGAAAGTACCGTATTTATTCGAGTATAAGGCGCAGACTTTTGAACCAAACAAGTGAAGCAAAGTTCGGGTGTTCGTTATAAATGTTTTGTAATGGCGACATGTGTTCAGCATTTGCCAGTTACTAGTATTGGTGCAATCGTTGGTGTGAGCTGAGAAAACATGAAAAAAATATATACCCATTTTTAGTCACAGTGGGCCTTATTCTCAAATAAATACGGTAATTTAATTGGAAGTCTATTAAGTTTGAATGAGCGGCCCGGCGGCCTGAGTGGTTAGCGTGTCAGCCTCACAGCTCTGGGGTCCTTGGTTCAAATCCAGGTCGGTCCACCTGTGTGAAGTTTGCCTGCGTGGGTTTTCTCCGGATACTCGGGTTTCCTCCCACATTCCAAAAACATGTATGGTAGGCTGATTGGACACTCTAAATTGCCCCTAGGTATGAGTGAATCGTTGTCCATCACCTCGTGCCCTGCGATCGGCTGGCCACCGACTCAGGGTGTGCCCCGCCTCTGGCCCAAAGTCAGCTGGGTTAGGCTCCAGCAGTCCCGTGATCCTAGTTAGGATAAAGCGGTTCAGAAAATGAATGAATAAGTTTGAATGAATTAATATAGACGGGTCGGGGGGGTTATGTTGTAAGTTTACAATACACTAATACCTTGAGATACGAGCTTAATGCATTCCGGGACCGAGCTCATATATCAATTTGCTCGTATCTCAACTTCTCAAATCAATTTTTCCCATAGAAAATAACTAAACAGGTTACAAGTACAAGTTAATCAGCTTCCACCCTCTGAAAAAACACCTAAAACAGGATATACAATGTAAAAACATCTTTTTATTTGTTCTAAGTCACCACCTACTCAAAAGGTAGCAAATACCTACAATTGTGGTCAAATGTTTACATACACTTGTGAAGAACATAATGTCATGGCTCTCTTGAGTTTTCAGTTATTTCTACAACTCTGATTTTTCTCTGATAGAGTGATTAGAACAGATACTTCTTTGTCGGAAAAAACATTCATGAAGTTTGGTTCTTTTATGACTTTATTATGGGTGAACAGAAAGAAGTGATCAAATCTGCTGGGTCAAAAATATACATACAGCACCGCTAATATTTGGTAACATGTTCCTTGGCCATTTTCACTTCAATTAGGCACTTTTGGTAGCTATCCACATGCTTCTGGCAAGCTTCTGGTTGAATCTTTGACCACTCCTCTTGACAGAATTGGTGCAGTTCAGTTAAATTTGATGGCTTTCTGACATGGACTTGTTTCTTCAGCATTGTCCACAAGTTCTTAATGGGGTTTAAGTCAGGAATTTGGGAAGGCCATTCAAAAACCTTAATTCTCGCCTGATTTAGCCATTCCATGACTACTTTTGATGTGTGTTTGGGGTCATTGTCCTGTTGGAACACCCAACTGTGCCCAAGACCCAATCTTCGGGCTGATGACTTTAGGTTATCTTGAAGAATTTGAAGGTAATCCTCCTTCCTCATTATCCCATTTACTCTCTGTAAAGCACCAGTTCCATTGGGTGCAGAACAGCCCCACAGCATAATACTACCACCACCGTGCTTGACGGTAGACATGGTGTACTTGGGGTTAAAGGCCGCACCTTTTCTCCTCCAAACATATTGATGGGCATTGTGGCCAAACAGCTCGATTTTTGTTTCGTCTGACCCCAGAACTTTCCTCCAAAGGTCTTATCTCTGTCCATGTGATCAGCAGCAAACTTCAGTCAAGCCTCTTTTGGAGCAAGGGCTTCCTTCTTGCACGGCAGCCTCTCAGTCCATGGAGCTGCAAAACACGCTTGACTGTGGACACTTTTGTGCACCAGCACTCCTGTTTTCGTCTACTTACTGCATCTTTGGGTCCAACTCCATCGCACACCCGAGGCGTGTTTATGACAAAAACCAAATTTAGCAGCTTCACTAAATTTGTGTTTTTAAGTATATGATGGGCGGCCTGGTGGATGAGTGTTTAGTGTTTTGGGTTTTCCACACTTGGATTTAGTTCCACATCCTCATACACTCTTAATTGTCCGTACTGAATGCACATATTAAAGGTCATTGGTGTACGTATGTGATTAGCTGCCCAGTTGGAGACCAGTTTAGTGCCTCCAACCAATAGTAAACTGAGACATGCTCCAGCAGCCCCAGTGATGCTCATGATGATAAGGGCTATGTATGGCAGATGAATGAATAATAACAATCTTTTGGTTCTGTAAAAGCATTACATTTTCATTACTTACTTTTTCAAACTATATTTATTTGTTCAAAGTAATGAAAACGTGATCATAGATGGAGACAAATTTAGTGCTGTGGTGGTGATTTAAAACAACTTTTTTTTCATCTCCTGAACCGGAAGGTTAGCATTTTTTAAAAATTATTAACTCAATTTTGGCAAGTTTTTTCTCTGGAATGTCAAATTATTTTTAATGTTGACATCCATTTTGATTTCACTTGGACAACTTATTTATTTATTACAGTAATTCCTCGACATACGAGTGCCCGGACTTACGAGCAATTTGAGATACGGGTAAAATTTCCGGCAAATATTTATCTCGAGATACGAGACAAATTTTGATATACAGCGGATGCGAGAGGCTGCTCATAAGAACATCATGGGCACTGTCTTTCTGGTCACAACTGCCTCGTTTAATGTCTCTACAAGCACTGGGCAGAGCGTTGCATTTTTTCAGTGTTTTTTTCCTGTTAGTCAGTGCGGATGCCGGAGCTTGTTTGCTAATACGAGAGGAGTACTACATCCTGGGCAAGTTGGCAAGTGGTCGTGCGTTATCCTATTGTGAGGACATTTGTCCATCATTTTCAGAATATTTTGAAGGGAAGACAAAAACAAACAACCCTCGATAGGTTGCATCTGAAAGTCAGGGTGGAGGCGGAGCAAATAGAGCCAACCCGGGAGAAGAAAGGTATAAAAATGTAAAACAAAATTAGAATTAAGTTTAGTGTAAGGTTAGATTAAACTTATTTTTAAGTGTCTGCATCGTAATCCAATTTCATTTAAATTTGTTTATGTTATGTTACGAGCGCGTTGCAGCGCAAAAAGTATGTGAATGTTAGTAAGCAAATAGGAATTCTTTTTATGAACTGTGAGTTTTACAGGCTTTTTTGATGAACTTGAAACTATATAACATTATAAAACATTATATATTATGAATTTAGTTTGTGTAGTCACATAAATCTCCTCACCTGTGGACTCGCCTATGTTCGTTTGGGGTCTCATCATTTAAGTCACCATCATCATCACGGGCTTCATTAGCGTTTCCGATGAGCCGCCTCCTGTGGTCACACGTCATTACATTCAATCATCCCGGGAGTGCTCCCATCACGTCAGATGAATCATTTTCATGATGCCCTAGCAGGAGTAACGAGACGAAAAAAATAAAAACCACCCCTGAGGCCTGACAGTAGTGGTGCCTTTTGGGACGTAAAGGGGACAAAAACTGATAGGAGGAGAGTGGCATGAAAAGAAGAATGGGTCAGATTTGTTTTTTTCGTGGTAGAGCCACAGAAGAGGGAATTGGGTAATATCAGTCACTCCAGAGTTGAGTGTTATGTGAAAGTGGCACAGCAGACTTTACTTTTGCTTTCTTTTGACAATTAAAAACAAACAAAAAAACGCCAGATTTTTATAAATTTACAGAAGTACGAAAAAAAAGACTGGGACCGTCAACAGCAAAGGCACCCATTAACTGTTTACGTATGCACATCTGCATAAGCTATCTTATAAGGTTGTAGGTAAGAAATTGGTCAAATTATCAGAATACATTTTTAAAACAACAACAAAAACAAAACAAGAACTATGTTTATATACGCACACGGCGATAGTAGTCCTATTTTTAAAACGTTCTTTCAGTGTGGAGTATGTGTTAGCTTTAAAATTGACGATTTTTCTGAGACTAAGTAATTGGGTTAATCTTATGTGGTGTCTCTGCCAAATTACGTCTTAAAAGCAGAAAAACTTGTGGATAATATATTTTGACAAAGGATTACAAAGTACAGAGAGCACAGAATAACCTAGAGAAAAAAGTTACCACAAAAACATGCCAATACAGATGTCGGAGAGTGTGCTACCATATTCTTTTTTTACTTTCCACTACTGTATACTGTGTATACAATGCTTTCCAGTAAACCCACATGAAGAGCAAAGTTGATGCGATGCTTGGCGCTGATGCAGTACAGATGCATGAAATGACTTCTGGGAGCTGCTCCAACTGTGAAATCATTAGGAATCAAAATATAAATGGAACTACATTTTTCTCTCCTTCTTCCGCTTTTATGGACCAATTGCTGACTGAATATCACATTTTTCTAACGCCCACAAGCGTCTCGAGATTCCGAGGTGATTTCCCCCCCAAAAATAAGCTCAGAAAACACATTGTCAGGTCCTTAAGGTGTCAAACCGATGCTTAAAGCTAGAGATCCCCCACCCCCCCAAAAAAGGGGAATCACTCACACACACACACCACCACAAAACTACAACACCTCACCATGCACAACAAAAACATCAAGCCAACAAAAACCCATGAAACCATGAAAAAAACACATCCACAACATGCAAAAAAACATAAACATAGACCAAAAAAACACAAACACAAGGTACAATAGCGCAGAGAAAACAAACAGCAAAAAATAAAAAACACGACATCAACTCAAACCCAAAATCAGAAAGACAACAACTGAAAGACACCCCAAGAACACAACCTCCTGTTCCAATAAAACACTGGACTCGTCATTCATGGTCAATAAAGGAATCCTCTCAAATCTATATTTCTATATTTACAGTGAACAAGTGCCTCCTGGCTCCCCGGCCCTCCTCACCCCAAAGGGTTCTTTCTTTCTTTTGCCACCACATCCTGACACATTGCTCTGCCCTTGTGGAGCAGCAAGAGGGTATCTTTAACAAGCTAGGATTCAGATAGAGGAGAGTGGGAAAAAAAGCCTGGAACAAACCCACATACACTTTCAGCAGGAGGCAGGCGGACTCGCTTTTTTTCCTTTAACCCTTACAGAGCACTCAATTAACTAATTGGCTGTCATTGACAGCACTAGAGCCGCCTAGTGGTGTAGAAGTACACTTGCCTGACTTCGGTGCGGGCAGGCGCGGGCTCGATTCCTGCTGGTGGCAGTATGATTAGGAGTGCGGATGGTCGTTTGTCTCTCTGTGTGCCCTATGACTGATTGTGCGACCAGTCTATGGTGTAGTCTTTCACCCGAGACAGCTGGGTTAGGCTCCAGCAACCCCCGCAACCTTTTTGAGGATGGGCAGTATGGAAGATGAATGAATGAATGAACGAACAAATGGGTGGACGGACGAACGAATTAACAAACATTTTGAGTGGAACATGGATATTCCCAGCCAGTTTTCCGAGTTCAAATTAATTGGATGTGTATCAGCGTCTTTGGCATGCAATTTTTCTCCTCTGTTACCAGTGGTTTTCATGCTAGCGGCCTGGAGCCCTGATTGAAATATAAGAATTTTTCTTTTTATCTTTCACTCAGAACAAAGATTCAACTATATTGGACATCATCTTTGGGGAACACTTGTGACTGTGAAAATCTTGCACCAAGACATTGAAGTCATGAACTTTTAAGCATGGCACACCACTTGATTGAAGGCACTTCTTTGACACATTGATTGAGATTCCTCGAGGATCTTTTGATGTTCAAGACAAAGTGTCATCGTTCAGGTATCGTGTGTGTGCTAGCCAATGACTATTTTACAACAAACAGAAGTTGTACTTTTTAAAAAAAAAAACCACAAAATGCTATTTTTCATGGGGAATATTTTTTTTGTTTTTTGCGGGGCGGCGGGGATGGTTTGGGGGAATTCTAATCTAGATGAATGGTGTGTGAACGCATTCGTTCGTTTATTTGCCCCTCCTAGTCAAAACTAATTGGCCATCTAATCAGATTTATCTAATCAGTCAATTAGTTAAATGAGGGCCCTGTGAGAGTTGAAAAATAATAATAATCATAATTCTTTGATTTAAAGAAATAATGGACACATCTCTTATATATCACAGACTGTGCGTAAGGAAAAGCCAAAGAGTGGAATTCATCTTCAAGATCAAGAGGATTATAGGAGGTGACATGGCTGTCTACAGTGGCGTAGAAGTCATGTGCTTGCATTAAACACCTGTAAAGTGCCGACTCTATTTCTCTTTCTTTCTGAATCACGAACAATACCTATCATTGTTTTCTTATGGTGCATGAGAGTGCAAAAATTGAAAAAATGGCTCGGCTCGGTTAATCCCTTAAAGTGGAATGACAGTTTGGGTTTTATGTGCGGTGTGAGATCTGATAGTGAGGTTATTCTCTTCAGCACGTGTTTGCCCTTTGCCTTTGTGCTATGTGCACAAATATGGGAATTTTTTTGAGTGATTACAAAAATAACAATAATAATAATGTATTGTTGTTCTTTAAAAAGAAATGTTTAGTCATTATTATTGTTCTTTTTAGTGCCATTATTGTAATTTATCAAAGTAGTTATATCCAAATATATTTGTATTGAAAAGAAAATGTGTTGAAAATTCTGAGAAAAAGTTTCATACACTTGTGAGATTAATAAAATATACTATAATCCTAATTTATGATGAAAATCAATTTACGTATGTATGTATATATATATATATATACATATATACATATATATACATATATATACATATATACATATATACATATATATATATATATATATATATATATATATATATATATATATATATATATAGCTTTGTTGTTCTGCGGCCTTTGTGACTGTACTGTCTAACTTATAACTATGCCTTTTCTTGCTGTCACAATGAAATTTCCCGAATACGGGATGAATAAAGTTATCCAATATATATATATATATATATATATATATATATATATATATATATATATATATATATATATATATATATATATATATATATATATATATATATATATTGCTTTGTTGTTCTGCGGCCTTTGTGACTGTACTGTCTAACTTATAACTATGCCTTTTCTTGCTGTCACAATGAAATTTCCCGAATACGGGATGAATAAAGTTATCCTATATATATATATATATATATATATTTTATTTATATATATTTATTTATATTTATATATATATATATATATATATATATATATATATATATATATATATATATATATATATATATATATATATATATATATATATATATATATATATATATATATATAGCTTCCTCCAAGCAGCATTAAGGGTACACCTGGTTACCCCCTCCCAAGCTATGGCAATTGAGTTCAAGCACACAATGAAAACAAGCGGTTAAAAGGACATAAGAGAATATTTCAAAATGGAGAGTTGTTGTGAGACAGGCAATGGGAGCCCAGCATTGTAGTTAGAATGTAAAGCAAGAAGCAATGTATTTGCAACAATTTCAAAATAAAATAACAGATAAAGGAAATTGATTGCCATTTTCATAACTTAGATCTTGTTTTCGTATCTTGGGGCACTCATTTACATATCAGAAGGTTTTGTAACCTGAAAATGTTGTACCTAGAAGCATTCGTAACTAGAGGTAAGACTACCTAAAATTCATTTTTAAACAGGATCTTTTTTATTAACTGATTCTGACAATCTATTAAAGAAGTAAAAGTTAAAGTATAACAAGTTGGCCTTCTGTTTTATTTTGTTTTTTTTCACAGCAGCCATCGGAGAAAAAACTTTAAACACCCCGCTCTAAAAAGCATAGTGACGCCTTGTTTTTTTTCTTTCTGGAGAGTGCAAACGGGTAATACTACAAGCAATTGCTCTCTGGTGACAGTCAACTCACTTGAAAGCAAACATCAGTGGTGACATTTTTTTAAAAAAGAGACTTCAAGCGGTTACATGCTATTAACCATTTATTGTAAAAATGAAATTTGAGCATAGCAAGTAGAAAGAATAGCAGTACAGCAATCCCTCGAATATCGTGGGTAATGTAGACCAAACATGGCCACGATAAAACCACGAAGTAGGATCACCTCTATTATTACTACATACCATACTACGTTTTTGCGCCTATACAAAAATACAAGTACACAAGTACAATTATCAAGAAGCATATTTATTAAATATTACAATTATAGTCATGAAAAGACTAGAGTATTATAATATCTAAATATAATCTACAAATAAAAAAATGTAAAAGTACTGTACTCAGAGTGAAAATAGTTCCTCTCCTCTTGATTTAAATAATAATTAAATTTTAAAAGAAGTTATTGGGAGCTTTAGTCCAAGTCCTCTTTGTAAGATTGGAGAGGTATTGGATGATCAATGGAATCTTCAGGAGCCACCGTTGGGGCAACAGGAGGGGCTTCTTTCTGCGAGAGATTTTAGGTGCACAAGGAGCATGGCTACCGCTGTTTCTTTCCTTGTCAAATATTCTGTTGTACAAGGACATGACACTATCAAGATGATTACCAAATTACATGGCTCCGACCATGTTGTCATCAATCTCCTGCTGGGGTCTCCTTCTGAGTGGCCCTATGCAGTGTGTTAACGTTCTATCGTCATCCCAGCTTCACAGCCATATCTACGGCGTAAATCCCTCAAAATGTTGGTTCATTTATTTTTATTCCTCGGAGTCGGAGTCCACACGAGAAAACCTTTATTTTTATTTATTCGCAGCATACAGATCTCTCGCCAAAACATACGCACACCTCCAGAGGGGAAGAGTGTTCACTTACCGGCAATGTTCCCTCTAATTTTTCGTTGGTCTGGGCAAAAAGACAACCTCCCTGAGCGCACTGAGTACCAGTGTGAGCGACATCATTGGTACTCGGATTATTCGCCTAAAGACGTTTCGCTGACGGATGTTTGACAGACGGGCAGATCGCCGAATGGACGTTCCGCTGAACGGAGGTTTCGCCGAAACGGGATTCGCGTGCTCGCCCCGCCCCCGAATCGTGTGTGTACAAGTTTTTCAACCTCGGCCCGCGGGCCATATACGGCCCCTTTAGGATTTTTAATCCGGCCCGCCGCCGGCGTTGTCCAAATTATAGTAAAAATCAATGTTAGTCTACCATCAATGGCAGCCCGGGAATAAGCACTCTTGGGCGGGCATGGCAGCCCGGGAATAAGCACTCTTGGGCGGGCATGGCAGCCCGGGAATAAGCATTCTTGGGCGGGCATGGCAGCCCGGGAATAAGCACTCTTGGGCGGGCAGATGTAGCAGAACCGAGCCGTAAAATGACAGCAATCGGGTCAAATCCATCCTAAAACAGCATTTAATGATTAAATACAAATACTGGAGCTCTTTGGACATTAGAACTGAGCCCAGGGAAGTGAAATCCTCGGTAAAATGTCGCGATGATGTCGCGATGGAGGCAAAAAACGTCTATATACGTCCATTCGCCAAACGGCTCAAAATGCTCTCAAATTCGGTCAAATCCAGCTGAAAACAGTGTTTAATGATTAAATACAAATACTAGTGTTTGTATTTAATCATTAAACTAACAAATACTAGTATTTGTATTTAATCATTAAACGCTGTTTGAACCATCGTTCATTCGTTGACCTGTCCGTCTGTCAAACGTCCGTCGGCAAAACGTCTTTAGGCGAATCATCCGGTCACGACATCATCATTGCTCGCTATGGGCACACCAGTATCACACCTGCCACAAGCAGGTGCATGTCAATGTTCCCTCTAATTTTTCATGTAAAACACGAAAAACATAAGAGTGGACAGAGCTACTGCCACTGGCTGCCGCTTAAACGGCGCCATCATGGGGAAAGGGGTAAAAAAGAAGAAGAAGAAAAAAGAAAAGAAAAAAAATTACTGCGCGCCATATGATTGCTGCTGCGCAGAGAAGACGAGAGTAGTGCGCAATTGCGCACGCACGCAGCTTAGAGGGAACATTGCTTACCGGATGTCTCCCTCTGGCGAAACCCATTGACATTAACATGCTAACTACCAGATGAATTATGTATAAAAGAACGCCACCATGTAGATTAATTTATGCTGCAAAGACGTGCTATGCCTTTAGCATATCAAGGAACGTCAATATTTAGAAGGCATTTTCAACGGCGACTAAAAATCCAAACAAAGCTGGAATAGTCTCGGCGTAGTAGTAATGTGTGCAATGCGAAATCGGCACGTCATTCTTCTTCTACGGTGAAATATCGCTTCTTCTTCTATGGTGAAATAACGCTTCTTCTTCAGCGCTGAGTGCCACCCAATTCAACGCCGAAGAAGAAGCGGGCCCTGACTTCTGCCATTTTTTATCCCGTCTTCCACTTGCGAGTTTGATCTAGGATTTTGACATTTGAATTAACTTTTTTTATACTTAGGATGAAAACCGCGATGTACTAAAGCCATGAATGTTGAAGCCACGAAGTGGTGAAGGATCATAGTGCTTATGGTCATACAAGTACGTATATTCTTTATCCTCTGCAAGGGGTGGGGATACGCATCTATACCAGGGGTGGACAAATAGTTCGACAAAGGGCCGCAGTGAGTGCAGGTTTTCGTTCCAACCCATAAGAGGAAACCTTTCCACCAATCTGGTATGTTAGATATGAAATCAGTGGATTGCAGTCAGGTGCATCTTGTTTCAGCAGAAATCTAATTGGTTAAACTGTCTGTGTTGGATCGGTTGGAACAAAAACCTGCACCCACAGCGACCCTCGAGGACCGGATTGCCCACCCCTTATCAAAACTGCAAATGCATCCATGTGTAGTCCCTCTGCATTATACTGCCACCAGGTGTTGGTGGGAAAAATATTACTTTGCTCTTATAAAATGAATTGTTAAAAGCAGTATTATATGAAATTTGCTATAATGTGAGGCAAAAAGGTCGTCTTGCTACTGGCTCAATTCTTTTATTTCTTACCAAGTGCCTTCCCTCTCTCTTGAATATTAGATCATTTACCACCAGTAATAGCAATAGACATCCATCCCATTTTAATTTGGAGGGATGGATTGGACATATATCTCCATCTATGGAAGCAAATGTGTTAAGGGTTGACAATGTATCAATATAATTACTGGTTACCAATTCTGGCAGTGGAGCAGATATTTGCTTTTGAATTAATTTCCGTTGTGTAAAGAGCCACTTGTTTTTCTTTATTAAAATACACATTACAATTTATGGGTGGGGGGACTTGAATGGGTTGATAACATTTCAACTTAAAGATATACAAACAATATTGTGTTACAAGCGTTCTTTTGATTTGTATTTTGTATTGTATTTTTGGAATCAAATGTTTGCTTCTCGGTTGCATTTTCCACTTGCCTGACAAATTTCTGGTGGGAGAGTTTGGCAGCCATCCGTCCTCTTAGCAAAGCTGACAGTTCAGAAGAGTGGCACACTCCCATAACTACGTGTCATGTCAGCCCGAAGGTGATACGATACAGATGTGTCATCTTTTCATACACACCATGTACTACAATATTTGTATGATGCTTTTGCTTGGCTTTATAAAGCCATGACTGTTTTTTTTTCTCATCAGGCAGCGGTAGTAATGAGGTCTAATTGAAGGGTGACACCTCAAAGAAACAGCAATTGATCGCTGACATGTCCGAACGCTTGCGGTTAAACCAGATGATTGGGCACCTCGGAAGCAGAGTTTTCCTTTTTCAGAAATCCCTTTAAACCGAGTCTCTGAGGCTGTAAACACAGGATTTTATTTGACAGCAGTGGAATTGCCAGATGAATTTCAAGGTGGCATACAAAACAAGGAAGGGGTATTTAATTTACTTGTCTTTGTCTTAATCCAGGAAATAAAGGCATGATTTTATTTGGGATTCATTTTTAAAATACATAAAGGTTAGTGTAGCTGTTATACTTCAAAACAAAATTCATTTGGGGGAATCTAAGACAAATTTAATAAATGTCGCTCACGAGCCTAATCAGAGAGTCCAGGCAGAGGAAAACTGGTTGACTGCTTTAATTCTAAAGGTATATCTTCTTGTCGCATCTCATTAACATTGTTGCGTTGTGCCCATTACTCATGTGGCTGTTACATTATGACACCTCAATTAATAGGACTTGTTTCTTCATCTTTGGCATTAAATTAAAGGAGGCTAAATTGTTCTATATGGTGCATTTTTCTTCGTTTTGCTGATCATTTCTTGTGTCCTCGCATGCCTTCGTGAACGTTGGAATGAAGCTCCAAGGAGAAACATTTATACTATAGTGGCAGACGGGAAGCCATCTGTTTCAGTTTCTGTGGAGTTACTGAAGCCATAGAATTGCTGCTCGTAGGTGTCCCACACAAAACATTTGCTCAAATTTTTACCTTGCATTGATGGCCAACCTGAAGCTATTTTTTCCTGTTTACTCATCATAAACAGTTAAAACCAAAATGAATGTGCAGAAAATTTTCAGCATTGACCCCCTAAACTGGAAATTATCAAAAAATGACAGCTTCAAACTAAAGGTGGAACTTTCTCTGGCTTTCCAGGTATCTTTTCGAGAGACCTTTTTCTTCGTTTGTCTACTCGTGATAGAGATGTCTACCAAACATTACGTTGGTGAGTACAAATGGCTAAAATACAGTATTTGGCTTTAAACAAACTTCCCGATTCTTTTCAGATATGTTTTCTTAAGGCTTTTTGTGGGTCTAATTATGATAGAAATGCCTACCAATGACAATATGAGGAAAAAATAGAAAAAAAGAAAAAGTACATACGTTACTAAACAGCTGAGTTCCAACCATGGCTGACAAGCCATATTTTACCTAGAGAGGATTCTACTCAGGACAAGTATGTTAAATTGTCTACTGTAGTTGAACTTTTTTAACAATAATTAGCCAACGCCCTGAGAGCAAGTCCATGAGTCGGCAACCTGGGAAGAGTATTATTGAAACTAATGATGCATTCACAACCTGTTCCTAATTTAAACAATTTCATTTCCGTTGATGAGCCTGATGGAGCAGCTTTCTAATGAGTTAACAGTGACAGACTTTAATTGTCTAAATTTGTGGTCATGTTTCATATCACAATACTATATAAGTTGACATTGTGAGCCAGGATGAAGATCTTCTGTCACTCAGAAGAGGAGTCAGAAAGGACAACACCACCTTTGTCGTTGGGGGACAAAGAATCCCACTCCTCTCTGAGCAACCCATCAAAAGTTTAGGGAGGCAGTAAACCGCAGAGCTGTCTGATAAACAGATGGAGAGGATCATCATGAGACAACTTACTGATGGCCTATCAAGGATTGACCAGAGCCAACTCCCCGGAATTTCAAGGTCTGGTGGTGCCAGTTCATACTCTACAGAAGGGTAATGTGGCCCTTGAAAATTAGCAAGATCTCCTCATCCACAGTGAGCAAGATGGATGGAAGAGCCAATTCATTCATCAGAAAGTGGCTAGGTCTACCATGGTGCCTTTCCGAAATGGGCCTCTTTGGAAGGAATGCACGGCAACTGCCAGGAAGGAGATGGTGGTGGCGGAGGTGACAAGGATGGGGGAAGAGTGCTATAAGATGAAGGCTGTGTCGCAGGGCCGACAAGGAAGCTGGACAACCTGGGAGGGAGTAGTCGACCGAAACATCATTTGGTCCGACCTGTGGAAGATCCCGCAGGCAAGGATCAGCTTCCTCATTCGCGCAACCTACGACACGCTTCCCTGTCTTCGCAACCTCCACCAATGGTTCGGGAATGAGGTACTCTGCGCACTTTGCAACACTCCCAACGCTTGCCTCCAGCACATCTTGTCAGGCTGCAAGACTCTCAGGGGCGCTACAGATGGCGCCATGACCAGGTCCTGAGGAAACTAGCTGAAGTGCTGGAGGGACGCCGACAGAGCAGTAAAAAATTCACCACCAGCAGAGATCCACACCAACTTTGTCACGGAAGGGGGGGGAAAGAGATACACCAGGCCAAGAGAAACACTAAGGCCCTTTTCCCATGGTCAGGAGAGGGACATGAGGGTTGACCTCAACAGGCAGCTCCGATTCCCCCCGGAGATCATGACCACTTCACTCCGCCTAGAGATTGTGGTATTTTCCTCCAAGGCAAGAGCAGTGCACCTCATAGAACTAACAGTACCATCAGAGGCGGGGATTGAGGCCGCCTTCGAGCGCAAGATGAGTGCCAGTAAATTGGCTGGAAGTGCACTATTTACTAAGTCCACGTTGGCTGCCGAGGCTACGTTGGGTTGTCAACAACACGCCTCCTGAGGGACGCGGGGGTGTCTGGAGGCAGCCTGAGGAAGGCCATAAAAAAGCTGGCAGAGGAGCCAGAGAAAGGCAGCTTTTGGCTCTGTCTTAGGAGCAAGGACAGGAGCTGGGGGAACCACAGCTATCCCCAACAACGGCTACAGGAGACAACAGCTATCAGCTGCATGGGGTGACAGGGAGATGTCTCTGTCACTGCTCTGCCACCAGGAGATGTTCCAGGATTAAAGGAGCGAAAAATCAATGAACGGTGGTTCCTGGCTGATGACCCTGCAGCTGACCCGTGGGCACTGGAGGAGGTGCGACAGGCAGCAATGCCAAGCAGGGAAAAACATCTACCTGTACATCAACTATATATATGCCATATTTATTCGCATATAAGCCGCCCATGTGTATAAACAGCACCATGAAAATTGCCTTTAAATTTTTAGAATTTTACAATTTCTCGCGTATAAGCCGCCCCCTGATTCCCAATTTGCACCTCCATATTCATGGTTTTAATAGCGAGTACAAATGTGTTACTTTGAAGGGAAATCACATTATTAGGGTCAATATCATATGGAAGTCAATATGCCTCTCTTTGTAAATGCAAAATATCAAATTATTCAATTCAAATATCTCAATTCTTTCATTGGTTCATATTACTCCAATAGTTGTCACTTTTGAACAAGTAATAAAACGAAAAAAATGAAGGTGGGATTTTGTTTTATTTCAAAATCAAGGCTACTCGCGTCTGGCGAAAAAAAATGTAGACGGCAGGTCCCCGACCTCACTAAGATGGCTGCGCCCCGACCTCCCTAAAATGGCCGTCCCCCGACCTCGCTAAAATGGCTGCGCCCCGACCTCCCTAAGATGGCCGTGCCCCGACCGTTGTGACGTCATGGCACATGCATGGGCACCATTTTGAAGTGACGTCGTCGTCAAATTGCAGTTTTCCGTGTCGTGTTTTTATGCGCATGTAAGCCGCACCCTCGATTCAGCCACAACTTTTTTCGTCCGACAAAAGCGACTTATATGCGAGTAAATAAGAATGCACGGGGGGGGGGTTATTTTTAGGGTGAAGGTCCGCTGGGTTGATCGCAATAAGTAAGCGGTCAGGGCCATACAAAAATTTAATTTAGTGCGCAGACAAGACTCACCGACCAATTGGGCGCATCGACCATTTTAGAGAAAATGTTAGACTTTCAAGTGCGCCCTATAGGTGTGAAAATACGGAACACACACATTTTTTAAAGGACAGGATGTTGAGGGCACAAGTGCCAGGGAACGGGGCTAGAAGAAGATACTGAGAAGATACAAGGATGTAATAAGGGAGAATATGGCAGTGGCTGGTGTAGGATAGGATGATGCAAAGGAAAGGGGGAAGTGGAAAAAGTTTATTTCCCTCAAGGGACAAGCTCAAAGTGTACTAAAGTAAACTTTTTATTGATGAAAGTATCCAGGAATCCAGAATACAGTCATACCTTGAGATACGAGCTGAATGTGTTCCGGAACTGAGCTCGTATGTCGATTTACTCGTATCTCAAATCAACATTTCCCATAGAAATGTACTAAATACAAGTTAATTCATACCCACCCTCTGAAAAAACATCCAAAAAAGGATATTACAATAAATGACAATATTATATGATATATTACATTTATGATATAATATGATAATACATAATGATAATAATGATATAATATGATATGACAATAATATGTCTGTTAACGCAGATGCCTCACTAGCTGAGGAACTGAACCGTTTCTTTGCCCGCTTTGAGACTGACAAATCAGACCCAGTCTCAACACCCCCACCACCACCATGCAGCAGTACACTGAAGTTTCAGGAACATGAAGTGAGACTGGTAATGCGGTCTGTGAACACCAGGAAGGATGCTGGCCCCGACGGTGTACCTGGGAAGGTGCTCAAAGCTTGTGCTGACCAGCTGGCTGGAGTTTTCACAAAAAAATTCAATTGTTCCCTGCAACAATCCATCATTCCATCCTGCCTGAAATCTGCCACCATTATCCATGTCCCTAAAAAGCCAACCATTGACAGCCTGAATGACTATAGGCCTGTTGCACTCACGCCTGTGATCATGAGTTGCTTTGAAAAGTTGTTCGCCCGCCATATCAGGAATACAAACCCTCCCTCAGTTGACCCTCACCAGTTTGCCTATAGAGCAAACAGGTCCACTGAGGATGTTATCGCCACAGCTCTACACACAGCACTGAGCCACCTGGAGCACCATGGGAATTACGTGAGGATGCTTTTCATTATAGCTCAGCCTTCAACACTATAATACTCCTCATAAATGGAGTATGTGTAGACAGGATCCAGTTCTTTAAATTCCTGGCTGTCCACGTCGCGGCTAAGCTCTCCTGGTCTACAAACACCACGACAGTAGTGAAGAAGGCCCAGAAACGACTCCAATTTCCTCAGGGTAAACAGGAGGAACAACTTGGACACTAAGCTTCTGGTAACCTTCTATAGAGCTACTGTGGAGAGCTGCAGACAGAAAGGCCATGCAGAGAGTGATTAACACTGCCCAGAAGATCGTCGGCTGCTCTCTGCCCTCACTGGAAGACATTGCCAGCCCTCGTTACCTCAGCAGAGCCAGGAACATTGTCGGGGACCCATACCACCCTGGTCACAACCTGTTCCAGCTGTTGCCTTGTGGCAGACGGTACAGGTCTCACAAAGTACGTACAAATAGGCTTAAGGACAGTTGTTTCCCACATCCATCAGGACTCTAAACTTGCGGTAGCACGACACACAATCCTTTCTGTGTAATAACTTCGGGGTGAGGTAACATGAAAAGACGTTGGGCGGTGATCTGCCTCCTACTGGCTGACTGAAGGTAAGTGAGGAGACAGTGAGAGGTAAGTGATCCGCTTGGGGGATTATGCGATGTATCCATCACAGCAGAATGCCAACGAGTCTGAAATTATCACTTTTTTGGGCCTTTTGCCGGGAAAGCGCACCTTATGGAGAAGCACTACCAATTTCGTCTTACGCAGTTGGGTATGACGACAATTTGGCTTTTGTTGAGTCTCCATTAGTATAGGCGAGCTTGCTCAGTCACGCGTACACTACTCATGTTTTTAGATTATTTTGTGCTTAATATCAATTGTCATCATACGCCTTTTCTTCGCACTACCCTTCATTGAACCGGCTTGCTTTGGATCAATTGTGTTTTCCTTAATTCTGCACTGACTAACGTGAAAAACACGGAAAAAAATGCAACGCTCCGCCCACTGCTCGTATCTCAAAATTTGTTTCGTATCTCAAGGTAAATATTTGCTCAATTTTACTCATATCTCAAATTCCTCGCATGTCTGGGCACTCGTATGTCAAGGTATTACTGTAACACAAGAAACGGTCAATAACAACACTTTCTATAGGGTTCATAGGCTCATTGGACCGGAAACATGTACAGTAATATCTTGAGATACGAGCTTAATGCGCTCCAGACTGAGCTCATATGTCAATTTATCCATATCTCAAATCAATTTTTCCCATAGAAAATAACTAAATAAAAATTAATCCGTTCCCACCCTTTGAAAAAACACCAAAAACAGAATATTACAATGGAACGGAAACATGTACAGTAATTCCTTTGGATACGAGCTTTATGCATTCTGGGACTGACCTCGTATGTCAATTTACTCATGTTTCAAATCAAATTTTCCAATTGAAAACAACTAAATACAAATAATCCGTTCCCACCCTCTAAATCAGGGGTAGGGAACCTACGGCTCGGGAGCCATATGTGGCTCTTTCCATGGGTCAATATGGCTCTCCACTAACTTGTGAGGTAAAATATGGAAATCACTGATGAGAGAGCAGAGTCCCGAACGCACCAATAGGAGCGTCACCTTGACACTGTGGCGTTGAGACGAGCTCTAGCACCACTTTAATCATAATTTAGTTTTTATTACTCTTCTGCATGTATCATCTCATTGATACTGATTAATTAGCAACAGCATAAAAATGTTGTCAAAAGAATTCAGAGACTTTTTGTGATTAAAAAGTGGTGAAATGACAAAAAAATATGCACATTTTCATATATTTTTACTTTTAAATTCTGAGAATGGCTCTTTAGCAATAACATTAGAAAATAAGAATTGTTTATGGCTCTCTCTTTCAAAAAGGTTCCCGACCCCTGCTCTAAATGAAACAGCAAAAATAGGATATTACAATGGAAAAACATATTTTATTTGTTCTAATTCACCAGCTACTCACAAATGTGTAATGATGAGACTTTGTCTCACACTCACACACATACATATTAATTCATTTTCTGAACCACTCATCCTCATTAGGGTTGCAGGGAGTGCTGGAGCCTATCTGAGCTGACTCTGGGCCAGAGGCGGGGTCACCCTGAATCGGTGGCCAGCCGATCGCAGGGCACCGACCTGGATTTCAACCCAGAATCCAACCGACCAACCTTCAGTCCACATGTGGCCCCTAACTGTTCCTCTTGTTATAGTCCCAACTCATGTGGATGAATTAGTCACACTGCTTCTGACACTGGACCCTCAATGCATTATTAATGGAAATCTGGTTATGTCCGAATACCCCATTGGTTTTCACCTGCTTGTGTGTGTGTTGAAATCGTCACTCTATCAAAAGACAGGGGTAGAGAGACTGGCCTCCTTGGGATGGAAATGCTTTATAGATAGCGCTAGCAGCACCAGTTCTAGCTGTAGGATGGTCCTTAAGGGCATGTCTCTTGTTCGAGGTCGCATAAAAGATGAATCGAGGCTGATGTAAGAAAATGAGGGGAAATAATAAAGTGGATGGTGGGATGGATGGCTGCTACGGGGGATAAATAACTTTCTTTATATATCATCTCTACTGTCACAGTTACTACCACTACCTCCACTACTTCAGCTTCAGCTTGCGGTCATGGACAGAAATTCTCTTTCTGGATTTTCTGACAAAAAGCAGAAATCACAATTCCATCAATCAGAGTGAGTTGTAAATGTCCTGGAGTTGTAAATGTCACGTCCCACCTGTGTGGAGTTTACATTTTCTCCCAGGGCCTGCGTGGGTTTCCTCCAGGCACTCTGGTTTCCTCCCACATTCCAAAAACATGCATGGTAGGCTGATTGGACACTCACAATTGCCCCTAGGTATCCATGTGAGTGTGCGTGGTTGTCCGTCTCCTTGTGGCCTGCGATCGGCTGGCCACCGATTCAGGGTGTCGCCCGCCTCTGGCCCGGAGACAGCTGTGGTTGGCTCCAGCTCCCCACACGACCCTAATGAGGGATAAAGCGGTTCAGAAAATGAGATGAGAAGTTGCAACATTTCAATACAATAAAACTGTGGAAGCAGTACAAAACAAATTTCAAAAGTTAGTTAAAAATTTTCATCAACAAAATAATAGATTTTCTTCCAGGAAAAACCTCCAAAGGTATACACATTATTTTCAAGCAGTAAATCAATACACATATCAAGGGGGAAAAAGAAGAAAACTCACTAGTGCGTGACAACAACCAAGTTCACCTTGTTTGTTAAAGTGCTTTGGGAGGTTGTTTGTATGCATTTTCACAATATTTTCCTCTCAGTTTTGAGGATTCTTAAAAGTGGAATGCTTCTCAATTTACGAGTGGAGCCTCTTTAGGGCTCCAAAAATGTCTCTATGCCAAATTGACAAATAACCTTGTGGAATGAACCATAGGTCATAAATCTTTAGGAAATGATTGATGGAAATAAACATTGTTGGTTGCTGTGGATACTTATAATCCATTTTAATTGAATTTCCAATCAAGGTTACGAGCATTCCTGTAGGTAGCTGAGTGTTCTTTGCTTTGCAGAAGGGGGTCACAGATCTTTTTGTTCAAGTTCCCTTGACCTCTTCACCCATCTCGTGTATGTCAATAATGGATTTGACCTTCCACTGTGCAATTAACCTCAACTGTCTGCTCTCCTTCAGGGTTTATCACTTCATTTCCCCGGGAGGTTAAAAAACTCACACACATAATGTTGAATTATGAATTTGAATACGATGGCGAAGGGAGGTCGAAGAAAGCTTTCACCTTTTATCTTATAGAGCAGAGTGAACTTCGCATGGCTGCTATTATGTGAGCGTCAATTAGCCTACGGCGGTTTATTGTAACAACAGAGGTGGATTAATCTAACAGAAGGGATGGGGAGGGTGGTGTCACATGTTAGCATGCTACCACAAGTGAGAATGGCATATCTCCACTGTGCGCCACTATATAACAGCGGGACAGTACAGTGGGACAAATAAGTATTTAGTCAAACACCAATTGTGCAAGTTATCCTACTTGAAAAGATTAGAGAGGCCTGTAATTGTCAACATGGGTAAACCTCAACCATGAGAGACAGAATGTAGAAAAGAACACAGAAAATGACATTGTTTGATTTTTAAAGAATTTATTTGCAAATCATGGTGGAAAATAAGTATTTGGTCAATAACAAAAGTTCATCTCAATACTTTGTTATGTACCCTTTGTTGGCAATAACGGAGGCCAAACGTTTTCTGTAACTCATCACAAGCTTTTAATACACTGTTGCTGGTATTTTGGCCCATTCCTCTATGCCAGGGGTAGGGAACCTATGGCTCGGGAGCCACATGTGGCTCTTTTGATGGGTGCATCTGGCTCTCCGCTAACCTGTGAGCTAAAACATGGAAACCATATACTACATCTAGAGCTGCTTTAATCTTCATTTTTTTGCATTAGATTCTTCTGGAATGCACACTCATTTACTAGCAACTGCACAAGAATGTCAAAAGTAGTTTTTTTCTACTTTAAAAGTGGTGAAATCACTAAAAACATAGGCACCCATTTACATGTATTTTGACTTTAAAATTCGGAGTATGGCTCTCAAGGAATAACATTAGAAAATATGAATTGTTTATGGCTCTCTTCGTCAAAAAGGTTCCCGACCCCTGCTCTATGCAGATCTCCTCTAGAGCAGTGATGTTTTGGGGATGTCGTCGGGCAACATGGACTTTCAACTCCCTCCACAGATTTTCTATGGGGTTGAGATCTGGAGACTGGCTAGGTCACTCCAGGACCTTGAAATGCTTCTTACGAAGCCAGTCCTTTGTTGCGCTGGCTGTGTATTTGGAATCATTGTCATGCTGAAAGACCCAGCCACGTCTCATCTTCAATGTCCTTGCTGATGAAAGAAGGTTTTCACTCAAAAATCTCTCGATACATGGCCCCATCATTATTTCTTTTACACAGATCAGTCGTCCTGGTCCCTTTGCAGAAATACAGCCCCAAAGCATGATGTTTCCACCCCCCATGCTTCATAGTGGGTATGGTGTTCTTTGGATGCAATTCAGTATTCTTTCTCCTCCAAACACGAGAACCTGTGTTTCAACCTAATAGTTCTATTTTGGTTTCATCTGACCATAACACATTCTCCCAGTCCTCTTCTGCATCATCCAAATGCTCTCTAGCGAAGCGCAGATGGGCCTGGATCTGTACTGGCCTCAGCAGGGGGACACGTCTGGCAGTGCAGGATTTGAGTCCCTGGCGGTGCATTGTGTCACTGATAGTAGCCTTTGTTACTGTGGCCCCAGCTCTCTGTGGGTCATTCACTAGGTCCCCCCCATGTGGTTCTGGGATTTTTGCTCACCGTTCTTGTTATCATTTTGACGCCACGGGGTGAGATCTTGCATGGAGCCCCATGATGTATTTACACCAAGCGTTTTACATATTGCAGGTTCAGCCTTCCCAGCCTGGTGCAGGTCTACAATTTTGTCTCTGGTGTCCTTCGACAGTTCTTTGGTCTTGGCCATACTTGCGTTTGGAGTGTGAGGGACTGAGGTTGTGGGCAGGTGTCTTTTATACCGATAATGAGTGAAAACAGATGCTATTAATACAGGCAACGAGTGGAGACCTCTTTGACAGCCAGAAATCTTGCTTGTTTGTAGGTGACCAAATACTTATTCTCCACTCTAATTTTGAAAAATATCATCACACATGGTATTTCTGAGATACTGTATGAATCAAAAGCACATTTTTAGGGTCAATATAAGGAAGTTAATATGCCTTTCTTTGATATATATATATATATATCTATATATATATATATATATACATATATATACATATATATATATATATATATATATATATATATATATATATATATATATATATATATATATATATATATATATATATATATATATACGTACTTTAAATTCTGTGCTCACAGTGAAAATAGTTCCTCTCCGCTTTATATAGTAAATAAAAAAAACTGGTAAATGGGAGTTTCAGTCCAAGTCCATTGTCATCTGATGGCCAAGGGTATATTGTCCGCGATATTCGAGCGATTACTGTACTCACCTGACTAAACATTTCAGGTAACAAAACTACTTTTAAAAAGACACCATTGTCTGTTATAAATGAATCTGTCAAAACATCGTCTTTGTTCTTGTGTTTTAAAGCATGAGAACGGTCAAACTTGTTGATTAGGGCTGGCATTTCCATGTAGCCAGCCAGCAGCATCCACACACATGCGATCCGTGTGACGCCTGGCGTTTTCAGTTTGTTTTTTAAATAAAATTGTCCGGAAAACCTCTTCTAAAAAACTTGTCAGTGGCTGTTCCGGGGCAGAGCTCGCTCACCGCCGAATCTACGGCCGACACCGAGGGCATGGGCCGTCGAAGCCCTACCAAAGTTCCGGCCGACCCCGCAAAACTTGGCGGCATGAAGTCAAGAAGGATCACAGTAATGTATTTTTTTAATGACACGGTATGTGTGAGCATACATACTGCGGAAATACCTTTTTACAACATGTGAAGGGAAAAGAGTGTGAACAAGTCTTGGAGGATGAATCTAGATTTGATCAAATCTTGGCGTTGATGGTCGAAACGCAGATTAGATCTTTCTGTCCTCAGGCAAGTGGAAAAATGAACATAAGTGTTTCACTTTGACCTCAAAAGTTTACTTCTGAATATGAAATGTTATCATGCAGCACACATAGTCATACATAATCACTTAAGGATCTATGTAGCTTTATATAATTTTCATCTTTTCAATGGTAAATGTGTAATGATGAGACTGTCTCACACACACATTAATTCATTTTCTGAACCACTAATCCTCATTAGGGTCACGGGGAGTGCTGGAGCCTATCTGAGCTGACACCGGGCCATGGGCGGGGTCACCCTGAACCAGTGGCCAGCCGATCGCAGGGCACCGACCTGGATTTCAACCCAGAATCCAACCGACCAACCTTTAGTCCACATACTTGTGGCCCCTAACTGTTCCTCTTGTTATAGTCCCAACTCATGTGGATGAATTTGTCACACTGCTTCTGACACTGGACCCTCAATGCATTATTAATGGAAATCTGGTTATGTCCGAATACCCCATTGGTTTTCACCTGCTTGTGTGTGTGTTGAAATCGTCACTCTTTCAAAAGACAGGGGTAGAGGGACTGGCCTCCTTGGAATGGAAATGCTTTATAGATAGCACTAGCAGCACCAGTTCTGGCTGTAGGACGGTAATTAAGGGCAAGTCTCTTGTTCGAGGTCGCATAAAAGATGATTCGAGGCTGATGTAAGAAAACGAGGGGAAATAATAAAGTGGATGGTGGGATGGATGGCTGCTACGAGGGATAAATAACTCTTTTTATATATCATCTCTACTGTCACAGTTACTACCACTACCTCCACTACTTCAGCTTCAGCTTGCGGTCATGGACAGAAATTCTCTTTCTGGATTTTCTGACAAAAAGCAGAAATCACAATTCCATCAATCAGAGCGAGTTGTAAATGTCCTGGAGTAACAAAACAGACCCAGACCAATCAGAATCCATTCAAATATACAGAATCTGAATACAGATGAAGCCACCAAGAAAAAAAAGAAAGTTAACGTGAAGACAAGACAAGATGTCATACGCAAATAGTAAAGGTGGCACTGTGCTCAAAAGCACAGTTCTAAGATGAACTGACTGCGTGTGATGAACTTTTCTTCTTCATCAAACCCTGCAAATGTTAAAGAAGTGTTTAATCTGAAAGAAATGAAACTGCACAGATGGCACTACATACATATTGTCCGGCAGCCAAATTAGCTGAAAATAATGAGGAAGAGTGCAGGGAAAATTAAGTAGCCAGAGGGCCTACTTTAGCTTATTTTTCACACAACATACATTACTTATAGCTGTCATAAACAACATAAATAGAGTATCCAGCTGTGTAGCCTCCGTTCCGCTCCCTGCAATGCTAACGATGGAAAATTGCGCAGTCAAGTCAAGGATTTAGTGATTGAAAAAAAGACAAAGAAGAGACACTGTAACCAGTAGAGCAAGACATTTTAATTCATTCATTCATTCAATCATTTAAAAAGGCTTTAATTTTTTAATGTGACCTATAATCTGTTGAAATCAAATGAAAAATAAATGCATGCATACAAAGAGTAGTACAATAATTAAAAGCCAACCAAAAAACCAAATTTAGGGTAATTAGAGATTTTTTCGGATGATAAATTGGTAGTTTGGTAATATTGTTTTTCAAGGAGTGCTGTTCATTTGTATTATTTAATACTTAAACATAAAAATGATACTCTCTCTAAATATACTATATATACTTGTTAAGAAGGAGCGAAACACTCGTGAGCCTGCCAAGACATTCGAATCACATAGTATATGTATATATATATATATATATATATATATATATATATATATATATATATATATATATATATATGTATCAGTGGCGGGCCGTCAGGGCCTTCAAGGCCTTCTCTGCTGGCCTAAGAAATATCTGAATCATAGTATATTTTGTCCATCAATACTTATTATTCCAAATGGTCTGTTAGCTTCCTTTCATTGCTTTCCCCCCTGGTTGCACTGCTTCCAGATGTGTTTTCATATTGAAGCATTTAACCAATCACATTTCAGCCATTATTTGTTGCCAGATCAGATCTGCCTCAAAGCCTTCAAAATCAGTTCTGCGGGGTCTGCTGCATTAAACAAGACTGTTGCTTTTAACCAATCAGATTTCGAATTGGCAACCCCACAATAATTTTTCATAGGCGTTGGCATTTTGCTGGCTGGGACATGTCATTGCTTTCAGCAACTATGATTGGCTAGTAGGCGGGCCAAAGCAGCCAGAGATCGCAAACTCCACCCATAATGGCCGACAGTGGCAAAAACAAATGGATTCTGTTGCAGATTTCTCTCACAAAGCTATTTTCCAGACGGACTTTTCCAGAAAAAAAAATGGACATCATTAAGAAAGGGCGGTCAACTCCGAAGCTAGCAAGCCTGTTACAGCCGGGAAAATGGTGTGTGCGGCACTTTCAGTGTGCTAACTTAGCTCCACAAGCAAATAGTATATTGTTGTTTTGATTTAAAGCCATTTTCAAAACGGACTATGCCAGAAATATGACAGGACAGGCTCGACTTTCATCATTAGCTTCCATGGCGATAGGAAAGAAGGAAGAAAGAAAGGAGGATGGATATTGTGTACAGTTAAAAAGGATTTTTGGTGAGTAAAATATGGCTATATTCCTAAATAATATTTCAATTGTGGGCCCGGTTCTCATATCTGAAAAGCTCCAGTGTTTGTATTTAAGCTCCAGTGTTTGTATTTAATCACTAAATGCTGCTAGGATGTGGATTTTATCCCAGTTTAATTTTTGCCATTTCGCCATTGACGCCCATCGCTGTCTTTTCCCGAGGAAATCACCCCCTGTCCTGGTTGTAATGTCTCAAAAGCTCCAGTATTTGTATTCAGTCAATAAATGCTGCTAGGAAGTGGATTTGATCTAATTTTAGTGAATTTTTTTGTCATTTCACGTATGGACGTATCGACATTCATCGCTGTCTTTTTACCGGGGAAATGATACTCCGGGCCCAGTTCTGATGTCTAAAAAGCTCCAGTATTTGTATTTAATCAATAAATGCTGTTTTCGACTGGATTTTACCCCATTTTCGGGCAATGTTTGCCCGTACGCCATTGACGTTTATCGCTGTCTTTTCCCGGGAAAATCGCCCCCCTGGCCTGGTTTTAATGTGTGAAAAGCTCCAGTATTTGTATTTAATCATTAAATGCTGCTCGGTACTGGATTTTACCCCATTTTTGTGCATTGATTTATTGATTAATTTTTGTGTCGCACCTGTAGCTGCAGTAGAGGTTTTATAGCCATAAAATAGTTATATATATATATATATATATATATATATATATATATATATATATATATATATACTATATATATACTATATATATATTTATATATATATACTATATATATATTTAGAAATATATATATATATATATATATATATATATATATATATATATATACTATATATATATATATATTTATATATATACTATATATATATTTATATATATATACTATATATATATTTATATATATATATATATATATATATATATATATATATATATATATATATATATATATATATATATAGCAGTGACGGTCCATGGATTTCCTAGCGACGCCTTCAGCTGACGGAATCAATCCAACCCTCAAAAACTATTTTATGGCTATAAAACCACTACTGCAGGTACAGCTGCGACACATAAAAAATCAACAATAATAACCTCATACAAATGCAATATTATTTAGGAATATAGCCATATTTTATATACCAAAATCATTTTCACCTGTACACAATATCCATCCTCCTTTCTTTCCTCCTTCTTTTCTATTGCCATCAAAGCTAATGCTGAAAGTTGAGCCTGTCCTGTCGTATTTCTGGCAGTGGCGGGCCGTCAGGGCCTTCAAGGCCTTTTCTGCTGGCCTAAGAAATATCTGAATCATATATTATATTTTGTCAATCAATACTTATTAAATAATTCCAAATGACCTGTTAGCTTCCTTTCATTGCTTTTCCCCCTGGTTGCACTGCTTCCAGATGTGTGTTTTCATATTGAAGCATTTAACCAATCACATTTCAGCCATTATTTGTTGCCAGATCAGATCAGCCTCAAAGCCTTCACAATCAGTTCTGCGGGGTCTGCTGCATTAAACAAGACTGTTGCTTTTAACCAATCAGATTTCGAGTTGGCAACCCCACAATGATTTTTCATAGGCGTTAGCATTTTGCTGGCTGGGAGATGTCATTGCTTTCACAAACTATGATTGGCTAGTAGGCGGGCCAAAGCCCGGATGTGGAGGCAGCCAGAGATTGCAAACTCCTCCCACAATGGCTGACAGATTTGGTTGCAGATTTGCTCACAAAGCTATTTTCCAGATGGACTTTTCCAGAAAAAAATGGACATCATTAAGAAAGGGCGGTCAACTCCGAAGCTAGCAAGCTTGTTACAGCCGGGAAAATGGTGTGTGTGCCACTTTCATTGCGCTAACTTAGCTGCACAAACAAACATATTGTTGTGTTTATTTAAAGCCATTTTCAAGACGGACTATGCCGGAAATATGACAGGACAGGCTCGACTTTCATCATTAGGTTCGATAGCGATAGAAAAGAAGGAATAAAGAAAGGAGGATGGATATTGTGTACAGTTAAAAAGAATTTTTGGTGAGTATAATATGGCTATATTCCTAAATAATATTTCAATTGTGGGCCCGGTTCTGATATCTGAAAAGCTCCAGTGTTTGTATTTAAGCTCCAGTGTTTGTATTTAATCACTAAATGCTGCTAGGATGTGGACTTTACCCCAGTTTAATTTTTGCCGTTTCGCCATTGACGTCCATCGCTGTCTTTTCCCGAGGAAATCACCCCCCTGGCCTGGTTGTAATGTCTCAAAAGCTCCAGTATTTGTATTCAATCAATAAATGCTGCTAGGAAGTGGATTTTATCTAATTTTAGTGCATTTTTTGTCATTTCACGTATGGACGAATCGACGTTCATCGCTGTCTTTTTACCGGCAAAATGATACTCCGGGCCCGGTTCTGATGTCTAAAAAGCTCCAGTATTTGTATTTAATCAATAAATGCTGTTTTTGGCTGGATTTTACCCCATTTTTGGGCAATGTTTGCCCGTACGCCATTGACGTTCATCGCTGTCTTTTCCCGGCAAAATCGCCCCCCTGGCCTGGTTTTAATGTCTGAAAAGCTCCAGTATTTGTATTTAATCATGAACTGCTGCTAGGAAGTGGATTTTACCCCATTTTTGTGCATTGATATATTGATTATTTTTATGTGTCGCAGCTCTAGCTGCAGTAGAGGTTTTATAGCCATAAAATAGTTTTTAAGGGTTGGATTGATACGTTGAAAGCTCTACAAGAAAATGCACCGACCGCCACTGGGTTTAAGTGTGTGCGTGCATGGTTGTTTGTCTCCTCGTGCCCTGCGATTGGCTGGCCACCAATTCCGGGTTAGGTTAGAACTTTATTTCATCCCGTATTTGGGAAATTTCTTGGTTGCACTAGCAAGACAGACACAAGACACACAAGACACTGTAGACCTAGGTAAAAAAAATAAAAAAAATCCCTGCCCATGCCCTGAAGTCAGCTGGGATGGGCTCCAGAACCCCCCACAACCCTAGTGTGGATAAAGCTGTTCAGAAAATGAACGAATGAATACTTTCGATTAATTGCGATATCTTTTTTCACAATGGACATAAATGGAAAATTGGGGCAATCGGTTTGCTAGCATTGCTGTTTGGAATGTCCTAATTTTTGAATTTGTATAATATTTTTCGCGATTAGTTCACTGTTGATTCAATGTAGGCCCTTCATTCGCCAAAGTGAAACTGAGAGCTGTAGCCCGATGACTGTGACTGATATAGGTTAGGGTCCGATTTTGATCTTGTTGGATTCATCGATAGACAGTGCAGAATTTTATCCATGGATTGGGTGGATCCACTCACTGCAAATGAAAAAGCAACATAATATATTAGAATTTGTTTGATAGGATGTATGTATTGTATGGAAAGAAAGAAAAGACAGCAAGGAAGATTTCACATGAGAAATGGGTGTGTATTAATGGGCCTAAACCCTGTTTTGGAAAGGTTAATTTTCTAAATGAAGAAGTAATTAATTTCAAACTCAACTTGTTCATAATTTAGAATTTTTTAATCAAGTTCACCATTATTAACATTAATTCGTTGCGTTGTTTTCTTAAGAAAATACTGCGCTTCCGTGAGCTATTACCCTTAATATACTTTTATTGTTGTACACGATATTTTAGAGTAGCCTGCGAGCACTTGTAGTCTATAAACCAGGCTTTTAAACAATATATCAGTCGGCTTAATATTATTCTGTCTTCGTTGTTGATCACGTGGTACCTGTTGTGACACTTTTCTATTACCCATTTGAGGTCTTCACTTTGACTCTCAATGTGTTGCTCAATGGTCTTTGGGCCCAGATAGTCCCCAAAGGTGAAGAGCACAATGGAGTGTTGCCAAACTCGATCCCCTAGCAACTTCATCTATTCTTGCAGGGTATTCTTTTTCCTGGGCGAAAACCAGGAATCGACGGCTATGACAAGAAGGAAAGCATGCGGACCGGGCGGACACTTGAAGGGATTCATCATAAATTGATCCTTGTGCCATTTTGGGATTTTCTTGAGAAAGGGATATTTCTTCCATCCTGGTACGTCAAAAACCACCAGCTTCCGTCCCTCCACGATCTCATGTCGAGCTTCGCTTTGAGCTGTTCGTGTCCTGCCGCACTCGAATCGCTCTTTGGTCAGAATGGTGTTGGCCACTGAGCTTTTTCCATGCCCTCGAACACCAACGATCACCACTCGTATCTCGGGCAACGGTGAAGAATCTGCAAAGCAAAAGAAAGTGCTTACTAAAGTTTCATTTTGTCCATTGTATCATGAACCGTTTTTTTAGGATCGTTGGAATGTAGCTAGACATACGATCATAGAAATTCAGAAGTTTTGACAAAATGCCATACTAGAAATATTTAAGATCAGAACTCAAGTGTAATTCGACTTCACCAAATTGTATTTCAGATACGTATTGCTTTTTTGTCAACAACCTGAATTTTAACTACTGTAAAATGAGTTTCGGAATACTTTAATGTATTTAAGACCTATATCATTATTAATAAATGTCTTTTGTTTTTGGTATATATATATTTGTGTATATTTTTTTCCTTAGTAACAAATATGTTCGTGAAAAACAGAAATGCTTTGTGTGTAACGATAATAGAAACAAAGAATCTATAAGGCCAGTCTGCTTTTCCAGTTCCCCCAGTTCACTACCAGTCAATAACAGTTCATTTTTGCTGTTGAAATGTAGAAACATTGTTTTCTTGATAGAATTTGTTTTGATTTGGTAACAACGTCCACCAAGAAAATCAAAGAGCAAGCAAATAACAGTTTCTTTTCAGTTTTTTTGTTTGTTTTTTGTCTGCAGACAGAGCAGTACACTCCAAAATTAAAAGACAACCAGATGCATCTTATTGACATGGTATTCTTTAACTTACCTGTCATGTCCGACATTGTGTTTTGTAGTCAGTTATCCACGTTCAGAAACTTTTCTTCTAAAATGAAACATCCATAGCAGTTATGAGTCTGAAAACAACAGCAGTGCTCTGCAATCAAAGTGCTTATGATTTTGTGATGATTAAGGAGTGTTAAGAATGTCTGCAGGTGTGGCCAAGTTGTGTAACAGTTTTTTTGGGGGGAATAAAAGTTTAATTCAGTTTCACTTAAGAAAAGAATAAAGCATGGTTTATTTTAACGATTAAAAAACGGGTTCTATCTACCAGTGTTCTTTTTTAAATATTTTTAACTAAAAAAAATTACTTATTGAATTTATCTACTTAAAAGCCAATTTATTATATAACTATAAAGGCTCTTCCTTGAAAAAAAATACCCGAGTTTTATAAAAGAATATCTGTGCTCATGTCCTCCTGAATGTACTTTTTTTTAACTTATATTTTACAGCACATGCATAAAAATACTCAAACATTTCTTGTCTAGTTTAAATTATCATATTCTACTCAAGAGGATCAATAAAAAGCATGAAGCAAATCAGAAAATTGCATTTTGAAGTTTCAATACTATTCAATTTAAGAAAAACTCAAATTTAAAAAAATTACACAAATCAAACAGGCCACATCAAAAAATAAAACTTAACTGTTACGTTCACCAATAAGCATTCCCAAATGCACGCACAAATAAAAGAGACGGGACAATCATCTGTGGTTTTCTTGCAAGAGAGAATCGAACCGCCCCGCCTTCGTCCAGGTTCATTCTGGCGTTACACGCATCTTTTTCCTGTTTATTAGCTTCAAGGACCCAAGTTACAATGGACATCTCAGCTCTCAAGGCGAAAACAGGCGTGAGAAGTCAATAGAAGTTTTAGCCCTCGAAACAAATGAAGGTCATGTTGAGCCGAAGGTTCTTCTCCGCATTCCAGCAGTCTAAGATGATTCGACCTTCCTGTTGTTTGGTCTAACTGAGTAAAGCAAAGCATTCTTCATTGCAAGCAAATATCTAATTATGTAAGACTAATAACCCTAACAAATGCGATATCTTTTTTCATAATGGACATAAATGGAAAAGTGGGGCTATCGGTTTGCTAGCAAAGGTATTTGGCTTATCCTAATTTTTGAATTTGTATAATATTTTTAGTCCACTGTTGATGAAATGTAGGCCCTTCATTCGCCAAAGTGAAACTGAGAGCTGTAGCCCGATGACTGTGACTGATATAGCTTAGAGGCTGAGTTTGAACTTGTTGGATTCATCGATAGCCAGTGCAGAATTTTATCCATGGATTGGGTAGATCCACTCACTGCAAATGAAAAAGCAACATAATATATTAGAATTTGTTTGATAGGATGTATGTATTGTATGGAAAGAAAGAAAAGACAGCAAGGAAGATTTCACATGAGAAATGGGTGTGTATTAATGGGCCTAAATTCTGTTTTGGAAAGGTTAATTTTCTAAATGAAGAAGTAATTAATTTCAAACTCAACTTGTTCATAATTTAGACTTTTGAATCAAGTTCACCATTATTAACATTAATTTGTTGCATTGTTCTCTTAAGAAAATACTGCGCTTCCGTGAGCTAGTACCCTTAAAATACTTATTGTTGTACACAATATATTAGAGTAGGCTTGTAGTCTATAAACCAGGCTTTTAACCAATACATCAGTCGGTTTAATATTATTTGATACTACTTAAAAAGATTTCGGAATGTTATCTCTTCATATTGTTGGGTTGTACTGCATTGTTCCAATAAGAACTATTATTCTAACCATGTTCGGTTCATGTTTGGCCAAAATCCGAACAAGTTCATGAACTTGTATTTAATTAAGCCAAACAAAGGGCAGAACAAAATTTGAAAGCTTGAATGATACCAAATGGAATGAAATAATCATAGTTTACACACAGGTGGGGGGCAAGAAATCCATGCTTCTCCGCTCTTGCTTCGATGATTGCAAAATTATGGTGTCGATCTGACTAATCTGCTCTTCAATATCAGTCAGGATACATTTCTTCTTGCCTTTTCCCTTTGGACCTTGAATGAAGAACAAAGGTGAAAATATTGGAATACTCAAATGATCAATAATGGAATTTATGGGTATACCGACCCAATGACAGTGGAACAATCTCCTTGATGTCCCGTTGCAGGTCGACGAGCTTCTGCTTGAACATCCTATGCAGCTCCAGCTCTCGGCTCCTGATTATATGTTGCATCGTTTCTTGGATTTTCCTCTTGTGGAATTTTTCCTCAACCCTCTGGTGGATGTCATTGATGTCGGGGTGGAAGAGGCGACCCTGGTTTTTTGCTGACACCTCCTCTATTTTCTCAAATAACTGCGTGTGCTGGCTTACATTGTCTTTGTCCGTGACATCCAGGCAGTGGTATCTGTTTCCGCACATGTCAATCAACGAATGAAGCGATTCGGGTTCCCTCTCGATGAATTCTTCGAGGGATCTGTCGGCCAAGGTGTCCACGTTGCTGAACAGGACCATTGTGTGATCCCATACATTGTCTCCAAAGAGCTCCACGTGGTCTACCAGCATTTTCTTATTGACCTCGTTAAATTTCATGTCCAAGGAAATCACGAACAGAATAGCGTGGAACCCCAGAGTGCTCAGAGTCAGACCTTGGACGATGTCCTTGTCCTTTTCCCGGGTGCATTCGGCCTCTGTGTGCCAGCCCGGGGTGTCGACCACTGTGACCCTCCTGCCGGCAACCTGTGCCTGACAAGCCAAACATCCGCCATACAGTTGAGTGGGGAACACTTTGTGCTGAAGGATGCAATTTGCTGCGGTTGTCTTCCCTGACATTTTTTCGCCGAGTATCAAAATTCGAACCTCGTTCAACTTTTTGGCAGAACCTGGCAAAGGAAAATAAGAATACAAATGTAAAACTTACACAACAAGACCATTGTTTTTAGACCGTGTTGAAGAGTAATGCATTACCTTTCTGCACTCTGTGACCCTTTTGGTTTCTCAGCAAAGCAGCTTTTTTCACATTCTCTTCTCTCTCCATCAGCTTATCTAGCATCTTCATATTGGGTGTAAACGGTTGGAAATTGTTCCCCGCCAGAGTTAGCTTGATTTTCTCCAGTAGCTCTATAACATGACTGCTATCATTTGCGTTCATGTTGTCCATGACGTGATACCTGTTACCGCATCGCTCCACTAGAGATTGCAGTGGCCTCCCCTCGCCTTCAATGTATTCTTCAATACTGCGTGACCCCAGCCAGTCTCCTCGGGTGAACACCACCATCGTGTGTTTCCATATGCTGCCCCCTAGCAACTCCACATGAGTGATGGCTGCATCCAGATGACTGTAGTTGAATGAGGCATCTGCGTCAATGACCAGTAAGAAGACGTGGGGCTCCGTCTGGCACTTAAATAAACTGAGCAAGACCTCGTCTTTAATCGTTTGGGGCGTGTCGGATGCAGGGAAGCCTTTCCTCCAGCCTGGTGTGTCCACTATTGTAATCTCTGTATTGTCCGCTGTGCCATGGAGGATGTAGGATAATGTTGTCGGTTCTTCGTTTTCATAGTCTTTGATACCTAGAATGGTTTTGCCTACGGAGGTTTTTCCAACAAATCTGCTGCCAAGGAGAACCATCTGAAGTGTATTGATGGGTTGGTTTTCTAATATAATTAGAAAAAAGAAGAGATTGTTTTTGTTGAGTTGGGACAGGACGAAGACAACCGTGGTACTTCATGAACATGCTATTGAATGAGTTTCTTTAAATGACTGTCAAATTCATTCAAGTGTTAGTATTCGGAATCACTTATCACAAGAATATAAGTACCATAATTTCTCGCATATTAGCCGCCTCCGTGTATAAGCTTGTATCCTTAAAATTGCCTTAAAATCGTTGAATTTTACAATTTCTCTTGTATAAGACGTCCCCCGATTCACAATTTCCCCCTCCATATTCATGGAGGGAGAACAAACGTGTTACTTTGAAGGGAAAATCTTAAGAAAAATAATCGCAGGTGTTATTTCTAAGATAACGTATCAATCGAAAAAATCGTCTGCTGGATTGCGCATTCCGGAACGGGGTTGCCTGCATGTAGACAAATTCAAAAAGGAAGTCAAGTGAGCAGTACAACCAGGAAGTGTGTTCGTAGCGGTCTAGTTTGTCATCCCTAGGTAAGATGGCGGCGCCCTGAGCGAGCAATGGCAGGCCCCAGTAAGTGAGTTTTTTCCCATTTTATGCAAAATATGTTTTATTTCTTGAATTTCATTCGTAGATGTCAAAATAAATTTTGTCTTATATGTTTATCTTTTATCCATTTTGAAATAAATGACCGTTTCGACATTGTCTTGCCTTATTGCATTTCGTCATTGTCACCTTGCAGTTTCGTGCATGTCAAGTCTAATTTGCTCGCATATAAGCCGTACCGTCGATTCAGTCATCATTTTTTTTAGTGACAAACACGACATATATGCGAGAAAATATGGTAATTATAATAATAATGATACAATTTGCCGAATAAATTGCAATCACCTTCAACAAAAACTACGAATAAACAGTTTTTTCCTACTTACCTGAAATTCTGGCTTTGATTTGCTCTCTTATTTCCAAGGCTTGCCTGTGTCTTTCAACAGCCCTCTTTGCTATTTTTTCTTGCTTCTTCTTAATGGCTGAGAAGATATGGTTGTCCAGACTGTAGACGGGATCATCATTGGCCCTCACCATCTCATCAATCTTGTCTATCAGCGACGTGACCTGCGTTATGTTGCTCCTGTCTTCGTTGTTGATCACGTGGTACCTGTTGTGACACTTTTCTATTACCCATTTGAGTGCTTCACCTTGACTCTCAATGTATTGCTCAATGGTCTTTGGGCCCAGATAGTCCCCAAAGGTGAAGAGCACAATGGAGTGTTGCCAAACTCGATCCCCTAGCAACTTCATATATTCTTGCAGGGTATTTTTTTTCTCGGACGAAAACCTTGAATCGACGGCTATGCCAAGAAGGAAAGCATGCGGACCGGGCGGACACTTGGAGGGATTCATCTTAAATTGATCCTTGTCCCTTTCTGGGATTTCCCTGAGAGAGGGAGAGTTCTTCCATCCTGGTACGTCAACAACCACCAGCTTCCGTCCCTCCACGATCTCATGTCGAGCTTCGCTTTGAGCTGTTCGAGTCCTGCCACACTCGAATCGCTCTTTAGTCAGAATGGTGTTGGCAACAGAGCTTTTTCCATCCCTTTCAGCACCAATGATCACCACTCGTATTTCAGGCAACAGTGAAGAATCTGCAAAGCAAAAGAAAAGTGCTTACTAAAGTTTCATTTTGTCCATTGTATCATGGACCGGTTTTTAGGATCGTTGGAATGTAGCTAGACGTATGATTGTAGAAATCAGGAAGTTTTGACAAAATGCTATACTAGAAATATTTAAGATCAGAACTGTAATTCGACTTCACCAAATTGTATTTCAGTTACATATTGCTTTTTTTGTAAACAACCTGAATTTGAACTGCTGTAAAATGAGCTTGGTAATACTTTAATGTATTTGAGACCTATATCATTATTAACAAATGTGTTGGGTTTTTTTGTATATATATTTTTTCATGATTATCAAATATGTCTCTGAAAAACAGAAATGCTTTGTGTGTAACGATAATAGAAACAAAGTTCTATAAGGCCAGTCTGCTTTTACAGTTGCCCCGGTTCACTACAAAAAAAATGACCTTTGCTTCTTCAGTCAATAACAGTTCTTTTTTGCTGTTGAAATGTAGAAACACTGTTTTCGTGATAGAATTTGTTTTGATTTGGTAACAACATCCACCAAGAAAAACAAAGAGCAAGCAAATAAGAGTCTCTTTTCTCTTTTTGTTTTGTTTTGTTTTTGTCTGTAGAAAGAGCCATACACTCCAAAATTAAAACACAACCAGATGCATCTTATTGACATGGTATTCTTTAACTCACCTGTTGTGTCCGACATTGTGTTTTGTAGTCAGGTATCCACATTCAGAAACTTTTCTTCTCAAATTAAATCTTGCACTCTGTATTTATGCTTGAAACACAAGGAGAAATAATCACAATAGTGATTCGTTGTTGCTTCCTCAATCCAACTTTACTGATATGAAGTCTACCGTGCTGGGGTCAAGGTACGTGTTCCACCCTGCTTTTTATCTTGAAACACAGGGAGAAATAATCAGAACAGTGATTCGTTGTTGCTTCTCAATATATATATATATATATATATATATATATATATATATATATATATATATATATATATATATATATATATATATATATATATATATATAATTATTATACATTAGCAACACATTAGAACCCAAAACATAATGTACAATTACACCCGCCGTTCACTATACGGTCATAACTTGTCTTATCTTTTCTTTTTACAACTTCGAGAAGTCCTTCTCAACTATTCAACAGGGCATCTTCCACACCAATTGTCCAGGCATTGGTGTGGAAGAGGGACAGAAACAGGCTGAATATGCTAGTAAGGAGGGCCAGCTCTGTTCTGGGCTGTCCTTTGAACTCTGTGGAGGAAGTGGGAGAGCGGAAGATGCTGACAAGGATGATGTCCATCATGGACAGCACCTCCCACCCCCTGCATGAGTCTGTCGAGTCCCTCCAAAGCTCTTTCAGCAATAGACTGCTGCACCCTCATTGCAGGAAGGAGCGCTCCCGCAAATCCTTCCTCCCATCATCTGTCAGGCTCTTTAACAAAACAAATGGCTGAGACCTACCGTATGTATACATGTATGTGTAAGTACGTATGTATATGTATATTTATATATGTGTATGTATCAGTGGCGGGCCGTCAGGGCCTTCAAGGTCTTCTCTGCTGGCCTAAGAAATATCTGAATCATATTATATTTTGTCCATCAATACTTATTATTCCAAATGGTCTGTTAGCTTCCTTTCATTAATTTTCCCCCTGGTTGCACTACTTCCAGATGTGTGTTTTCATATTGAAGCATTTAACCAATCACATTTCAGCCATTATTTGTTGCCAGGATCAGAAATCTGCCTCAAAGCCTTCACAATCAGTTTTGCGGGCTCTGCTGCATTAAACAAGACTGTTGCTTTTAACCAATCAGATTTCGAGTTGGCAACCCCACAATACTTTTTCGCAGCCATTGGCATTTTGCTGGGTGGGATAATAATAATAATAATAATATAATAATAATCGGACATAGGCCATGTCGTCATTACCACAACACAAAAAAAGCCTACTTGTCATCACCCGCAGAAACTGCGTGTGATGAAATTGATGGTGCTTCTCCATAAGCTAGGTTTAATCGGCAAAAGACCTAAATAAGTGTAAGTTACGGACTTGTAATTTGTCATTCCGCTGTTACGTCATTGCTTTCACCAACTATGATTGGCTAGTAGGCGGGCCAAAGCCATAGTGAGGCAGCCCGGTTCTAATATCTGAAAAGCTCTAGTGTTTGTATTTAAGCTCCAGTGTTTTTATTTAATCACAAAATGCTGCTAGGAAGTGGATTTTACCCCAGTTAAATTTTTGGCATTTCGCCATTGACGTCCATCGCTGTTTTTTCCCGGGAAAAATCACCCCCCTGGCCTGGTTGTAATGTCTCAAAAGCTCCAGTATTTGTATTCAATCAATAAATGCTGCTAGGAAGTGGATTTTACCTCATTTTAGTGCATTTTTTTTTGCCGTTTAACGTATGGACACATATGGACGTATCGACGTTCATCGCTGTCTTTTTACCGGGGAAATGATATTCCGGGCCCAGTTCTGATGTCTTAAAAGCTCCAGTATTTGTATTTAATCAATAAATGCTGTTTTCGGCTGGATTTTACCCCATTTTCAGGCAATGTTTGCCCGTACGCCATTGACGTTCATCACTGTTTTTTTCCGGGAAAATCGCCCCCCTGGCCTGGTTTTAATGTCTGAAAAGCTCCAGTATTTGTATTTAATCATGAAATGCTGCTAGGAAGTGGATTTTACCCCATTTTTGTGCATTGATTTATTGATTGTTTTGTATGTGTCGCAGCTGTAGCTGCAGTAGAGGTTTTAGAGCCATAAAATAGTTTTTGAGGGTTGGATTGATACGTTGAAGGCGCTACCAGAAAATGCACCGACCGCCACTGGTATGTATATGTATGTATGCGTATATGTATATATACATATATATATTTCAGCAACACGTTTATTTATTTATTTATTTATTTATATTTATTTATCTATTTATTCATGTATTTATTTATTAACTTACTTATTACCTATCTATTTATGTCTAAAATTCCTTTCCTGTATCTGCATTCTCACCCTCTTGCTACTGTGACAATGAAATTTCCCGAATACGGGATGAATAAAGTTATCCAATCCAATCCAATACGTCCCAAATAGTACTTATAGAATTCAACATTGACTTGCTAGTGCATAATTTCCCCTCACGCCACACAAGTGCAGCTATGAGAAATAGGTTCATTCATTCATTCCTTTTCTGAACCGCTTTATCCTCATTAGGGTTGCGGGGGGTGCTGGAGCCTATCCCAGCTGAATCCAGGCCAGAGGCGGGAGACACCCTGAATCGGTGGCCAGCCAATCGCAGGGCACAAGGAGACAAACAACAATGCACACTCACACCCATACCTAGGGGCATTTAGAGTGTCCAATCAGCCTACCGACCTGGATTTGAACCCAGTACCCCAGAGCTGTGAAACTGACGCGCTAAGCACTCAGCCGCCGAGACGCCAGAAATAGGTTTTTAACATTTATTCATAAATCACTCAATATCCCATCTGGGGCCCATGTACTAGTATGTCCGTTCTCCCTGCTAGTAGAACAATTCAGTGCATGAGTGGAACAAGGTTTCCAGACTACTAGACGTTCTTAGGGATCCATGCACAAAAAAAATCATGTTGTCATGAACATTCTCTCTTTCAAAATAAAAACCTCAACGCTTTTGAGTTCCACTTCCCAAACGGGGACGCAGCTGAAAGGTCAGGGCGGTTTGTTAGATTTAATCATGTTTACCTCTGACTTTACCCTTCAGTTCACAGACAGACACACACACACAAAAGAAGAGGCAGTAAATGTCAGCTGGCCTGCAGCCGGCAACTAGAAAGAGAGACGATGTTTCAAAAATTAGTTGCCATCTAGTCATGACTTTAGTGCCAATTTCAAATTAAAACACGAAGCCCTACCCAAAAATTGAAAGATTAGAGATTTAAAATTTATTTTTCAGTTGAAAATGCGTATGTTCGATTTGACCTCAATGAGGCCTCATCCAATGAAAATTCTCAAATGAGAAATCAGGACTTTTTTCTTAAAATATCATTATGGAATTTCGTCTGGGAAAATCTTTCCAAGGAATTATCAAGTTTATTTTCAGAACTCAGATTGTTACAACTTTTCATAAATGATATAACTCTACAATATGCGTTAAATGGTCCAGGTTGGCTAGGTTGAAGTCCATATCCTTTGAGTTTTTGATGCTCCAAGTAAAGTCTGAGGAAAGTATCAAAACAGTAAGTAATCCAGAGATTCTGGTAATAAACCCTAAAAAGAGGAGACAAATCCTTGCTCATATGCTGCGAAATACAAAAGATAGAAAGCCTGGCAGTAACACCTCCGCCAAAACTGGCAGGATCTAAAGAAATGGGGCAAAGGTATTTCAAATGTCTCCAGCTTGGATGCCGATGATGACTTCCTGGCTGTGGCCAAAAAAAACCAAACAAAATGAAAAAAAAAAACATGAGGAAAATCCCTAATCAATGACATTATTCACCACTGCTTTTCTACGACACCCTTCAATCGGAATCTGAGTGGACACCAAACAGAATACAGTAGTCCCTCGAATAACGCGCATATTGTAAACCAGACATGACCGCGATAATCGAAAAACTGCGAGGTAGAATCACCCCTATTATTGTGTTTTCGCGCCTATACGAAAATACAAGTAGCCAAGTACAATTATCAAGAAGTGTATTTATTAAATATCACCGTTACAGGCATATGAAAACACTATCATGAATTAATATCTAAATATAATCTATAAATTAAAAAATGTAAATACTTTAAGTTCTGTAAGTTCTAAAAATAGTTCCACTCCGCTTGATTTAAATCATTAAAAAAAACAGGTTATTGGAGCTTTAGTCCAAGTCCTCTTCGTCAAATTCGAAGGGCATTTTTCTTGTACAAATATTGCTGTTGTTGTTGTCTTGACACTGTCAAGACAATTGTAAAATTCAACGCCTCCGTCATCTATCAATGTTGTCTTCAGTCTCCTTCTGAGTGGCCCAATGCAGTGTGTTGACGTCTTATTGTCTTGCCAACGTATCTACGGCGTAAATCCATCATAATGCTGGTTCATTTTTTTATTCCTTGGAGTTGGAGTGTCTTAGATGCGAGGTTCGGGCAGTGAACAATGGCACACACGTGGTCAAGTGAAAGCGGCAGCGCTTCGTGGAGAAGAACGGTCACTGCGACGTGGAGCACGACATTTTGATACCTTTCTTCTCCCGGAATGGCTCTATTTGCCCCACCTCCACACTGACTTTCAGACAATATCGAGTGTTGTTTGATTTTGTATTCCATTCAAAATATTCCCAAAACGATGTACACAAATGTCCTCACAATAGGATAACGCATGACCACTTGCCAACGAGAAGTAGTATATATGCCATTCGCACTGACTAATGGGAAAAAGAAAATGAAAAAATGCAATGCTCCGCACAGTGCTCGTAGAGAATTGCACGAGGGAGGTGCGGGGAGAGAGACAGTGCCCATGATGTTCTTATGAGCAGCCTCTCGCGTCCGCTGTCTGCTCATATATCAAAATGAGTCTCGTATTATGTGCATAATGTGTATCCCATGCTATTATTGCAACCAGAGACTTGGTGAAACGGTACGGACACACTTCCTAGTTGTGCTTACGTTACTTCCGTTTTGAAAGGAAATTCTACATTTGTGATTATAAAATGAACAAAAATTCTGCCTTGTTTTTTTTTCTTTTTATTTCTTGTTCGAAAGTGACAACTATTGCAGTAATATGAACCATCGAAAAAAAAATCAAGATACTATTTCGACATTAGAAGCAATTTGGCCTTTACAACATCTTAAACTTCTGGTAAAAAAAATGTAATTCATTAAAAAGCATCAGGTTCTCATCAAGATAGACTTATTTATTTTTTTTAGTTGAATGATTTGATATTTTGCACTTACAAAGACAGGGATATTAATGTATGATATTGACCTTAATAATGTGCTTTTGATTCATACAGTGTCTCAAAAATACCACCTGCGATGATTTGTCTTAAGATTTTCCCTTCAAAGTAAGACATTTATTCTCACTATTAAAACCATGAATATGGATGTGAAAATTGTGAATCAGGGGGCGGCTTATATGCGAGAAATTGTAAAATTCAAAAAATTTAAGGCAATGTTAAGGGTGCGGCTTATATGCGAGTAAATGCGGTATGTATAAACAATAATTGTAAGTACTTTAAGTACTGTACTCACAGTGAAAATTGAAAAAAGTTCTTTTCCGCTTGATATAAATCCAAAAATAGGTTAATGGGAGTTTGAGTCCAAATCTTTCAAGAGGAGCCCCTTTCAGCTTTGCGTTCGGAATGAAACAGTTTACGAAGGCTTTTGAGATTCAGGCTTTTTGGTTTCTTATCCAGTATACAGCCAGCAAGGTTTTTTTCTTAGTTGTATTAAGTTCATATTGTCTTCTTCTGGGCCTGTCTAGTGTACATTATCTGCGATATTCAAGGGATTACTGTACTTGCCTAACTTAGCGTAGGATCGAAATATGTCAAGTAACAAAAACACTATTGTATGTTATAAACAAATCAGATAATTGTATTATGTTAATTTTGTCATCTTGTGGCCATGTCTGGTTGTTGTTGATTTGATTTGATTTTTTGACTTCCTGAGGCGGCTCGGCGGCTGAGTGGTTAGTGTGTCGGCATCACAAGTCTGGGGTCCTGGGTTCAAATCCAGTTCGGTCCACCTGTGTGATGTTTGCATGTTCTACCCGGGCCTCCGTGCTGGGATAGGCTCCAGCACCCACTGCGACCCTAATGAGGATGAAGGGGTTAAGAAAATAAATGAATGAATGATTAAGGCTGGCTTTACTATGAAGCCAGCCAGCAGAATACCTACACACTTTCGGTTCATTTTTGAATAAGAATGTCCGGGAAGGCATTCTCTTCCAAAGAACTTGTCGCTGCCTTTTCCTGCCAGGGCCGGGTCGCGGGGCAGACCTCGCTCGCCGCTTGATCACCGGTCGACCGGCCATGAAATTAAACTTCCACTTGCTCCTTTGCGCAGTCCAACCGCCAATTAGCCGTCCCAGGAGCTTTATTTTCGGATAAGTGCAACGACGTCAGCTCTATGCCCAATTTCAATGAAATCTCAACACCTGCCATCCTCGCCGGATAAACTGTTCTATTTTTGGACAAGGCCGATGGCGTCCGCCATAACGTCGCCCAGCGCTTGCACTTAAAAACATTTCTGAGACATTCCACCGTCAGCTCCGCTACCACGAGGCTCGCAGTCTGTTGAGCGAGTCCGATTTTCGGTTTAGGACCACAGTGTTTGCCGTAACGTCGCCCGGAGCTCACATTTCTGAAAAAAATCCCCCTTCGCCAATGCTCTCTGCCGTCCAATTCACCGAGCAAGTTCTATTTTCAAATAAGCGCACGCAAGCGTAAGGTCGCACGATCTCGCATTTCTGATAAAAATCCACCCTCACACTATTTTCGGATCAAAATGACGGCCACCACCCGCTGCCCGCCATCTTTTTTCTCGGTGCTGAATTGAGAAACAGTTCTCTGTCTTCCGCCATTTTCTTAGTGGCAAGCAGAAGACAGGGAAGTGGCTTTAGCTTGTGAGTTTCAGCGTGGATTTTGGCATATTTATGAACATTTTTTCTTCAGAAAAAATTCTGCTATGTAGTGAAGCCGCGAAGTGATGAAGTAATAAACAACTGAGGAGCACTGTATTTGGAACTAGAATACTTTCAATGCACTATCCCAAAAACACAGCCTAACCTGGAGCGAGCCATCTGCTTTTTATTAAAAAAATTCAAATGAACAGATGAGGCTCGTCATGTCCAGGGTACACCCCACTTCAAAGCAGCTATACGATCCAACTACACCATTACGCATAAGTTTAATTAATGTGGCTTTCTACCAATGTTTTGTCTTTCTCAACCCTGCTCGAGGCTGAATGAGCCTTGCGTGGCGGATGGCTTCATCGAACGTCTTTCTGTCAGCGCAAAAGCAAAACCCACCGCAGTGTTTGTGGAAATCTAACCCACATTGGCAAATCTCCCACGCTTCCCTGCAGAGGAGCTGTCATTCCGAGTCGGTCAAGGTGAGCAATGCGTGTCATCATGAATCATTCACAAGCCTCCGAGCCTGCCGGAACTCACACAGCGGCAACCAAAATGAGATGTGTTATCAAAGCTAACTGCTAACCTTAGCCTTTGTGGTGCGGAAACCCCGCCGTTGTTCGACCAGCACGGGGTCCTCTGCAGCACTGATACAGCAGGGAGTAGGGAAGTTGGAATTATACTTTGATTTGCATGCTGACTACCAAAATAGCCAACGTGAGGATATTCCAGGCTAGTTGGGTGCGATATGGGAATATATTCTATTATAATTTATCGATGATATATTTTATATCATGATAGCTATATGCCACCATATAATGCATGTATTTGATTTGCAAAAAAAATTGGAGATTGTAACCCATTTTAATAAATGTTTAATAATATTTAATGTTTTTGCAAAAACAATTTCTCACCCTTATTTGCCACGTAGATAAAACAAGTACATGAATATACTGTGATCCTTCACCACTTCGCAACTTCAGTACACCGCATTTTTTTATCTTAAGTATAAAAAAAATCATAAAATGTCCACGCTGAAACTTGCAAGCAGAAAGAAGACAGGAGATGAAAAATGGTGGGGAAAACGGCATTCAGCACAGAAGAAGTGAAATCTCACCATAGAAGAAGAATGATGTATCGAAAATACAAAAAGCATCGTGCCTTTTCTTCGGATTACATTACATACATTTTGCATTGTGCACAGGAAGACCTCTTCCAGCAATGCATGGATTTTGAATCGGCTTTGAAAATGCCTCTTAAACGTCCTGTGTAATGTCAAAATTCACGCTGAAACTCATAAGTGGAAGACAGGAGATGAAAAATGCCGGTGAAAAATGGCGATTAAAAATGGCGGAAATCAAAGCAGTGCTTTTTCGGCGCTGAAATGGGTGGCACTCAAGGCTGGCTGAAGAAGAAGAATGGCATGCCAAATAAAACTAACGAGACGGATGCCATGCCTTTTCCTCGGATTCAATTTTGGAAGGAGGAATTGGATTGGATTGGAACTTTATTTAATTTCAAATTTCCTTGGTTGCAGTAGCAAGACATTAGCAAGTACAGACCAAGCCATGCGACTGGGGGTCGAGTCGCAAAGTTCGCAAAACAACAAAGCAAAAAGCACAAAGTACAATGGAAAGTATATGGGAAAGAATTAAGAAATATTAAAATGCAATTAAAAAAGATAGAAAAGCATCAAAAACACAAAACGAGCAAGAGCGGACGGAGCTACCGCTGCCGGCTGCAACTTGAGCGGATCCATCTTGGTTGCAGTAGCAAATACAGATACAGACACAAGAAAAATACATTTTAGAGTTAGATCAAATTGGAACCACACACAGGAAGTCTTCCACAAGGTGGGGAACTTCTGCAGACTGAGACCGGGGTTGAAAATCTGCAGAATCTGTCAGGCCCCAGACCAGAATGGTAGCTGGTTGTGCCTGCCATCCAATCACATGCCCAGCCTCTAATGACATCAGCCAGCGAGGAGTATTTAAAGCCACCGAGAACATGACCACCCCGCTGAATCGTCTTAATCAGTTTACTGTTAAGTACCCTCTCGCCTCCTTGCTTGCCTCTTCTGATCTCCGACCTCTTGTTTTGTTCCCAGACAGTTGTTTTTATAACCTTCATGATGTTATTCGGTTAAGCTTATACAATTGTTCAAAACAGTTGAGACAGTTGTTTTTGCTTATGCAATTGTTTAAAGCAGATTACCTTTGAATGTTTTGGTTATGTGCCGCTAAATGGACCGAAGAGTATGCCGCCCGTCAGAATGCTCTTGCGAACGAAGTCACGTTGGGAGCGATTTTCCTTGCAAGTTGTAAGCAGTTATGTTGAAAGATGTTTTCCTATTTTAATTAAATATTACTAATAATGATTCAAAAGGTTTTAATCATTATTCCAACATTTGGTCCTTCGAGTAGCCGGGGTCAACACACCGATAAGGAATCCAGACGCTGCAGTTCAATATCTGGAGTGACCGTGCACGGCGAGAATCCCTTTTCCAGGCTGGATTATTTCTCAGCAGCGCCTGGATTCTGATCGGTTGACGACTATCCTCTGGGTGAGCATCTATCGACATTTCTGCTGAGTCCGCGTGTGATGGCTGCATATTGTTGACGGGTTCCAAATGCGCGAAGGGCATCACACGCGATGGCCTTATTTTGAGAAGTAAGGCTCGCGTCATGGGGATGGCGATTTTAAAACCCTGGGTATACTAGTCGCTGCCAGGTAAAGAGACAGAGCATGAGTCTATAAAACTTGGGGCAGTTCGGGGTGTCCTGTGCCACGGTCCGGAAAGGTACAAATATAGCTCTGACAATATTTCACGCTAGGTTATACATTAGGAACTTGGGGCAGTTCGGGGTGTCCTGTACGGAAGGTACAAATATAGCTCTGACAGTATATCACGCTAGGGCAGGGGTAGGGAACCTATGGCTCGGGAGCCACATGTGGCTCTTTTGATGGGTGCATCTGGCTCTCCGCTAACCTGTGAGCTAAAACATGGAAACCATATACTACATCTAGAGCTGCTTTAATCTTCATTTTTTGCATTAGATTCTTCTGGAATGCACACTCATTTACTAGCAACTGCACAAGAATGTCAAAAGTAGTTTTTTTCTACTTTAAAAGTGGTGAAATCACTAAAAACATAGGCACCCATTTACATGTATTTTGACTTTAAAATTCGGAGTATGGCTCTCAAGGAATAACATTAGAAAATATGAATTGTTTATGGCTCTCTTCGTCAAAAAGGTTCCCGACCCCTGCGCTAGGGTATACATTTGTGTTGCGTGTGTTACGTGTGTCGTTCCGCGGAAAAGAAATTTGCTAACTGATAACTGAGTGCACGCGAGCTCCCTTCAAAATGGGCAGCTCAAATATCAAAGCGGCTAGCGACGACGATCCGAAACAGTGTCTGCCGTGTAAAGATGTAATTTGTTGCAAATCAAAGCGCTACAAGGGTTAAACACCTAAATTTATGGATAAACAAATATGGGTTTGCTGGCCAGCTTAAATATGCATGAAATATTAAAACCTGCAGGATAAAATACGCACTAAGCATAGAAGTAATCTATATATAATATGTGAAGGGAGATACAAGCGAGGCGGCTTGTTCCACAGAAAGAAGGGTGATAAAACGGGTCCGTTGTGTGAAAAAATAAGAGATAGCGCGGCCACCTCGGCTGACGGGGACAGAATAGAAATGTTACCAAGGGGTTGGAAAAAACAAATGAGGTTAAACAGAAATCGGGTTTTCAAAAATGCTATGTGCTGGGTTTGTGGAGAATTGGGGCATATATCGCGTGATTGCCTGGACAAAAAGGTCTCTAAAACAAGGCAGGCCTGCTCAAAATGATTTGAATGAGGATTTTGAACATGAGGATGTTGAGCTAATTTTAAACCAGAGATCACATTCTTTGTGAATGAATTCAATTGGAATTTTTTGTGTGATGCTGAAAGTTGTAAAACAGCAATAAAAATGGTTATTTCCAAGTGCTAGGCATACTTTGTCAATAGTAACTAAATGTACTGTCAACGTACTGGAATGAAATGGCTTATTGTGGCTTATCCTGGTTTCGTTCCCGTCTGCTAGCGGGAATATTTTGGTTAACAGAAATACAAAACGGCAAATTAAATGTTTAGCGGGGTTGCCAAAACTGCGTTTTTGTCATACTCTAAACTTGCCAAATAATGCGTCGATTGCGGGGGAAGCGCTCTGTTTTGGTGCGGCTGATTTGACGGTGTTAGACATTATAATACAGTATAGTATGCGCGCGGACCGCACAAGCGACTAAAATTTTTGGGGGACCCCTTCCGTGGAGAATATTACAATAATTGGCCTTGGGGGTGCTGAAGCAAACATGAGGGCAGAAATGGGTTTTTGCTATGATATAGTTATGCTTGCAGCATATTGTGATTGTGGGGTCTTGGCAAAATATTGTGATATAGTTGGATATCGGAAGGACCATGCTATGGCACTTCCTCCGCATCGCCCGTATGACTCTGCCATTAACCTTTTGCCTGGCGCTCCTCTTCCCAACATCTCCAGGCCTGGGCGGGAGGCACTGGAGAAATACATCTCTGACGCACTAGCAGCAGGACACATCTGCCCATCCTCCTCCCCTGTCGGGGCTGCCTTCTTCTTTATGGAGAAGAAGGACGGTTCGCTCCGCCCCTACATCGACTAACGAGGCCTGAATGAGATTACAGTCAAGAACAGGTACCCCTTACCTCTCATCGACTCAGCCTTTACCCCGCTTCATGGTTTCTGCATTTTTACTAAGTTAGACCTCGGGAATGCCTACCATCTTGTCCGTATTCGCGAGGGGGACGAATGGAAGACGGCCTTCACTACCCCCCTGGGCCATTTCGAATACCTAGTGATGCCTTTTGGCCTCTGCAATGCACCGGTGGTGTTACAGTCCCTGATAAATGACGTCCTCCGAGATATGCTGAATCAGTTTGTATTCGTCTATCTGGACGATATCTTGATTTTTTCACGTAGCCTTGAAGAGCATGAGCAGCACGTGCGCCAGGTGTTGCAACACCTCCTGGAAACCCGCCTATACGTCAAGGCTGAAAAATGTGATATTCATGTCCAGCAGACCACCTTTCTGGGGTACGTGGTGGCCGACGGGGAGGTGCGGATGGACCCCATAAAAGTGGCAGCCATCACTCAGTGGCCTAGGCCCAAGGAGAGGAGAGAGTTACAACGCTTTTTGGGGTTCGCAAATTTCTATACGCGTTTTATCAGGGACTATAGCCGGGTCGCCGCCCCCCTCACAGCACTCATATCCACAAAACTCTCGTTCCGTTGGTTGGACGCAGCGCAAACATATTTGTTGATCTAAAGTGTCGTTTTACCTCTGCTCCCATCCTCCTCCACCCGAACCCAAATTTCCAGTTTCAGGTGGAGGTTGACGCCGCGGAGGTAGGGGTCGGCGCTGTCCTCTCCCAGCGCAAACAGACGGATGGAAAGTTGCACCCCTGCACTTTCTTTTTCTATAGGCTCTCTCCAAAAGAACGCAACTACGGCATTGGGGACCGGGAACTGCTCGCGGTGAAGATGGCCCTAGAGGAATGGCGACATGTCCCAGGTTCTAGGAATGGTAAACCTGATGAGTTATCCCGCGTTTTGCAACCCACAAACTCGGAGGAGGAGCCCCCAACTATTCTACCTCCCTCCTGCATTGTGGCGAGTATGAGGACTGGCCTGGATACCGAGGTACTGAGTGCCCAATATTCTGAGCCAGACCCACGACAAGGTACGCAGAATGACCTTTATGTTCCGACTCCAATCTGTTCCAAAGTGCTTGAATGGGCCCACACCTTCCTCCTGACCTGCCACCCAGGAGTTGCCCGCACACTGGCGGTGTTGCGCCAACGCTTTTGGTGGCCAACAATAAGAGAGGATACGCGATCCTTCATGTCTGCCTGCCACGTTTGCACCCACAACAAGTTCTCCACCAAGCCGAGTTCTGGTCTACTCCGTCCACTCCGGATTCCTAGTCATCTCTGGTCTCACATTGCAATCGACTTTGTCATATGCCTTTCTAAATCCCGGGGTAACACTGTCATCCTAACCATAGTGGACAGGTTTTCCAAAGCTGCACATCGCCCTCCGCAAACTACCTTCAGCCCCAGGAGACGACCTTACGCAGCATGTTTTCTGTCTGCATGGAATCCCTGCTGACATCGTCTCTGACCAGGGTCCACAATTCACCTCTCACATCTGGTCTGCTTCCTATTCAGCCCTTAAAATCACAGCGAGCCTCTCCTTGGGTTATCATCCTCAGAATATTGGTTTGTGTGAACGCACCAATCAGCAGTTGGAAAAGGCAATTCGCTGCACCACCCATGCTGACCCAACCACCTGGAGCGACCAGCTGCCCTGGATTGAGTATGCTCACAATTCCCACCCTAACTCTTCCTCCAACCCGTCCCCAATTGAGTGTTCCCTTGGCTGTCAACCCCCTTATTTCCATCCCCGGTGGCAGATATTGCTGTGCCCTCCGTCCAGGCACACTAGACAAGATGTGGCCATATCTGGGGAAAAAAACGTGGGCTTCGCTTCAACACTCTTCCACCCGTGCCCAAAGACAGGCCATTGGCCGTCATGCCCCCACACCTGCCTACGTCATCGGTCAAAAGGTTTGGCTGTCCACCCGAGACCTCCTTCTTAGGACCGAGTCCTGGAAGCTGTCCACCCGCTTCATCGGCCCTGTCAAGTCAACTTTGGAGAAGATATGTCTGCCCCTCCTCCAGGCCAACAGGGGGCAGAAAAGAAAACCCAAATCAAAGTCACCTCACCTCATTTCCTGCCTGAGATCGTAGGGCATGAGCCAGGATATAAAAATTCAGATTCAAGCCTTGAAAGTAGACAGGCGAGAAAGGAGCAAGGAATACCCTTCAGACCCGATCACACGCAACTGGTAGGATAAAATAAGTACCACCTAGATGCCAGCTGATTGATGCTTAATTTGCTTCTCACAACCTTAAGTTGCATTCTTTGTATTTTCCCTTAACTTGGATTACTCTTATGACCTATCTCTGTAAAGTGAATATTTGTGTTTGATTTACTCAATCAGTTAATGTACCCATGCATTTCCACTCTATCATTTCAACGCTCTCCTGCTTTTCTGTAGTAAATTCAAGATGTTACTAGTAAACTCAAGAGCAACACTTTGATCACCATAGTAACGTGAAACTGGAATGATGTCACATGCTTCCTTCTTTCCCCCTTCTTTAAGGTTTTCAACCTAACCACTTCCTATCACCATAAACTTCAATAAAATTGTAAACTGGAAGGATTTGAGTTGTTCCTGCGTTGATAAGATCGGGGCCCCTTTTCAAGTTTGGGGCAAAATTTGAAGAAAGTAGAGAGAACTTGACAGCCCCTACTAAATTGAAAGTATGATAAACCCATGCGCCATGGACCTCAAGCTCCCAACTCCCCTCCGCAGCCACCCCACCTTTCAGGTTTCTCAGGTAAAGCCAGTCGTGACAAGCCCGGTTTGGGGTCCTCCGTCCCCGACCGTAACAGAATCACTCTTCCAAGCTTATCCGCACAGCCCATCAGTAGTCTGGAGCTGAAGAATATACAGCAATAGAGTACACACTCCTGATACTCCGTTTCCGGCCTGGTAAGTGCCGACAGCTCTTCCATCTTATCGGGGAGGGATCAATGTTCCCTCTAAGATGTGTGCGTGCGCAATTGCGCACGACTCTCGTCTTCTTCGCGCAGCAGCAATCATATGGCGCGCAGTAAATAAAATCCAAACTTTTTTTGTTTTTTTACCCCTTTCCCCATGATGGCGCCGTTTACGCGGCAGCCAGTGGCAGTAGCTCTGTCCACTCTTATGTTTTTCGTGTTTTACAGCCCTTCTATTAAGCGGTGAAACCGGGTGAGAACTGTCTAAATCTACTGTGTGTGTGGCTATATGCGTGCGTGCGTGTCTGTGTGTCTAGTATGTGTGATTGTTTGTCTTCAACCTACACAATGGACTATAAATGGAAATTAGCCCTCGGCTACAATCTTATATATATATATATATATATATATATATATATATATATATATATATATATATATATATATATATATATATATGTTCATTAACATAAATATAAATTTGTCATTAATATGTGCTATCCCTTATTAAATAAATCAAAGCAAAATCATGGAAAAATATTGCATATAAATGGAAAATTGACTATCTCAAGTGACACGTTCAGCAGAAAAGTCATTTGAACGAGAATGAGAAGTGAGAAGGACAGATGTGTAAAATAAGGTAAAGTTTAATTCGGATTTGTGCATATTCTAATGGCATTTATGAAGATGTTTTATTCATAGATATGTTTTCATTCATTTTCTGAACCGCTTTATCCAATTTATCACTTGTGGGGGGTGCTGGAGCCTATCCCTGCTGACTTTGGGCGGGGAGCCTATCCCTGCTGACTTTGGGCCAGGGGCGGGGGACACCCTGTATCGGTGGCCAGCCGATCGCAGGGCACAAGGAGACGGACAGCCATGCACACTCAGATCCATACCTAGGGGCAATTTTAGAGTGTACAATCAGCCTACAATGCATCTTTTGGGGATGTGGGAGGAAAACGGAGTACTCAGAGAAAACCCACGCAGGCCCAGGGAGAATATGCAAATTCAACACAGGTGGACCGACCTGGATCTGAACCCCGGACCCCAGAGCTGTGAGGCCGACGCGCTAACCACTCATCCGCCGGGCCGCCCATTCATAGATATTAATCATTACATTTTATTATTACTAAATCATTTATGTGTAGTAGACATGCGCCTGCTTATGGCAGGTGTGATACTGGTGTGTGCCCATAGCGAGCAATGATGATGTTGCTCACACTGGTACTCAGTGTGCTCAGGGAGGTTGTCTTTCTGCCCAGACAAACAAAAAATTAGAGGGAACATTGGGAGGGATCTCAATTTCCCCATAATAATAGATGGAATGATTGGTCTGAAGCGTCGCTTCTTCTACCGGCACTTTTGTCCAGCTCCGGATTTCCAGCGGCATTTATTTTGAGGTGTTGCTCTTTCTGCTGCGTATTCTTCACAGCTGATCCCATGTGTATGACAGCGGAGGCATGGCTGAATGGTTCCCAAAAGAACTAGCAGAAAGAAACCAAGTTAATAGAACAAAGAAAGTTGTAAAAACTTTAAAGTGATAAGTATAAAGTACAAATTAATGTAAAAGGGAATGTATTAAGAAATATTAAAATGTAATTTTTTATAAAAGATAGAAAGGCTGTAAAACACAAAAAAACGAATAAGAGCGGACAGAGCGACTGCCACCGGCTGCCGCCAGACGGCGTCATCTCGAAAAAATAATGATAAAAAAAATACATATATATGTATACAGTGGTACCTCGACATACGAGTGCCCTGACATATGAGCTATTTCAGATGCGAGTAAAATTTCGGGCAAATATTTATCTTGAGATTTTTATTTATTTTGATATATGAGCAAACAACGGACGCGAGAGTCTGCTCATAAGAACATCATGGGCACTGTTTCTCTCCCCGCAACTAACTTGTGTAATGTCTCTCTGGTCGCAACTCCCTCGTGTAATGTCTCTACGAGCACTGGGCGGAGCGTTGCATTTTTCAGTGTTTTTTTCCCGTTAGTCAATGCGAATGGCGTATACGTACTAAAATGTGTTTAATATTATTAAAATTAGATGGATTTCGCAGAGGGGAGAGAGACGGACAGAGAGAGAGGGGAGGAGAGGGGGGTTGCATGGCAACACGCTCGTAACATAACATAAAAAAATGTAAATGAAGTTGGATTATGATGCAGACACACTCAAAAATAAATTTAATCTAACCTTACACTAAACTTAAAGTGTATATGTTAAATATTACAGTTATAAACATACAAAAAGACAAATGTATTAATATCTAAATTCATTCATTCATTCATTCATTCATTCATTCGTTAGTTCGTTCATTCATTGTATGTTCATTCATCAGGGTCCCAGAGAGTGCTGGATCTTATCCCATCTGATTCCGGGGCAGTGGCGGGGGACACCCTGAATCGGTCGCCAGCCGATCGCACTAGGAGACAGACAAACATGCACACTCACACCCATACCTAGGGGAAATTTAGAGTGTCCAATCATCCTACCATGCATGTTTTTTGGAATGTGGGAGGAAACTGGAGTACCCGGAGGAAACCCACACAGGCAAACTCCACACAGGTGGACTGACCTAGATTTTAATCCAGGACCTCTGAGCTGTGAGGGCGATGCGCTAACCACCGCCCTAATATCTAAATATAATCTATCTTTAAAAAAAATTAAATACTTAAAATACTGTACTCAGTGAAAATTGTTCCTCTCCGCTTGATATAAACCCTCAAAAACAGGTTTATGGAAGTTTTAGTCCAAGTCCCCCTGCACCGCCCAGACCATGAAGGGAAGGCCCCTCTCAGCGACGTACAGCGTTGCGTTTGGGATCCAGGCTTTCCGGTTGCTCATCCAGTAGATAGGCAGCAAGGCTTTGTTTTTTTATAGCATAAGGACGGTCAAACTTGTAGATTAAGGCTAGTTTTATCATGAAGCCAGCCAGCAGCTTCCCCACCCATGATGAGCGTCGGGCGATCCATGTGATCCCCGGCACTTTCAGTTCATCTTTGAAAAAGAATGTCCGTGAAGGCCCCCTCTTCCAAAAAGACCCCTTGCTCCGGAAGATAACCAACCATTTGTTAAATTATGTGAGGGAACTCTTCCTTGCGAAGCGTTATGCTACCTCCCGGTCTGCCGGCCGAGGAGACTCACTCAAGGCACTGGAACGTGGCTGAGGTTCAGTGTCTTCATGAGGAGCTAAGCTTCTCTATCCTAACGATGATTTTATTCCTCCCTCCGAAATGGAATGTCCAGGAAGGGAAAAAAACACGGAAGATAACCATTATCTTCAGTTATGTTATTGGAACTCTTTCTCTACGTATCGTGTCGCTGCCTGTTCCGGCCGGGGCCGGGTGGCGGGGCAGACCTCGCTCGCTGCCGGCACGCGCCGCCCAACCGGCCCCTCACTGGGCCTCCGCTTTTCACCCTAAGTCCCCGCTCTGCAACGGGGAGGCGGCGTTGGCTTGGAATGATTCTTCCACAGGAGGCATTTTAAACGATGATTCAAAATCAAAACAAAGCTGGAAAAGTATCGGCGTTGTCTTTATCCAAGTGATAATGTGCTCAATGCGAAATTCACTCGCAACAACACAGGAGAAGGCAAGATCTCGTACTACTCGGCCTTTTATAATATTCGTCGCGTCTTTCTTCTGCTGTGAAATTCTTCTTCTTTTGCGTGTCATTCTTCTGCAGTAAAATGCTTCTTCCTCGGCGCGTCATTCTTCTTCTGCGGTGAAATCCTTCTTTGGAGCAGAGTGCCACCCAATTCAGCACCAAAGGGGGAGACAACAGTTGGAACCTTCACGAGGTGTCTCCCGAGAGGCCGCCCGTCGCGGCCTGCGAATCCAACAAAACCACCCAGAGCTGCCACCCAGGAACGTGGCGCCCTACGTTTTTCATCTAGCCGGAGATATTCGCACTGCCCCACACCTCCGGCTACCCCCTGGATGAACTAATCCGCGTTCCAGTGACAGCTCTAGCGCTGCTGAGGGTAATCCTCAGGCGCCTGGGTGACCTAACAACAACAACAACAGCACCAAAGAAGAAGCGGGAACCTGACTTCTGCCATTTTTCATCTCCCGTCTTTTGGTTGAGATTTCAGCGTGAATATTGACTTTTTTGAGTTTGAGGTTGATTTATTTAATAAGGGACAGCACATATTAATGAACATATTTCTATTCAGAAACTTTTAAAAAATACTTAATATAAAATCCGCAATGTACTGAAGCCACAAATCTAAAAGCCGCGAAGTGGAGTATCATATGAATTCGAAGATATACGTATATTGTCATCGGTACACGGTCGATTGGTCGCCGGTCTTTTGTTCGCCGATCTTTTGGTCGCCGGTCTTTTGGTCGCCCGGCAGGTAAGTGATAATTACCATTTAAATCGTTGCTCAAATTCCCTAAATACAAACTGTGAATTACTATTTAGTCATACTTAATGCCCTATTAATTATTAGGCTAAAGAAAAGCTCAAAATTTCCCAGACTTTTATTGTTTTTTGTTGGGGAACTTGCTAAGACCCACAACTCATGTACATACAAACTCTTATACACTCACACATCGGCTCAGTGAAACTCAGTGGCGGGCGGTGCATTTTCTGGTAGCGCCTTCAACGCATCAATCCAACCCTCAAAAACTATGTTATGGCTATAAAACCTCTACTGCAGCTACAGCTGCGACACATAAAAAATAATCAATAAATGAATGCACAAAAATGGGGTAAAATCCACTTCCTAGCAGCATTTCATGATTAAATACAAATACTGGAGCTTTTCAGACATTAAAACCAGGCCAGGGGGTGATTTTCCCGGGTAAAGACAGCGATGAACGTCAATGGCGTACGGGCAAACATTGCCCGAAAATGGGGTAAAATCCAGCCGAAAACAGCATTTATTGATTAAATACAAATACTGGAGCTTTTTAGACATCAGAACCGGACCCGGAGTATCATTTCCCCGGTAAAAAGACAGCGATGAACGTTGATACGTCCATACGTGAAATGACAAAAAATGCACTAAAATTAGGTAAAATCCACTTTCTAGCATCATTTATTGATTGAATACAAATACTGGAGCTTTTGAGACATTAAAACCAGGCCAGGGGGGTGATTTTTCCCGGGAAAAGACAGCGATGGACGTCAATGGTGAAACGCCAAAAATTAAACTGGGGTAAAATCCACTTCCTAGCAGCATTTTGTGATTAAATACAAACACTGGAGCTTTTCAGATATCAGAACTTGGCTCACAATTGAAATATTATTTAGGAATATAGCCATATTTTACTCACCAAAAATCCTTTTTACACAATATCCATCCTCCTTTCTTTCTTCCTTCTTTCCTATCGCCATCGAAGCTAATGATGAAAGTCGAGCCTGTCCTGTCATATTTCCGGCATAGTCCGTTTTGAAAATAGCTTTAAATCAACACAACAATAAACTATTTGCTTGTGGAGCTAAGTTAGCGCGCTGAAAGTGCCCCACAAACCATTTTCCCGGCTGTAACAGGCTTGCTAGCTTCGGAGTTGACCGCCCTTTCTTAATGATGTCCATTTTTTTCTGGAAAAGTCCGTCTGGAAAATAGCTTTGTGAGCAAACAGAATCCATTTGTTTTTGCTTCTGTCGGCCACTGTGGGTGGAGTTTGCGATCTCGGCTGCCTCGGGTACTGCTTTGGCCCGCCTACTAGCCAATCATAGTTTGTGAAAGCAATGACATGTCCCAGCCAGCAAAATGCTAACGCCTATGAAAAATCATTGTGGGGTTGCCAACTCGAAATCTGATTGGTTAAAAGCAACAGTCTAGTTTAATGCAGCAGAGCCCGCAAGAACTGATTGTGAAGGCTTCGAGGCAGATCTGATCTGGCTACAAATAATGGCGGAAATGTGATTGGTTAAATGCTTCAATATGAAAACACACATCTGGAAGCAGTGCAACCAGGGGGGAAAGCAATGAAAGGAAGCTAACAGACCATTTGGAATAATAATTATTGATGGACAAAATATAATATGATTCAGATATTTCTTAGGCAAGCAGAGAAGGCCTTGAAGGCCCTGACGGCCCACCACTGGTGAAACTGCTCATGGCCATTGTTGGCTTTTATTGATGTGTAGACCGTGTTGTTTTACCTTGTTTTGTCGCCGGTCTTTTGGTCGTCGGTCTTTTGGTTGCCGTTGTCGTGGTCGGGGCGACCAAAAGACCGCCACCAAAAGACTGCGACCAAAAAATGCGACCAAAAGACCGGCGACCAATCGACCGCACACGATTGTCATCTCATCTAACCATTATGAAAATTGAGTAACACCTCCAAACACGAGAACCTGTTTCTACCAAAAAATTCTATTTTAGTTTCATCTGACCATAACACATTCTCCCAGTCCTCTTTTGGATCATCCAAATGCTCTCTAGTGAACCACAGACGGGCCTGGATTTGTACTGACTTCAGCAGGGGGACACTTCTGGCAGTGCAGGATTTGAGTCCCTGACGGCGCATTGTGTCACTGATAGTAGCCTTTGTTACTGTGGTCCCAGCTCTCTGTAGGTCATTCACTAGGTCCCCCTGTGTGGTTCTGTGATTTTTGCTCACCCTTTTTATTATCATTTTGACGCCACGAGGTGAGATCTTGCATGGAGCCCCAGATCGAGGAAGATTATCAGTGGTCTGTATGTCTTCCATTTTCTAATAATTGCTCCCACAGTTGATTTCTTTACACCAAGCGTTTTACCTATTGCAGATTCAGTCTTCCCAGCCTGGTGCAGGTCTACAATTGTGTCTCTGGTGTCCTTTGACAGCTCTTTGGTCTTGGCCATAGTGGAGATTGGAGTGTGATAGACTGAGCTTGTGGACAGGTGTCTTTTATACTGATAATGAGTTAAAACAGATGCTATTAATACAGGTAATGAGTGGAGACCTCGTTAGACCTTGTTAGAAGAAGTTAGACCTCTTTGACAGCCAGAAATCTTGCTTGTTTGTAGGTTACCAAATACTTATTTTCCACTTTAATTTGGAAATAAATTCTTTAAAAATCAAACAATGTGATTTTCAGTTTTTTTTCCACATTCTGTCTCTCATTGTTGAGGTTTCCCCATGTTGACAATTACAGGCCTCTCTAATCTTTTTAAGTAGGATAACTTGCACAATTGGCCGTTGACTAAATACGTATTTGCCCCACTGTACACATAACATATAGATTATTCTAACTTTTTATAAATCCATTTTTACAAAAAGAATGCATTAATTCTGGGGTGGGGAAACTATTCCACAAAGGGCCGCAGTGGGTCCGGGTTTTCATTACAACCCATCAAAAGGACACCTTTTCCCCAATCTGGAGTCCTACAAGTGCAATCAGTGAATTGCAGTCTGGTGCTACTTGTTTTCTGCAGAAATCTCATTGGTCAAAGTGCCTGTGCTGGAACGGTTGGAACAAACACCTGCACCCACAGCGGCCCTCAAGGAGTGGTTTGGCCATCCCTGCATTACTTGCGTTTTTTTCCTGGGATAATTCACCCTTTCCTAATGGAATAGAAATAGATTTGAAATAACATTTTGAGGTAATATTTGAACTTTTTTCTTTTTGAAGGACATCATTTTTTTCGTAAAAATTGAGAATATCTTGTACTAATCATTTATTTTCCATACCGCTTATGGGTCATTTTCACATAATTCAGCAAATAACGGTAAAGATATGGCCCTGGACTTTCCCTTTATGTGTTACAAAGTTATAAAAATTAATTACTACTGCTTTGTTTGCCACATATTATACTACATTTGGCACCAATTTTAAGAGAAATCTATTTGAGACACAAATACATTGAGAGCCAGTTTATGTTGAATTTGTCCACTCCGTTAGATGTCCAGAATCTAGTGTCACAGTTTATAGGAATGAAAAGTCGGGTTATGATTTATTTGTTTGTCTCTATTTAGAATGTGTTGTTTAGATTTGTTTCAATAGTATTTTCACTCAAGTTGTCTTTGAGAAAAATGCAAAAGAATTGCAACTGCAAACAGTTTTACTGATGTACCTTTCATATCAGTTAGTGTGTCTTTACCGTTATCACATGAGAAATACACCAAAAAATTCACAGTAAATACACCAGGTGGCTGGTGTGGGAGAAGTACCAGGATGTTGTCAGCCATATTGTCAACGCCAGCTAAGCAGAAGCCATGAGAATGAAACTAAAACCAAGGTAAGGACCATACCTGTGAAATGTCGTAACAATTCCATGTCTTTACCGATGTCCTAAAAACTTGGTGAACATAATTACTTTGCTTTTTAATGAACTGGGCATGGTGTATGCATGCAGAACACTATCATTTACTGAGTGCCAAGAAATACCATCTACCAATGTCAAAGGCTGAGGTGGAATGTTGTGTCTTTACCGTTAATAAATTTTGTCTTTACCGTTGTATGTTTAGAAACTGTGCTGTCTGCAAGAAATACATCAAAAAGATCTACAGGGATGGAACTGATGACATAAGGCAATCAAAGGAGCAAGTGTTATACCACGAATGGGAGAAGGGAGTAGAGACCAGAATGACAAATAATGGGCCAATTGATGTTGTTGTCATCCAGAAGAAAGAAAAATCTGTCACCATTGCGAAACTCTGTGATGACCTTGAGAAAGACCTTGTGGCTCTTATGGGGCACCAATATCGTATCATTCACCAGTACAAGGAGCTCAGACTAGTAAAATCCAGGTTAAATTTTAATTAATTATGTTTTCATTAAAGTTCCAGCTAAGATATTTCCAGGCAGTGCTAGTGTTGCTAATTAGAGATAATCAGAATGCTTGAATTGCATTTTGTAAATTATTCATTTTCTGAAAGTGTCTTTACCGTTATTTGCTGAATTATGTGAAAATGACCCTTATCCTCATTAGGGTCACAGGGGTGCTGGAGCCAACTCTTGGCCAACTATGGGTTGGTTGTCAGCCAATTGCAGGGCACAGGGAGACAAACAACCATCCAAGCACACACAGACATACCTACAGGGAAATTAGAGTATTCAACCAATTTACCATGCATGAATTTGGGATGTAGGATAAAACCAAATTAACAGAGAAAACCCAACCAGGAACAATGAGAACATGAAAATTCCATACAGGAAGGTCGGAACCCACCAGAGATTGAACTCTCAATCTCAGAACGGTGAAGCGGACGTGCTAACCACTCTATCGATCACTTTTTCATCTATCTTGTACTATTGAAATCAAATTGATTTTTGTCTATATGTTATAAAATCTCATGTATTACCAGAATTCAACCTAATTATTTTGTATTACAACATTTACAAATGCAACCAGATGATGCAGTGGTTCTTTCGCCTGACTTTGGTGTGAGCTGTGTATGTTTGATTCCTACTCAAAGGTAGTGTGATTGAGAGTGCAAATGGTTATCTGTCTCTGTGTGTGCCTTATGAATGACTGGCGAACAGTTTAGCGTGCCTGAAGTCAGCGGGGATGGGCTCCAGCAGCCCCCAACCAGTATAAGCAGTAATGAAAATGAATGAATGGATTAAACTTATACAATTCGCCTATTTTCAAATTTTCTAGTTTTTACCCTAATGATATTGTCTTACTATGGCAATAATTCAACTTTAATTCAATTATAATTCCTTCACAGTCATATGTTCATATGAAGGATACAAGTCTGGAATTATTTTTCTTTCTGCGCATGTTGCCACGATTTGGAATCAACCCCAAGTTGTTTAATAGTTTGGATTGGATTGGATAACTTTATTCATCCCGTATTCAGGAAATTTTATTGTGACAGTAGCAAGAAAAGGCATAGTTATAAGTTAGACAGTACAGTCGCAAAGGCCGCAGAACAACAAAGCAAAAGCAAAAACACAAAGTACAAAGCAAATCAAAGTCAATGGGATCATTAAGAATCACCAAATCAAATCATTAAGACAGAAAAGCAGCAAAAACACAAAACGAGCAAGAGTGGACGGAGCTACCGCCACCGGCTGCCACTTGAACGGCGCCATCTTGGTTTCGGTAGTAAAAACGGATAGACTCAAAAAGACGTTGTAAACTTGGACAAAAACTGGAACCACACACAGGAAGTCTTCCACGAGATGGGGAACTTCTGCAGACTGTGACCGAGGTAGAGAATATGCAGTCACTCTTCCAAGCTTATCCACACAGTTCCTCAGTAGTCTGGAGCTGAAGACAACAGTAGCAGAGTAGGGCACCTCGACTCCGTTGCTGGTAAGCGCCGACAGCTCTTCCATCTTATCCCACGATGGAATGGTTGGTCAGAAGCGTTGCCTCTTCTCCCAGCACTTTTGTCCAGCTCCGAAACTCCGGCGGCACCGAGGTGTTGCTCCTTCTGTTTTGTAACAGCTAGTCCCATGTGTGTGACAGAGTAGGCATGGCTGAATGGTTCCAAAAAAGAAGTAGCCGAAAGAAGCCAGGCTAACAGAACAAGGAAAGTTGTAAAAACATTAAAGTAAAAAGTATAAAGTACAAAGTAAAGTAAAAAGGAATGTATTAAGAAATATTAAAATGTAATTAAAAAAAAGATAGAAGGGCTGTAAAACACGAAAAACATAAGAGTGTACAGAGCTACTGCCACTGGTTCCCGCGTGAATGGTGCCATCTTGGGAAAAAAAGTTTATAAGTATAGCTACATTAATTTTAATATTGTTATGGCATTTTTATTGTGTTATCATCAAACTGCCATGCTTTACTAATGCTCAGTGTTTGCTTTCAGCAAGTCGTACTATAAATGTTTCTTGCAAGGCAATCATGTGAAATCCAGCTATATTCTAAAAATAAGTGGATGAAGCAGTCTCTAATTTCATTTTCACAAAGGCATTTTATTAAAACAGCATGTGAGCTTGCAGCTCCTGATGTGTGATACATGATCTTATAAAGATTGTTGGAATTGACAGCTTGTCTCACCTTATTTCTGCTCGCTCTTTTTATTTTTATGTCGACCTGCCAGGTTGTGATAATACCCAGCTGCACCCCCTCCACCATCCACAGTACATTGATTTTCTTTTACAACTTGTGCCGTAACGGCACAATGACACAGGCACTCGCGTCACCACAAATGTCAAGTGAGTAGCTTGTCTGATAAAGGTCAGCATTTTTATGGGTTGTTCAACATGTTTGAAAATGGATTACGACTGCCATATTGTCAGTGAACAAAGTTGCCTTTGATATTGAGCCCTTAAAAAGACCTGCTCAATTTTACAAATGTTAAGGTCTTCTGTCATGATCCCATTTAGAATGTTTTTGCCTTTTTCTTTGAAATTGTATTTCTCTTAAAATATCGGGTGTAATTTTGTCATGGTTAAACAGATGACACAAATGTACAAAGGGCGGCGTTTCCGTAATTTAAACATCATGAAAGCCAGCTAGATTTAAGCCGAGAGGTCAAGTGTTGGAGAGCTAGAGTGGCAGGGGAGATGGATTCAACCCATGGGCCGTAATTGAACATTGTTTTTGGAAAAAATGTTAGTCTATACAATTTTTACAGTCATACCTCTACTGACGAATGCCTCTAGTAATGAAATGTTCAGGTTACAAAGCTTTTTATATGCAAATGAGTGCCCCGAGATACGAAAAAGATCCAAGTTAGGAACCCCCAAAAAGAAAATGCATTTCCTTATGCTATTTTATTTTGAAAATATTGTCGCGGATGCATTGATTCTCACCTCAGAACATCGCTACACTCTACTGGGCTCTCATTGGCTGTGTCGCAACCATCACTATCCATGTTTCAAGATTCTCTCTTACATACATGTCAACCTCGGCTAAATGTTCCCCTTCTTAATAACTGCAATTCCCCTTATTAAGCGATAAAAACCGTACAAATGCAACGCGGCTTATATTTTCACACACACACACATAGGACACACGTAAACGTCTAAAATGTACTACAAAGTGGACGGCTTTCTGACACCATCGAGTCATAGGGAAGTGCACGTGCTCATTTTTGTGTTTCTCACATCTTTCATACAAAATTGAGACACTTTGACCAATTTTAAAGGGTTTAGTTGGTAGTTGTGCTTACGAAATTTTTAGGGTACGAAAAAAGTTCTGGAATCAATTAATTTCGTAAGTAGAGACTGTACTTTTATTTCCATTGATTTTTCATAACACTTCACAAGGATGCTGGAGCCTATCCCAGATAACTACGGCACACCCTGGATTGGTGGCCAGCCAATTGCAGGGCACAAGGAGACGAACAAACATTCATATTCACACTCATAACTCGGGGCAATTTAAAGTGGTCAGCCAGCCTACCATACATGTTTTTAGCATGTGGTAGGAAACTACAGTACCCTGGCTAAACACACAAGGCCAGGGGGAACATTCAAACCTCACACAGGAAGCTTTGTATCTAGGATTCAACCCTCGATCACAGAAGGGTGAGGCTGATGCGCTAACCACTCATCCACGGAGCCACCCACAATTTGTACTTGTACTTTATTCTTGGTTTCATGGTTTGAGATCTACTATGTTGAGTCACACATGGTTGCCAAGAAAACCTTTAAAACATGCACTCTTTGTGTGAAGTGAAACATGACAACAACAACAAAACATGTGCATACAGTATACTATGTGAATGCGGTATAATTAATTAGTAGTACACAATGTGAGAGATTTAATTAGCGGACAATCAGAATGTGCAATTCCTTGCACTTGATCACCGGTGCCTGAGCAATAAGAACGATAAGCTAACTCTGAAGCACGACATTAGACCAAAAGCTAATTAGCTGACAGCAAAGAGTTAGGAGGAGGCGTCCGACGCGCGGTTACTCTATCAAACCAAAGGAAAATAACAATTAGAAAATTTTGCTGCGTGGTAAATAACAAGGGGGGTTGGGGGGTCGTTGTTTTCCTGTCCGAGGTTAATTGGTGCAGCAAAAAGACTACAACAAAGCTGCAGGAGAAAAAAAATATGTATTTTTGAATGGATATTGGGCTTTATGTGGGGCTATATACTGGCCCTAAACCTAGCCCCTCCTTCACCATTATTGTGAAACGGTTTCCACCTGTCCATTGCATTGTATTTATTAACTTTTTTGTGTATACAGGTAGCATAAATATGGCTTTAACAAAATCAACAGAAAAGTTGGCTGTTCAGCCAGGTCTGTGTTTATTTGGACTCCACTTGCATTATTAAAAAGCTGCCCAATATAATCAGAATAAACTTGCAGGAGCCAGCTGATGAGGCCTAGAAGTTGTTGTTGTTGATACTTTCATGTCCCCACTGGGGGCTTATGTATCAAGAAACAAAAACAGCAAAGGGCAAGACCTCTTCTTGTGGCTGTAGCCTTCCTGCATTTTTTTTTAATCCTTCTATGCCAGTGGTTCCCAAACTATCTTACCTGACGCCCCCCTTCTTGCTTCCAGTAGACCCGCACGCCCCCCCTCCCACTTCCTCTTTTGCTCATGTGAACTTATTTTGTTTTATTGCATTTATTTCTTAGCATTGTTCAGGAAAACAGATCTCTGTTAATAGAAAACGGGTTGGACCATTGGAGTGACTGCTATAATCATATTTTGCATGTATTTAATGGCAGATATTTGTTCTTTGATTTTATTATTCTTATAATCTATTTAAACATTGTTTTAGCAGATGACTTCACGCCCCCCTTGAATTCTCTTTACGCCTCCCTAGGGGGGCACGCCCCCCAGTTTGGGAACCACTGTTCTATGCCAACAATTCCCCGGACACCTGATGCAAAAGAAAAAGACCTGGAAGCGTCTCGACAGCCAGGAATCAGAGGAGAGAAGTCCCCCCTAAGAAGCCCCGAATACCTGTCAGATGCTTCCCTGGCAGTAGGAGTCGGATGGCCGTGTTTGACACAGTGCAGCTGTGATTAAGCCGGCCCCATCTGTCTAACGTGTCAAACTAAAGGCGTGCGGCCAGTTTTAATCTTGAATGTCATTTGATATGCTGAAGTAACCTTAATCAATTAGCTACCACTATTTGAAAATATAGTACATGACAGTTTGCCTAACATCAGCATTTTGTAAATAGATGATCACACATTTTAATATGAATATTCTTGATTGTGTTTCTTGTCTTTGTGGATGTATTTTATCTACTTTTTACACATTATGAACTATCTCATCTCATCTCATTTTCTGAACCGCTTTATCCTCATTAGGTCGCAGGGGGTGCTGGAGCCAATCCCAGCTGTCTCCGGGCCAGAGGCGGAATCAAAAGCCAGCCGATTGCAGGGCACGAGGAGACAAAGGACAACCATGCACACTCACACCCATACCTAGGGGCAATTTAGAGTGTCCAATCAGCCTACCTTATATATTTATTCATGTATTTATTTATTTATTTATTTACTTATTACCTATCAATTTATGTCTAAAATTCCTTTCCTGTATCTGCATTCTCACCTCTTGCTACTGTGACAATGAAATTTCCCGAATACGGGATGAATAAAGTTATCCAATCCAATGCATGTCTTTGGCATGTGGGAGGAAACCGGAATACCCGGAGGAAACCCACGCAGGCCCAGGAAGAACATGCAAACTCCACACAGACGGACGAGACCTGGATTTGAACCAAGGACCCCAGTGCTGTGAGGCCGACGCGCTAACCACTCACCCCACTGGGCCGCCCCACATTATGAACAATGTTCCCTCTAATTTTTCATGTCTGGGCATACAGACAACCTCCCTGTGTGTACCACTGTGAGCAACATTAGAACTACTCACTATGGCCACACAACAGTATCACACCTGCCATCAGATGGTGCATTTCTACTACTCATGAATACAATATAAATAAAACAAGTCATTAGAATATGTACAAATCTGTCTTAAATTTTACCTTATTGTTTACGTCTCCTCTCCCTTCTCATTCTCATTCAAATGACTTTTATCCTGAATGTGTTGCTTAAGGTAGTCAAACTTTTATTTAGTCCATATTTTTCCAACGGAAAATTCGCGTACAACTTTACCTTTGCTGCATGTTTTGCAGATTAGATGCTACTCACTCGAAAAAAGAAAAGAGCAAACCCAGGTTCTCCACTTGTTTTTCTATTTGCACATACTCTGACAGCCATTCCAACTTGAAAGAACTGCAGTTCTTTTTTACGTTTGTTTGAGGAGTTGACGTTATCACAGTCACTTTAGCCGAATTAGCATTAGCGTCAATTAACTCCGCCACACTGAACTGTCAATGCTGTGATTAGGTACATGACGTAATTGCATCGTATCCTATTGTTGGCTGGACACCTGTCACTCACTAAATTACACAGCAAAACTATACAGAAAAAAAGTTATATATATATATATACATATATATATATATATATATATATATACATATATATATATATATATATATATATATATACATATATATATATATATATATATATATATATATATATATATATACATATATATATATATATATACATATATATATATATAGATATATATATATATACAGTTGTGGTCAAAAGTTTACATACACTTGTGAAGAACATAATGTCATGGCTCTCTTGAGTTTCCAGTTATTTCTACAACTCTGATTTTTCTCTGATAGTGATTGGAACAGATACTTCTTTGTCACAAAAAACATTCATGAAGTTTGGTTCTATTATGACTTCATTATGGGTTAACAGAAAAAGTGATCAAATCTGCTGGGTCAAAAATATACATACAGAAGCGCTAATATTTGGTAACATGTCCCTTGGCCATTTTCACTTCAATTAGGCGCTTTTGGTAGCCATCCACAAACTTCTGGCAAGCTTCTGGTTGAATCTTCACACAAATGCAATGTGGCACATATTTTCACACATATACACACACACACAGGGCACACGTTAAAGTCTAAAATGTATGTAGTACTACAAAGTGGACGGCTTTCCACCCTGGTAGAATGTATTGTATTGTATTTTTGCATAGGCGCGAAAACGTCCTATGGTACTAATAATAGAGGTGATCCTACTTCGCGGTTTCTCGATTATGGCGGCCATGTCTGGTCTACATTATCCGTAATATTCGATGGTTTACTGTACTCACCTTAAAACAAAAAATATAAAAAAAACTGTTCTGCATTTCACACATGAAATGTATACCTTCCTATAGGCCATTTAGTTTTAAATTCCATTTGAAATAAATAAATAGTTTGGCAAAGGCCTCTCTTTGATGCTTCTAGAAGGCTGAATTATTTTAGTACTTGCAATTTTTCTGTTGACTTAAGAGCAAATACTTATGTTCATGCATCATATAGGCTTTTGTTCACGTAGGTTTTAATCCATGTCTATGTACTCTGTCCTAAGGTTATGTGAGGTTTAAGACTGTAATGTAACCAAACTCAATTTTTTATAGCCCACAGCGTATGTGCTCTCATGTCAAAGTGAACCACACAAATCCTGCAGTTGAGTTTAAATTACGTGTCACATCCACTTTTTAAAAAGTTACTCTTGCCTTGTTCCTTTTGGGTGATAAATTGGCTGCAGATTAAATGAAATATGTACAGCTCTCACGTTTTGTTTCTGACGCATAATTGCGTGTGCTTGTGAATGCAAGTATTTGACCATGCTGTGGCCCCTCAAAGTGCTATGTCATTTACACTACAAACCACATTTTCTGACACACATCTTGCAGCAGTACACTATCCTGACAAATCCAAACAGCCTTGAGGGTTGGGCTCCTCAGGCTAAAGCACCAATGCTTTTCAAACTGGTTCTGCAGGCTATATGGACATAGACCTATTTTACTTTAGATAATGTTCTATAAGAGTCTATATAAGCTATAATATGCCAGATGGTTTCAAGCGTTAGCTGCTGTCAACTTATTCACTGTGTTGTTGAAATGTCCTCCCAACTTTCCAAAAATGTTAATATATTCTGTCCTCCATGACTATCTGGACCCCTCGCAGGGCTCCAAGCGTCTTTGCCAGTCCCAAGTTGAGAGAGCTCAGCAGCACTGAGTGATAAAGGCCAGCGGTTTGCATTGGGATTGAAGAGTATATCAGTTAAGGAATGGATGGTTCAGATAAAAAGTGGTTGGAGTAGAGCTGGGAGGAAGGAACAATTTTCTGCATGAATCAGCAAGCCTTTTTGCAGCCGAGTGTTGAGAGTGTGTGTGTGTGTGTTGGGGGCAGGGGGCTTGTCTAAACGTTATATGTTCATGATTAGTCATATGTCTGTATAAGGCAGCACATTTTTAACTGCTTTCAGACACTATCATAAAAAAGTTTATCGAATACCAATTAGCTCTGAAAAAACACCAAAAACAGCATATTACAATGGAAAAACATTTTTTATTTGTTCTAATTCACCACCTTGTCAAAAAGTAACAAATACCTATCTAGTGGTTATGATCTTCAATACTAAAATGTGACTATCATTACAGACTTAACGCGGGGTGTGCGGACGAGAGAGAGAAAGGACAGGAGAGAGACTTGACAGACGGCAACGCGCTTGTAACATAACATAAACTTTAAATTTAACTCAAATGAACTTAGATTACTACACACACACTTAAAAATAAGTTTTGTTCTTACATTACACTACATTTAAACCTCGTGTGATAACCGAGGAGATGTTAATGTATTCCACTGTGGCTTTCTATTTGGAACTTGCTGCTTCTCCATGCCTCAGAACCAAGTGTATCCCAGTTAATTTTTTTGAAATTATCGAACCAGCCACAACTCGCTTTTAAGGGTTCAGCTGGTATCTTTTTGAAATGCTCACTTTGCTTTCAAATCCATGTAGATTCTGTTGGCTTTTTCGCAGATTATCGACTCCGTCACGCTATCTCCAGTAAAAAATGCAACTTGTATGCTTCGTTAATATCTTTAAGCGAGGGAGATATGGCGAGAAAGACAGAGCGATGCTGTTCTCATAAGCAGCCTCTCGCATACTCGGCTACCCGGACGGCCGCATCAGGAACCATCTCGTATGCTCGAATCTCAAATTTGTCTCGTATCTCAAGGCAAAAAAAATGCTCAGAATGTTCCTCATATCTCAAATTTCTCGTATGTTAGGACACTTGTATGTCAAGGTATTACTGTAGTACAATGGTTAGTTTTGTAATTGGAGTTTTTGAATTTCTGGATTGATGTTTAGTGAGAGGCAAAGTTATAGGACAACACTGCTAACTTATGACATTTTAAAGCAGTGTATGTACAGTAAAATCTGTTTTGTATGTGGATCTATCTTGTAGATACAGTGAGAAAATATTCCGCCACTCGCAAGATGGACAGTTAGATGAATCACACACTGAAATCTATTGCCACAACAGCTCTGTTGAAACTTTAATGACCAAACACAGACATCTATATCGTCATGAAATCATAACAGAATAAAATGTCTACATCTGAAGCCAAATGTGGCAATTTTAATGATCTATTTAATCATGTTTTTATGACTGATTCCGTGATGCAAACTCAAAATGCAGGAGTGAGTTTACCAGTGCATTTTCACTGTGATATATGTATATTGTTGAAATACTTTCAGATCAAGATGTTAAAAATATGTCTCACAGTAATGACTGCAGCCATAAGTCCAAACTAGAAAACAAACAACCATAAAACAAAGACAGTGCCACCATCACTCAAACTACCGTATTGGCCCGACTATAAGACGACACGGAATATAAGACGACCCCAATTATAAGATGACCCCCTCTTTTTTAAGACTCAAATTTGCAAAAAGATTTTTTGAACACTAAATTAATTTTTTATAGAGAAAATTATTACAGTACCTCTGACACAAAATATAACAATATATTCAAGAGCCTTAAAAGAAATCTGAATATGGAAAAACATTGCAATAAAATAAGGCAAACTGATTACAACTTGAGAGTTGCTCAGATCTGTCATGTCAGAACATTACTCCTCACAAACATCGTCTTCTTTGCTGTGCTCAGTGTCACTGTCCTCACTGCCATTCTCTGGCTCCTTCCAGAGCACGTCAACTTCACTGACGTTCAGGGCATTTGATATGCAACATTTTTTAAACCTGTGGATGATGCTCTTTGAGGAAACTGCATCCCATGCGTGGAGGATCCACTCACAGAGCAAATGTACCGGAGGCACCTGAATCTTTCCAGTCCAGTTGGGGTGATCACCAGACAGGAGCCACTCTCTGTATTTCTTTCGCAGATTGTGTTTGAATGGTTGTTGACCACAAAATCCAACACATGCAGCTGACTTGTCATTCTCCCCAGAATGATCACCAAGTTGCCGTTCATTGCCTTCACTTGTTTTTTTGACTGGATCAAACAAGTGTCCACAAAATGCATCCAAAATCAGCATGTTCCTCTTTTTACTGAGTCTCCAAAGGTGTCTGCTCCACACAACCTTGAGCCAGTCCACTAAAGGCTTGGTTTCCATCCAGCCTTTTTCCTGGGCACCAATGTTCCCTCTAAGCTGCGCGCGTGCGCAATTGCGCACTACTCTCGTCTTCTTCACACAGCAGCAATCATATGGCGCGCAGTAAATAAAATCCAAACTTTTTTTACCCCTTTCCCCATGATGGCGCCATTTACGCGACAGCCAGTGGCAGTAGCTCTGTCCACTCTTATGTTTTTCGTGTTTTACAGCCCTTTTATCAAGCGGTGAAACCGGGTGAGAACTGTCTAAATCTACTTTGTGTGTGGCTATGTGCGTGCGTGCGCGTCTGTGTGTCTAGTATGTGTGATCATTTGTCTTCAACTTACAAAATGGACTATAAATGGAAATTAGCCCTCGGCTACAATCTTACATATATATGTTCATTAACATAAATATAAATATGTTAAATAATATGTGCTATCCCTTATTAAATAAATCAAAGCAAAATCATGGAAAAATATTGCATATAAATGGAAACTTGACTATCTCAAGTGACACGTTCAGCAGAAAAGTCATTTGAACGAGAATAAGAAGTGAGAAGGACAGATGTCTAAAATAAGGTAAAATTTAAGTCGGATTTGTGCATATTCTAATGGCATTTATGAAGATGTTTTATTCATAGATATGTTTTCATTCATTTTCTGAACCGCTTTATCCACTTTATCACTCGCGGGGGTGCTGGAGCCTATCCCTGCTGACTTTGGGCGGGGAGCCTATCCCTACTGACTTTGGGCCAGGGGCAGGGGACACCCTGTATCGTGGCCAGCCGATCACAGGGCACAAGGAGACGGACAGCCATGTACACTCAGACCCATACCTAGGGGCAATTTTAGAGTGTACAATCAGCCTACAATGCATCTTTTGGGGATGTGGGAGGAAAACGGAGTACTCAGAGAAAACACACGCAGGCCCAGGGAGAATATACAAATTCAACACAGGTGGACCGACCTGGATTTGAACCCAGGACCCCAGAGCTGTGAGGCCGACGCGCGAACCACGCATCCGCCGGGCCGCCCATTCATAGATATTAATCATTACATTTTATTATTACTAAATCATTTATGTGTAGTAGACATGCACCTGCTTATGGCAGGTGTGACACTGGTGTGTGCCCATAGCGAGCAATTGTGTTGCTAACACTGGTACTCAGTGTGCTCATGGAGGTTGTCTTTCTGCCCAGACAAACAAATAATTAGAGGGAACATTGCTGGGCACGTACAATAATGGCAACCGTTACGCCGCATCATTCATTTACACCAGCCGAGTATTGCATTGAAGTCAGCGGTGGGTATGTTTTGCTCTTTGGCTATTTCCACGGCTTTGAGCTGAATGACGGGTCTGCTGATAGGCATCCCGTCCTTTCGTTTTTTCGTCCAAGTACGCGCACGCCCTCCTGTCGAGCTCTTGGAAGCGGCCGCTCTGAGGACTACAGAAAGCTTTTCTCTAACTGAGCATTTTTTTGGCGATCTATTTGAGCTCTCCATCTCTGTACATTACACTTTGTGACACCATATTTCACAGCCGCTTTACAATTGTTTGAAGACTCTGCCTCATTTATCACCATCATCTGGAAGTTTGCATCATATCTTCTCCTCAGCTGCCGGTTAACCTGGTAGATCTTCGACCCACTTCTCTTCAGATTCTCGCTACATTTCTCCATTTATCTCTTCTCTTCTTTTCCTCTCTTATCTTTGCTATTTTATATTTTTCTTCTTTGTGCTACCGCTCTTTTTATTTTTGTTCTTTGTGACAGGGGTTTACTCTGGCCTAGGGAGTTAAGTTCAGCATTCACTTTAAAGATATCCAGCGCCATCTAGCGTTGTAAATGAGTATGATGTCTAGACTCCGAAAATAAAACGACCCCCACTTTTTTAGTCTTATTGCAAAGCAAAAAAACATTGTCTTATAATCGGGGCAATATGGTAAATCAGCAGCTCATATAGGATTCATTTTCTCAGCACAAGCGTGAATTGTTTAACAAATGTTGGATGTCATGGCATTGCCTAAAAATGTATGCACTTATTAAGAAGCTAAGAATTGTATTGTTGAGGCTTTATGTAAAATGGCTGCCACTGATGGTGGCCCTGCCACCCAATCACAGGCCCAGCCCCTAATCACTCAAACGCTTCCAGGTGTGATTCATCAGCCAGTGGAGAATATTTAAAGCCAAGAAGAACATGACCACGCTACTGGATCATCTTAATCAGTTCACTGTTAAGTACCCTCTTGTATTGTCTCCTTGCCTGCCTCTACTAATCTACGACCTCTTGTTTTTGCTCCCAGGATCCCGACCACGCTCAGCCCCACGACCACGGACCACGGACCACGGACCACGGACCACGGACCACGGACCACGGACCACGGACCACGGACCACGGACCACGGACAACGACTTCGCTCTCACTCATCACTCTGGACTCCACGACATACTCCACGGTTACCGACCTCCCTTCCACGACTATCTACTCGCCTACTCTACTCCCTTTTGTGCCTTTGCCCATCTCTTGGACGATTCTGATAAAGATTTGATATCCAGACTTGCTGCCCTTGCTTGCTTTGGGGTCCTCCATCCCCGATCGTAACATTTCCACATGCAGTAAACTAGTTATTAGCTGGTGACGAGCAATCATTTTCACATTCAGCCACACAAAAAAGCCAGGCCAACTCCATTTTTGATGTATGAGGCAATAACCTGGAATGAAATGAAGTCACCTTCAGAACCCAACATTTAAATAATAATGAATTATAACATTCAAACATTGATAATAATTCATAACATTCATAACATTTGGATCTCTTTTTAGTATTTTGACTGTCATAATTGGTCGAGAGTGGTGAGGGTTTAGGTGCCGACACCCTATAGTCATTACTCAAAATAATTTACTAAAGGGAAATGGATGGCCGTATAATTCAAATGTTGATCTTGTCACTGTAGAGCAGGGGTCTCAAACTTGCGGCCCGCGGGCCAACTGCGGCCCGCGGGACGATAATTTGCGGCCCCCGTCTTAATATGAAAGATCGATTTTTTTTTTTTTTTTTTTTTTTTTTTTTTTTTTTTTTTTTTTTTTTTTTTTTTTTTTACCCCTTTCCCCATGATGGCGCCGTTTAAGTGGCAGCCAGTGGCAGTAGCTCTGTCCACTCATGTTTTTCTTGTTTTACAGCATGTTTTACATGAAAAATTAGAGGGAACATTGACATGCACCTGCTTGTGGCAGGTGTGATACTGGTGTGCCGATAGCGAGCAATGATGATGTCGTGACCGGATGATTCGCCTAAAGACGTTTCGCCGACGGACGTTTGACAGACGGACAGGTCGTACTAGTATTTGTTAGTTTAATGATTAAATACAAATACTAGTATTTGTATTTAATCATTAAACGCTGTTTTCAGCTGGATTTGACCGAATTTGAGAGCATTTTGAGCCGTTTGGCGAATGGACGTCTATAGACGTTTTTTTGCCTCCATCGCGATATCATCCAGTATTTGTATTTAATCATTAAATGCTGTTTTAGGATGGATTTGACCCGATTGCTGTCATTTTACGGCTCGGTTCTGCTACATCTGCCTGCCCAAGAGTGCTTATTCCCGGACTGCCATTGAAGGTAGACGAACATTGATTTTTACTATAATTTGGACAACACCGGCGGCGGGCCGGATTAAAAATCCTAACGGGCCGTATATGGCCCGCGGGCCGAGGTTGAAAAACTTGTACACACACGATCCGGCGGGGCGAGCGTTCGAATCCCGTTTCGGCGAAACCTCCGTTCGGCCGAATGAACGTTCGGTGGAACGTCCATTCGGCGACCTGCCCGTCTGTCAAACGTCCGTCGGCGAAACGTCTTTAGGCGAATCATCCGAGTACCGATGATGTCGCTCACACTGGTACTCAGTGCGCTCAGGGAGGTTGTCTTTCTGCTCAGACCAACAAAAAATTAGAGGGAACTTTGGTTCGGAGCTGAATGAACCAATCACGGTGAGGTATACGGCTCTGGGGGGCGGGACATCGGCCGGGCTGTCCAGTGCCTCACTCACTCATTCATTCCTCCAATCAGCTGGGCGGAGGAGAAGCCGTGAGGCCGATCACTCCGCTCGGCGCGCACACTCCTCCGCTGCTCTCAGCATAGAACTGAATGAGGCGCTATGATCCGTGATCCAGCCTGTGTCAGTGTCTGTAGCCATCTCCGCGATTGAAACGGAGAGCGAAAGTGCACATGCGCCACAAACCCGCGCGACTGAATGTGAAAGATCAACCCGAGACTCATTCCAAGTGGAAAAACATATTACAGAGCCCCAGAGATGTCTCTTTCAAAGCCTGCCGTGAAGAGAAAGGTCGGTGATGAGCACAGACAGTTTCAAGAAAAGTGGGGAGTGCAATATTTCTTTGTTGAACACAGGGGCACCCCGACGTGTCTCATTTACACTGAAAAAGTTGCGGTGCACAAGGAATACAATTTGAAACGTAATTGTACTATGAGACATGCTGAGGAGTACGAAAAATACCAGGGAGATGAGAGAGCCAACCAGGTTGCCAGTCTTAAAACACGTCTTCTGAGGCAACAGGATCTCTTCAAGAAGGCTACCAAAGACAGTAATGCAGCAGTCAAAGCTAGCTACGCCGTTTGTGAGTTGATTGATCCTGTGCTAAGTGATCCCAAATGGCTCATGGACTTGGCTTTTCTTGTTGATATCACACATGAGCTTAATGTACTGAACAAGAAGCTACAAGGCCAGGGGCAACTTGTCAGTGCTGCCTATGACAACGTGAGAGCATTCTGCACTAAACTTGTGTTATGGAAAGCCCAGCTCTCTCAGACAAACCTTTGCCATTTCCCAGCATGCAAGGCTCTCGTGGATGCAGGCACACCATTCAGTGGTGAGAAGTATGTTGAGGCCATTTCAAAGCTACAGGAGGAATTTGATCACAGATTTGCAGACTTCAAGACACACAAAGCCACATTTCAAATTTTTGCGGACCCCTTCTCCTTTGATGTGCAAGATGACCCTCCTGAGCTTCAAATGGAGCTCATTGACCTGCAGTGCAACTCTGCACTCAAAGCCAAGTTCAGGGAGGTGAGTGGAGAAGCAGACAAGCTTGGGCAATTTTTGAGAGAGTTGACCCCCAGCTTCCCTGAACTTTCCCGAAGGTTCAAGCGGACCATGTGCCTTTTTGGGAGCACATACTTGTGTGAGAAGCTCTTCTCCACCTTGAACTTCAATAAGTCCAAGTACAGGTCCAGACTTACTGATGAGCATCTTCAAGCTCTACTGAGGGTCTCCAATGCTTCCTCCCTCAAGCCAAATGTGACTATGTGAGAAGAAGCGCTGCCAGGTCTCTAGCAGCAAGGAGTAGGCAAAAGAAGCCGTGTTCAGAATATTTCATGTTCAATGTTCCATTCAAGTTCAGAAAGTTAAAGGTTAAAGAGCTGTTAATACAGACATTTGAAACGGAATAAAAATAATTCATTTTCTCTACTTAGCCAGCCAGTATATATCTACTGTATGCTCATTAGTATTATTTGGTTTTATATTACTGATTGATTTATTTTTTATTCATCTTTAAGTTAATTTATTTAATTCATTATTTTTTGTTAAAAAATAAAGATATTTGATAACGTTGGAAAGTTTTATCAGTGCTTTTCTTGTGGAAATCCTGATGCGGCCCAGTCTCACCCAGACTCGGCCTCTAGCGGCCCCCAGGTAAATTGAGTTCGAGACCCCTGCTGTAGAGGGTATGTCATATTTAAAAGGACGACTTCCCTTGCTTAATGGACCCAGTGAGAGTAAAAGATGTACTGTGATAACTTTTTTGTTTATTTATTTATTTAGATTGAAAATATTGTCAGTGCAATAAAAGATGATAAAAAAGTTCATCAAGATAAAAAATACATTAACACGAATTGCTTAGCTTTATAATACTTTGTTAAAGAATAATTACACTGAAAATGTAGTGCAATTGGTTTTGCTTGGTTAGCAAGCTACAAAATGAAACAATGAGCATATTATACACCAATCTGGTGTCCTACAAGTGCAGTCAGTGGATTGCAATCAGGTGCTTCTTGTTTTTTGCAAAAATCTCATTGGTCAAAGTGTCTGTGCTGGATTGGTTGGAACAAAAACCTACACCCACAGTGGCCCCCGACGACCAGTTTGCCCACCCCTGGGTTTGCACATCAGCCTCACAGCTCTGGGGATCTGGTTTCAATATAACCCTATGTTTGCATTCACTCACATTGACTGTTAGAATTATTATGGAATATTCTATATGTGTTGTAAGCATTTTTTTAATAAGTAGTAAGGCTATAAACAGTCATGGGAACATGGACATTTTTCCTCCACATCATCGTCTCCTCAAGGCCAAAGCTCGAGGACACATTGTTTCGGACACTTCTCCGGCAGGACCCAATGAGACTGTTATGACGAGACTCCAGCAGCAGATTTGAAAATACGGCTTTGTTTACATTATAATACTACTTTGTTTACCTTATAATGCATTCCTCACACTGTTGTTTTTCTAAACATCTAGGGTGTTATTGTACTGATTACATAAACATGTTTTTCGAATGTCGCGATTAAATACAATGATTCAGTTACTGCAATTCAGAATGCTTTGTGGACTGAGACGACGTCACAAGGCAACTCCTTGCAAGTTGTAAGGAGCTATGTTGAAAGATGTTTTTCCTTTTTTAGTTAAATATTACTAATAATGATTTAAAAGGTTTGAATCATTATTCCAACATTGACCATTTATCTTGTTTGTACGTATTATGACTCAGTGGCCTAGGGATTGAGTGTTTAGCGCATCGCCCTCACAGCTTTGGGGTCTTTGGTTCAAATCCAGGTCGGTCCTCCTGTGTGGTGTTTGGATGTTCTCCCTGGGCCTGCATGGGTTTTCTCCTGGTACTCCGTTTTCTCCCACATTCCAAAAAGATGCATGGTAGGCTGATTGAACACTTAAAATTGGCCATAGGTGTGAGTGTGAATGGTTGTCCGTCTCCTCCCGCGATCGGCTGGCCACCGATTCAGGATGTCCCCCGCCTCCGGCCTGAAGTCAGCCAGGATAGGTTCCAGCAACCCCCGTGACCCAAGTGAGCATAAAGTGGTCCAGGAAATGAATGAATAATGTAATACCTCAACATACGAGTGCCCCGAAAGACGGAGAATTTGAGATACGAGTAAAATTCAAATATTTACTTTGAGATGCAAGACAATTTTTGAGATACGAGCATGCGAGACAGCCGCTAGAGGCTGCTTATGATTTTAGCGAACTGTCTTTCTCGCTGCATATACCTCGTGCAAAGATCTCTACGAGCACTGGGCAGAGTGTTGCATTTTTTCTGGGGGGGGTTGTGTTAGTCAGTGCAGAATTAAGGGAAACAATGGATCCAAAGAAAGCCGGTGCAATGAAGGGTAGTGCAAAGAGAAGGTGTATGATGACAATCGATATTAAATAATCAAAAAACATTATAGTGTGTGCATGACTGAGCTGGCTTGCCAATATATATGGAGAAGCAGGATGTTCGCCTCGAAAGCCATGGAGGAATACAAGAAGGTTTAAATTTAGTGTAACAGAAGATTAAAACTTTTGTAAAGTGTGTGTATTAGAATCTAAGTTCATTTAAGTTAAATTTAAAGCTTATGTTACGTTTCAATCGCATCCATCAAGTCTCTCTCTCTAGTAGCATTAACCTCTCACCTGATCAAGACATTGAAGAGAATCATCCTCAATCACCTCAACCCCCTGATGAATGCAGAGCTGGACCCTCTGCAGTTCGCCTATCGTCCAGGCATTGGTGTGGAAGATGCTGCCACCTACCTGATGCACAGGTCTCTTTCGCACCTGGAGAACACGGGAAGCACGCTGAGAATGATGTTTTTTGACCTCTCCAGTGCGTTCAACACCATTCAGCCGGTCCTACTGAGAGGGAAACTGGAAGAGGCTGGAGTAAGGAACCACCTAGCCGCATGGATCATCGACTTCCTCACTGACAGACCACAATATGTGAGACTCCAGGACTGTACGTCTGATGTGGTAGCTTGCAGCACGGGGGCCCCACAAGGCACAGTGCTCTCTCCACTCCTCTTCTCCCTCTACACATCGGACTTCAAACATAATACAGACACCTGCCACCTCCAGAAGTTCTCTGACGACACCGCTATTGTTGGACGAGTGACCGACGGGAACGACCTGGAGTACAGGGGAGTCACCACAGCCTTTGTTGACTGGTGTAGGCAAAACCACCTCTACATCAACACCAGTAAGACAAAGGAAATGGTCATCGATTTTCGGAGGAATCCTCAACAGACCACTCAGGTGAACATCCAGGGTACAGACATTGAAATCGTGGAGAATTTTAAGTACCTGGGTGTTCACCTCAACAACAAACTAGATTGGTCCACAAACATAGATACCCTGTACAAAAGGGGGCAGAGCCGCCTCTACCTACTGAGGAGTCTACGGTCCTTTGGAATGTGCAGGACACTGCTGAGGACTTTCTACGACACTGTGATGGCATCGACAGTGTTTTATGCAGTGCTCTGTTGGGGATGCGGGAGCACGGAGAGGGACAGGAACAGGCTGAATAAGCTGGTCAGGAGGGCCAGCTCTGTTCTGGGCTGTCCTCTGGACTCTGTGGAGGAAGTGGGAGAGCGGAGAATGCTGACCAGGATGATGTCCATCATGGACAGCACCTCCCACCCCCTACATGAGTCTGTGGAGTCCCTCCGAAGCTCCTTTAGCAATAGACTGCGGCACCCTCATTGCAGGAAGGAGCGCTTCCGCAGATCCTTCCTCCCATCAGCTGTCAGGCTCTTTAACAAAAAAATGGCTGAGTGTTAAGACCTACCGTATGCATGCATGTACATTTATGTGTATGTATGTATATATGTGCTAAGCAACACGCTTATTTATTGATATATTTATTCATGTATTTATTTATTAACTTACTTATTACCTATCTATTTATGTCTAAAATGCCTTTCCTATTCCTGCATCCTCACCCTCTTGCTACTGTGACAACGAAATTTCCCGAATACGGGATTAATAAAGTTATCCAATCCAATCCAATCCAATCAGCGAACTCCTGGTTGTATTGAATAATGCCTCATTTTATTATTAAACATCATAACCATTAGTTATTTGTTACTCTCTTAGTAGATGATGAATTACAACCAATCAAAAATATGTTTTTCCATTTTAATATCCCGTTTTTTGGTGTGTTTTTTCAGAGGGAGGGAACAAATTGTATTTAGTTCATTTCTATGGGAAACATTGTTTTGAGATAAGAGTAAATCGACATAGGAGCTCAGTCCCGGAACGCATTAAGCTTGTATCTCAAGGTATGACTGTACTGTATTATTGAAATTTGACACACATTGACAGTAGAGGACTACTGATGTTAAGGTACAAAAATCTTAAATGTACAATGCATTTAGATATTTTTGGCTTTCTCTTCACCTTTAGAAAATAAAATAAAACTTTCCACTCACTGTGCTCGCAATCCAGCTGAAAATTTCTTATTTGTATTTGTTTTGTTGTGTAACAGCATGAAAAAGCACTTGCCTTTCATAAACAACGTGCTAATTAGCCGTCACATAGGAACTGCTGCTGGGATGCCGCTGTGTATCATCAAAACCTATTTCAAAATGTTTGTATGAACAAGCCACAAAAAAGAAAAATAAACACATCAAATGTATTATTCATTTTTCCACGACTCCTGTGCTGAATAGAAATTATGATGCTTGTAGCTCATCTATGTTTTGATACGTCATTTGTGATTATTGTAAACAATTAATTTGACAGGCGAAATAAAAAGCATGCAATTTTTATGGAAATAGGAAGAATGTGTTAAATTGACTCAAGAAACATGTTTCCATTAACACTTATTAAAAGTTGATTGAAGGTGGAATTGTGAGAAAAAAATTAGGTAATTTACATCAGGAAAAAAACAAATATTTCTTAGGACATTTAAACGTAAGGTTGGGTGCGTTGAAAGCTGGACGGCAGCCAAAGGAGGGATCCTTAGCGGTCCGATCCCCGGCTGCAGAAACTGGCTCTTGGGACGTGGAATGTCACGTCTCTGGCTGAGAAAGAGCCTGAGCTAATGCGTGAGCTCGAGAAATTCTGGCTTGATGTAGTCAGGCTCACCTCCACGCACAGCTTGGGTTCTGATACCACTCCTCTCGAGGGGGGTTGGACACTCTTCCACTTTGGAGTCGCTCATGGTGATAGGCGCCGAGCAGGTGTGGGAATAGTTATTTCCCCCTTGATCAGTGCCTGTATGTTGGGATTTACCCCAGTAGATGAGAGGGTAGCATCCCACCGTCTTTGGGTGAGGGGACAGCACCTGACTGTAGTTTGTCCATATGCACCAAACAGCAGTTCAGAGTATCCACGCTCTTTGGAGTCCTTGGAGGTCCTTGTTCTGCTTGGGGACTTTAATGCTCACGTGGGTAACGACAGTATGACCTGGAGGGGAGTGATTGGGATTTATGTTAGATTTCTGCACTCGTCGTGGACTTACAATAATGACCAGATTCAAGCATAAGGGTGTTCATATGTGCACTTGGCATCAGGACACCCTAGGCCGCAGTTTGATGATCGACTTTGTCGCCGTGTCCTCGGACCTGCGGCCGCATGTCTTGGACACTCGGGTAAAGAGAGGGGCAGAGCTGCCAACCGATCACCACCTGGTGGTGAGTTGGCTCCGATGGTGGGGTGGATGCCCGTGCGGCCCGAGAGACCCAAACGTTTCGTGAGGGTCTGCTGGGAAAGCCTGGCGGAGTACCCTGTCAGAAAGAGTTTCAATTCCCACCTCCGAGAGAGCTTCTCACGTGTCTGGAAAGAGTCGGGGTATATTGAGTCCGAGTGGACCATGTTCGCCCAACCAGTCTACATGTGCTTTGTGGACTTGAAGAAGGCGTTCGACCATGTCCCCCAGGGAGTCTTGTCGGGGGTCCTCAGGGATTATGGGGTTACGGAACCCTTGATAGGTGGGGTCCGGTCCCTGTATGACCGGCCTCAGAGTCTGGTGCACGTAGCCGGCAGTAAGTCGGATCCATTTCCAGTGGGGGTTTGACTCCGCCAGGGCTGCCCTATCTCTCCGATTCTGTTCATAACTTTTATGGACAGAATATCTAGGCACAGCCGTGGCATTGAGGGGGTCCAGTTTGGTGGCCTCAGTATTGCATCCCATATTTGCAGATGATGGTTCTGTTGGCTTCATCAGGCCATGATCTCTAATTCTTGCTGGAACAATTCGCAGCCGAGTGTGAAGCGGTTAGGATGAGAATTAGCACCTCCAAATCTGATACCATGGTCCTCAGTCGGAAAAAGGTGGCATGTCCTGTCCGAGTCAGGGATCCGGTCCTTCCCCACGTGGAGGAGTTTGTGGGGTCTTGTTCACGAGTGAAGGAAGAATGGAGCAGGAGATCGACAGGCGGATCAGGGTGGCGTCTTCAGTGATGCGGACTCTGCACCAGTCCATCGTGGATGAAGAAGGAGCTGAGCCAAAAGGCGAATTTACAGGTTGATCTTCGTTCCCACCCTCATCTATGGTCATGAGCTATGAAATGAGTTTCCGGATGTCCGGACTCTCCCTTAGAGATAAGGTGAGAAGTTCGGTCATCCGGGAGGGGCTCGGAGTAGAACTGCTGCTCCTCCGGATCGAGAGAAGCCAGCTGGGGAGACTATGTCTGCCGGCTAGCCCAGGAACGTCTTGGGGTCCTCCCAGAAGTGCTGGATGAAGTAGCTGGGGAGAGGAAAGTCTGGGCTTCCCTGCTGAAGTTGCTGCCCCCATGACCCGACGTCGGATAAGCGGAAGCAAATAAGATGAGCTAAGATTTAAACGTAATTGTACTTTTTTTTTTAATCTAAAGACAAAAATACATTTGAGTAAATGCCTGGCTATGTAAATTATAATATGCAGTCACAAATAGTTACTTGAAAAACATTTTACTAAACAAACCTTGCATGCTAATTTATTACGACATAATTATCTGATGACAACCTCGTACAGTGAGCAATCTCACTTTTCCACCTCACAATCCTAATTATGAAACTGGTCATAATAGGCCTCATTTCTTTCCACATCATTTCTTTCTGTCGGCTTTCACTAAGCATTAAAACAGTGATAAAAATGGTGGCTTTGATATTTTTTCAAAACCAAAACTGAATACATTTTACTGAACACAAAAATAAATTTTACCTTTTGTCTCTGATTCCAGCAGTTACACGTTCCCGCTGTGAACCTATTTGCCATGACCCACTTCAAGAGCTGGAGCCATTTATTTTAATTGCTATATTTTTCAATGCATGATTGCAAGTCGAAACTGTGAGAGAGAGAAAAAGAAGAGGTATATAATGACCTACTCTTTCTGGGAGGTGAATTAGCAAACTGTCTTATGCATTATTTTATGGAAGTAAATATACTCAGATAACGTGAAATAGAACTGAAGATATTCAAATGGAAAAAGTGGAAAAATAGCTTAAACACTTTTTTAAAAAAATCTTTCTCCACATGTTCCTGGGACACCACCATGCATCAGAAAGGCATGAACCTGACCTCTCGCTCACCCTGTTCATTATCTTCGCCATTGCCACCTCACCTCCTCTTCATCCTCCTTCTTGTGCTCATCTTCACAACTCAATTTTTTTTAACCTGATGGCCTTTGCTTGTTTTTTTTCCCTCTCAAAAGCAGACAATGCATTAAAGGAGCATGTAATTTACGAGGTGACTGCTGTTAACCTTATAATTCTTGATTACTAAGAAAAATTGTTTTTGCATTTACAACCTCAATAACAAAATTATGGTGTGTTTGAGTCTTATATAATTAATATATATATATATAATATAAAACAGTATTTACTCGCATATAAGCCGCTTTTTTTACATAAAATGATGACTGAATCAAGGGTATGGCTTATATGTGCATAAAAACATGACATGCACGACACTGCAAGTTGACGACGCCATGACGCAATGATGTCATGCAGGCCGACACGGTCATTTATTTCAAAATAGAGAAAAGGTAAACAGATGAAACGCTAAACAAAATGTATTTTGATGTCTATGAATATAATTCAAGGAAAAGATAAACTGAATCTTGCATAAAACGTGAAACAGCTCACTTGTGCCAGTCACTCCTCGCTCAGGGCGTCGCCATCTTACCGTAGTTAGACATGCTCTGACTGGCCAGACATGAGTACACTTACTTGTTCTTGCTATTGCTATTGGTGATCGATGGTCTTGCGGTCGATCGTTAAAATATAAACCTTGATACCTGCGTAATGTGTATTTTATAATTGCAGACAACACCCTCCCTTTCGGAACACAGAAAGAAAATTATTGCACGTGTGATCTATAATCCGTATAAAACGTGATTTATGGATGGATGGATGTGTGTGTGTATGTTAAGATTCTCTCGCTACGTTTGTCCAAACCGTCCAACAAAAGAGTTGAAATGTTTTATATTGGCCGGAAACAGCCGTTGAAGCATAATAGACGAGTGCTTCTGCGAAGCCGGGGCCCCCTGGTTGTTACGAAATAAAACAAAATTCCGCTTTGATTTTTTTTCTTTTTATTTCTTGTTCGAAAGTGAAAACTATTTCAGAAATATGAGCCATCAAAAAAATCGAGATATTTTGACATTAGAAGCAATTTGGCCACCACAACTTCTGGTAAGAAAATTGTAATTTATGTCATTAAAAAGCATCAGGTTCTCATCAGGATAGACTTATTTATTTTTTCGAATTGAATAATTTGATATTGTGCATTTACAAAGACAGGCATATTAACTTATAATATTGACCCTAATAATATGCTTTTGATTCATACAGTATCTCAGAAACACCACGTTTGATGATTTTGTGTGAGATTTTCCCTTCAAAGTAACACATTTGTACTCCCTGTTAAAACCATAAATATGGAGGTGAAATTTATGAATCAGGGGGCGGCTTATACATGAGAAATTGTCAAATTCAATCATTTTGAGGCAATTTTAAGGGTGCAGCTTATATGCGAGTAAATGCGGTAATTGATTTTAAATTTCTAAAATGTGCGATTATATGATAATATCTAATCAGCATCTGGCTTATTAAACAATTGCAAAAAAGTTTTTCCCTCAAAACAACGTAATTTACCATAGGAGGCTGCTGTGGTCAAATGATTACATCTTGATGGAGCAAATTAGATATATAGAAATAGGTACATAATAGAGATGGACCACGAACTGAGAAAATTAAATATTAAAAACTGAAATGCATTGAGGAAAGATAATAAATCCCCACACCCCTAAATTTATTCTCAAAAATTACGAAAAAAAATACATTTTTTTAAGTCTGCAAATAGGTGACGTTGTAGGTCATGATCATGACTATATGGGGGTATACTGTATATAATGAATAGTTCATTGAAATAATTCTACTGTATCTCCATAAGAGATGCGTGAGAAACAGGACAATCAGGCCAGGGAGGTTCAAGATGAACTGAATTCATGATGTACCCTGTTTTCGCATCATCAGCTACGAAGATTTCTTTCTAATTTCTTCAAACCAGGTATCTGGTTTCAGTGAAATGGCTCATCTGTTCACCAACCTCTTCTGAACAATCAGAAACTCTTTTATGTTTCCAAGGTTTACTGACAACTTTGAGGTCAAATATTTTACCCCGCATGAGGGATTGGTCAAGATATCATTGTTCCTGGTGACATTCCCAACATTTCAGGACTCTACATATGATTTAGTGATTACGAAGAGGTGTGTTGTGCATCATCAAACCCGTCAAAGTGGTGCTTCCCCCAGTGCCTGACCTCTCCAGCTGTCACAATCATGAGGAATTGTATTATCAGGACACCTTAATGTGAGGGTATCAAGTCAAGACCCTGCGGTAGTGCTATATGATTGAAAGCTTTGGACTGCTGCTCATACATATGTTTGTTTGCAAATGATCATGTGTCCTTGGTTTCAGTTTGGCACTCATCAATTAATCCCTCACTCTGGGTTTTCTGGCCATCATGGAGAGCAATTGTGTGTGCGGAAGGTGGTAATCACTGATTGATGCACTGTGAAAGCTTTTGGCAGCTTTGTGAGGTTAAAACGTAATTTCGTGTTACTGATACATTTTAGAAGGAGAAATAATCTGCAATGACACACTTTGACACTTTAAATTAGATCATTTTACAAGGTTGCCTTGCAACATTAGGCACAGGGTGTCTTAAATGTGTTCATTCAAATGGTCCAATCAAATGGTCCAATTGCAAGCCAGTTTTAAAGATACAATTTTTGATTATCTTTTACAGTAACCTTCAATAAGGCGTGACATATAAAATGCTCAGCAATACCCACTGTTTTGGAAACAAATAAAAAGTTGATTTCACAGATAAATATCTCTCGGACCATTGAAAAATAGTTTCCTTCGGCCTAACATTCAGCTACTGAATCCATGGAAAAGCAGCCTGACAGACATTAAGAAAAATGCGATTGAACTGTCTGAGATCACTCGGATGCGTTCATTACCCCGAGCGCCTCACCCCCAGAAAGTCAACAACGGCCTTGCCACTCCTCTGATGTCCATTACAACCAATTGGACTGCCTGTGCGAATGGGTCGTGACTAATCCAAGCGTGACCTCAAATCTCATTAGGGGCTGGTGCTATCCATCGCCTTCTAAATAGTTTGTGACAGACTGAAGTCAAGCGCTAGCCCCACCCTTCCCCCTTCCCCACCGCGGTGCCTTCGACTATGCTTGAAAGGCTCGGGTTCTGTAATCAATGACTGAAGTGTAGAAAACTGATAATTTTGTTTCTGGCTGGCAATTGTGGCAAAAGGCAACCATTTGTATTGGGAACCTTTTTAATGGCAGGGTTATATATATATATATATATATATATATATATATATATATATATATATATATATATATATATATATATATATATATATATATATATATATATATATATATATATATATATATATATATATATATATATATGCCACAGATTATTTCAAAGCTACATGTCAAACAATGAGGCTATGTAATATATTTGCTTTGTCAACTGGAAAGCAGGTCTGAAAAGAGAATAAGGGACAGTTCACACGACAACGCTAATGTGGAAGAAAATGGAAAGGCCTTTCCACCGAGCCCTATCGTTTACATGGCAACGATGGGTGGCTGAAAACGCAAACATTTGAAAACTTTCAGAGTGAAAATCTTGTCAATGCACACTTTGCCGTTGCCGTCTAAACAGTTGACAACACAAAAGTGAGTTTTGGATTGGATTGGATAACTTTATTCCTTCCGGTATTCGGGAAATTTCATTGTTACAGTAGCAAGAGGGTGAGAATGCAGATACAGGAAAGGCATAGTTACACATAGTTACAAGTTAGGCAATACAGTCGCAAAGGCCGCAGAACAACAAAGCAAAAGCACAAAGTACAAAGCAAAGCAAAGTATATGGCATAATTAAGAATCATTAAATCAAATCATTAAAATGATGCTGCATACGTGAAAACTCAATGGTCAGACTGGTAGACCTTTTGTTTTATAAAAAGAGCATCAACTTTTAACAAGAAAGAAAGATTTCCTTAGCCACAATTATGGTGAGTTGTCAGCAGAACAAAGTTGTGCGAAGCATGTTTCCAAAGTAATTAGCTAGGTAATTAAAGAAATTGGGCACCTGTAGCACAGGCATAATCATCAGGCAAGGGGGAAGCAGGAGGGTGGGGGGCAGTGAAAATGCAGCAATCAGATTAATCAAGCAAAAGGCACAGACCAATTACTCACAAAGCACTCAAACAACAAGTGATGCTTATCATTAAATTGGAGGGAGATCACAGACCTCAGTTCGCTTCATCACGTGGGACCATGATGAAGCCAAGGAATGTGGACCGTTTTTTCAGGGCGTCATGGAAGCGTGATTAACGAGTATGCAGTTGACTTTGCTAGCTACATAACATCTGCTCCGACGTACTTGGGATGCGAGGCCACAGAGTCGGAGAATGTTAAAGTATTTGCCCTTCTTCATTATTCAGGACAACTACACCAGAGGTGGCCCTTCTAAATGATTAACTAGGTAGGATCTGAAAACTAGTAAGAACTAGTAAAAATGAGGAACATAAAGTACACCTCATCAGTAGACCTGACTGGCCCAATAACCATCTTCTCATCTCATCTCATTTTCCGAACCGCTTTATCCTTATTAGGGTCGGAGGGGGTGCTTGAGCATATCCCAGCTGTCTCCGGGCCAGAGGCGGCGGACACCCTGAATCGGTGGCCAGCTGATCGGAGGGCACAAGGAGACAGACAACCATGCACACTCACACACATACCTAGGGGCAATTTGGAGTGTTCAATCAGCCTACCATGCATGGGTTTTTTGGGGGAATGTGGGAGGAAACCGGAGTACCCGAAGGAAACCCACGCAGGCCCGGGGAGAACATGCAAACTCCACACAGTTGGATCAACCTGTATTTGAACCCAGGACCCCAGAGCTGCGAGGCCGACGCGCTAACCACTCGCTCCACCGAGCCATTTTTTATTTTTTATTTATTTATTTATTTCTGTACGTAAAAACAGTTTTTTTAATTATGTGACTGATAGGTTCACCAATAGGTATTCCCAAAATGCATGCACAAATAAAGAGAAAAGACAATCTTCTGGATTTTTTCTTGCAAGGAGAACAAACCGGTGATGCCTAGTCCCCGCTCCGTTATGGCCTCACACGCCTTTTTTGTTGTTTACTAACTTCAAGGACCCTAGTTACAATGGACGTCTCAACTCTCAGGGAAGGGGTGGAAAACAGAAGTGAGATGTCAATATAGTCAAAACAAATGAAGTTCTGAAAGTCATGTGCAGCTCAAGGTGTTTGGAATCTTCTTTGTTTAGTCTAACTCAGGAGCAAAGCAATTACTTTGTTGCAAGCAAACCTATAATAATTTGAAACTAAGATTAATAGTAAAGCAAAGCATATTCTTCATTGCAAGCAAATATATAATAATGTAAAACTAATCATCCTGACAGTGACTCAAGCCTCAATTAACTAAGTGTATATTTGGAAAAACAATTATATTATCAAAAATGTGTTTTAATGCAAAATTGAAAAGAAAAGGGAGAATTAAAAATCTATACATGACTACCGCGTCCTCGGTGCATCATGGATTTTCTCTAATAGTAATAGGTATTTACAGTAAGAATGATTACTAGCCTTCAAAACATTTACCGGTAAGCGTACAAAAATGTACAGTAACCAGTATGCCTCAGACAGTACTGCTAGAATATGTTAGGAAGTATAATGTACAGTGTACATTATGTCAAAAACATGTAAATGCAAGCCTGCAAAACATTAACCAATAGGCCCACAAAAATGTACAGTACTGGTAGGCCTCAGATATTACCGGTAGGATAAACTAGGAAGGGTAATGTACATTGTACAGTACATCAATGAGGGAATAATAATTGTGTGGGAAGTTTTAAAAAATAAAAAAATAAATGTTATGTAACCACTTCGTTGTGTAGAAAGACCCAATTAAAAACAATCATGATTAAAGTGACGGCCCGGTGTAGCAAGTGGTTAGCGCATTGGCCTCACAGCTCTGGGGTCCTGGGTTTAAATCCAGGTCACGTTCACCTGTGTAGAGTTTGGATGTTTCCCCCGTGCTTGTGTGGGTTTCCTCCGGGTACTCCAGTTTCCTCCCACATTCCAAAAAAGAAAACATGCATAGTAGGCTAATTGGACACTCTAAATTGGCCCTATGTATGGGTGTGAGTGTGCATGGTTGTCCATCTCCTTGTGCCCTGTGATCGGCTGGCCCCCGATTCAGGGTGTCCCCTGCCTCTGGCCTGGAGTCAGCTGGGATAGGCTCCGCAACCCTAATGAGGATAAAGCGGTTCAGAAAATTAGATGAGATGAGATGATTAAAGCGGCGCTAGACGTAGTGTCGGCGCCACAGTGCTAACGTGACGCTCCTATTGGTGAGTTCGGGACTCACCTCTCTCCTCAGCGGTTTCCATATTTTACCTTACAGGTTAGGGTAGAGCCATATTCACCCATCAAAAGCGTCACATATGGCTCCCGATGCATGGGTTTCCTACCCCTTTTGTAAAAGGTACACTCGCCTGACTCCGGTGCGGGCATGCATGGGCTCGATTCCCGCTGGTGGCGCTATGATTGTGATCGCGGGTGGTCGTTTGCCTCTCTGAATTCTCTTCAACTGACTGGCGACCAGTCTAGGGTATACTACTCTGCCTTTCAGCCAAGGTCAGGTGGGATAAGCGCTGGCAAATCCCCGCAACCCATACAAGGATGCACAGTATAGAAGATGAATGAATGAATGTCACGTATACGCTATAGTTTATAATACAGTATCATTTGTAGTATTTACTATAAGCTTTGCCTGAATTTGAGTGCATTCTTGCTTTAGATGAAGAGTAGTCATTATTACATTTCTTGCCACCAACAAAGGACGTTTTGTTTATCTGTTAGGGTTGGTTGGTTTTTGTTATTCCTTTTTCCCTGTGTGTTTGCTTTCACCTCTTTTGCCCCTCCTGGCTTCCCTTTCTCATAACCAGCCGAGTGTATTTTGTGATTAGCCCCTGGGGAGCTCAGGTAGGAGTTTTTAACACCGCCCGCTAATGTCCGGGAAATTGCCAGTTTTTTTTGGGAGGCTCAGTGGCAAGACTTTTCCCATGTTGCAGAGGAGGTTAACAGTCATCTATGTCCCAGCTCCACTCCATGTCTCTTGCTCTCCGCCACCGGTTCAAGCTCCCCGCTTGCCGGGACCAACTCCTTCCCCCACGTAATCATACGCCCTCGCAGACACCGCATGCACGAGCTCCAATGCCGACGTCGCGTGCTCGAGCACCCGTGCGTTATTCCTGTGTTCCGGTTCCGGTGCTCTGTTACCGTGTTCCCGTTCCGGCTAGCCACCCATGTGTTCCATTCCGGCTAGCCACCCATGTGTTCCGTTCCAGCTAGCCGCTCATGTGCCACATTCCCGTGTTTCTGTTCCGACACCCCATCCCGTGTTCCCGTTACTGCTAGCCACCCATGTGTTCCGTTCCAGCTAACCGCTCATGTGTCCCCATTCCCATGTTTCTGCTCTGACGCCCCGTTCCTGTGTTCCTGTTCTGGCTAGCTGCCCATCTGTTCCCATTCCAAGGCCCATTTCCATGTTCTTGTTCCGGCGCCCCGTACCCATGTTCCTGTCCCGGGGCCCCATTCCCGTGTTCCTGTCCCGGCGCCCCGTTCCCGTGTTCCCATCCCAGCGCCCTGCTTTTGTGCGCCCGACGACTTTGAGTCCGAGGGCGGCGACCCTCTTGGCGACGGCGACAACGAGGCCAAGGGCGGAGACCCTCTCGGCGACGACTCCATCATGCTTCCCGGTCGAGGTTGCCTCCGCAGACACCACGGTTTTCCATACCTGTCAACCTCTGCCGATAACTGCCCTTATAAATGATTATGATTCCCCTTACAAACCCCAAAAAACCTTACAAACACCGTACGACTCGTACGGTGTTTGTAAGGTTTTTTGGGGTTTGTAAGGGGAATCATAATCATTTATAAGGGCAGTTATCGGCAGAGGTTGACAGGTATGGTTTTCGGTGAGTCACTCTGCCACGTCGCCACCGCGCACCATCACGACGGTCAGGAGACCGTTCAGGGAGAGGCGACCTACGACAGGGCCGTCGCCTCTCCAGAGACTGTCCAGGGCGAGACGCTACTGCCTCGTGGGCCGGCCAGCCCGGACCAACTCGCGATGAGGCAGCTCACTGCCTCCTCAGGGGCCGGACCGGTCAGCCCGACGCCTCCTCAAGAGCCGGACCGGACGAACGCCGGAGCAGCCAGCCCGACGCTTCCTCACGGGCCAGACCGGACGACAGTCGCCAAAGACATAATATTATCCTTATTCAAAATGTGATGTGCCGAAGCATCTTAGTGTCCTTGTGCCTTGTATTTTGACTATAGTGATGCGATTGTGAACATGTTTTCAAAACTTTGATATCCCAAATGTATCATCCACCTCTCCCTTTAGAATTGGAACATCCATGTAATCAAAAGAAAAGAAATAGCAGAACGCCATGATGGAGTGGTTCTCAATCGCTGTCCTCCTTCCAAGTGAAAATCCAGAAGGTTGTCGTTCCTCTTTCTTCATGCATGTTTTTGTGGATCTCAAACGGCCAACCTGACAGAACTGTCAGAACTGTTAGAATACACTAAAACCCTTTATATTACTATAGTGGGAATTTATTAAGTGGTGCGATTAGTTCCAAGACCCTAAGTGCCCCCAAGTGTCTGGTGCCCACACACACACGGATAAAGACACAATCTACCCTCAAATTAAAATATTTCTATTTTCTGTAGTATATCGGGGCCAAATAAAAACCGAGGGAGATTTAGAAAGCATCACATTTAATTCTTGTTGGCAGTAGAACTCTTTTTTTACGCCATTTTAAAGACGTCACATGATTGATCATGCAGGCTCGATAATAGAACGCAAATGGTCATGGTGTCACGTTGTCTTCTGTCATCTTCCAGGCAGTTCTCAATAGGTACCAGAGTAGCTCTAATACCTGGGGGCATCTTTTATTTAACTTGTAGGGGACTCCATTAGGGCCTGGTGCTGATGAGGACCTTGCCTTCTTCACTGCTTGCCTAACTTCGCTGAGCTTGGGGGGCATGATGTTAAACTCAGCCATCGGTGGTGAGGGCCGGGGTATGTACCCTGGTGTTCCTAGTGGGACGTCTCTTAGTTCGTCGCTGTACTGCCTTCTGACGTGCTGTTCCATTAGCTCCCTGGTGGTCTCGAGCTTTCCGGACTTCTCCTCCAGCAGTTGTCGGGCGTGCTTGAAGGGGTCCTTGTAGAAGCTGGCTCGCTCTTTCTGCCTCCGTTTGCTATGCTTGCGGACGCGTTCAACTCTGCGAAGCCCGGATAGTCTTTGCCTGACTTCTTCCCACAGAACTGGACCAATGAAATAAGCGGGATTTCGTATTATCATACACGTGGGTACTCGGATGATTCACCGAAAGACATTTCGCCAACGGACGCTTGACAGACGGACAGGTCGCCGAATGGAGGTTTCGCCGAACGTTCATTCGGCCGAATGAACGTTTGGCCAAACGGAGGTTTCGCCGAAATGGGATTTGCGCGCTCGCCCCGCCCCCAGATCGTGTACAAGTTTTTCAACCTCGGCCCGCGGGCCATATACGGCCCGTTAGGAGCTTTAATTCGGCCCGCCGCCGGCGTTGTCCAAATTATAGTAAAAATCAATGATTCATTTCCCTTTGCCGGTCATCACTCTCAATTTATTAGTCTACCATCAATAGCAGCCCGGGAATAAGCACTCTTGGGCGTGCATGGCAGCCCGGGAATAAGCACTCTTGGGCGGGCATAGCAGCCCGGGAATAAACACTCTTGGGCGGGCAGATGTAGCAGAACCGAGCCTTAAAATGACAGCAATCGGGTCAAATCCATCCTAAAACCGCATTTAATGATTAAATACAAATACTGGAGCTCTTTGGACACTAGAACCGAACCCAGGGAAGTGAATTCCTCTGTAAAATGATGCGATGTCGCGATGGAGGCAAAAAACGTCCATATACGTCCATTCGCCAAATGGCTCAAATTGCTCTCAAATTCGGTCAAATCCAGCCGAAAACAGCGTTTAATGATTAAATACAAATACTGGGGATTTTTAGACATCAGAACCGGGCCCAGGGTGGTTGATTTCCCCGATAAAATAGCACTTTACAGCGTTACCTGACCCAATTGCAATGAATAAATTTGTCCACCGGATAGAAGAGTTCTGCCGATTAAAGCAGGGGTATTTTTGTTGCAAATTTATTCATTGCAATTGGGTCAGGTAACGCTGTAAAGTGCACTTCTATCGGGGAAATCAACCACCCTGGGCCCGGTTCTGATGTCTAAAAATCATTAGTATTTGTAGTTAATCATTAAACACTGTTTTCAGCTGGATTTGACCAAATTTGAGAGCATTTTGAGCCGTTTGGCGAATGGACATATATGGACGTTTTTTGCCTCCATCGCGACATCGCGACATTTTACCGAGGAATTCACTTCCCTGGGCTCAGTTCTAGTGTCCAAAGAGCTCCCATATTTGTATTTAATCATTAAACGCTGTTTTCGACTGGATTTGACCGAATTTGAGAGCATTTTGAGCCGTTTGGGGAATGGACGTATATGGACGTTTTTTTGCCTCCATCGCGACATCATCCCGACATTTTACCGAGGAATTCACTTCCTTGGGCTCGGTTCTAGTGTCCAAAGAGCTCCAGTATTTGTATTTAATCATTAAATGCTGTTTTAGGATGGATTTGACCCGATTGCTGTCATCTTACAGCTCAGTTCTGCTACATCTGGCCGCCCAAGAGTGCTTATTCCCGGGCTGTCATGCCCGCCCAAGAGTGCTTATTCCCGGGCTGACATGCCCGCCCAGGAGTGCTTATTCTCGGGCTGCCATTGACGGTAGACTAATAAATTGAGAGTGATGGGCGGCAAATGGAAATGAATCATTGATTTTTACTATAATTTGGACACTGCCGGCGGCGGGCCGGATTGAAAATCCTAACGGGCCGTATATGGCCCACGGGCCGAGGTTGAAAAATATGTACACACACAATCCGGGGGCGGGGCGAGTGCGCGAAACCTCAGTTCGGCGAAACGTCCATTCGGCGACCTGTCCGTCTGTCAAACGTCCTTCAGCGAATCATCCGGTCACGATACAGGTGTGCTCAATGGTCAAGAAAAAAAAGTGGATGCCTGCGTATTCTTAAAATGCACCCTACTAGTAATTGTTCATTCTCCAAATTGGACACAATTTTCCAATTCCATGATAATGCAGAACAAAGCGCATCCCTTTTAAGATCAATTCGGAAAGCGTACTTTTTTCTCTGAATACGAGACGATTTTGTTTTTCGAGATGCAGTTGGCAACCGCTCTGGTCAAACATTTCAATCTTTTGGGTTTCTGCTTTTATATTCTGAAACTTTAATTATTTTTGTCAGTGGGGGATGATGCACTTCACTAGAAACAAATAAATATGAAGTGTGAGCAGTTTCAAGATGGATGTGGCAGAGGTAACGTGATTGTTTTTTGCTGTGATTGTTTTTCAGGCAGTTTTTCCAAAACAATAACTTCTGGGAGTTGGTTGGCAGTGTCCTCAAGGTTGGCTGAATTCTGCTGTTCAACAGTGATAACCAAAATAATCAACTTAACCAAATCCAGGCACCGGTAGGCTTGTGTTATTTGGGATTTTTTTCTTATCTGTGCTGTCCACGTGGAGATTAGAGGGTGCATTTTGGGGGTTTAAGAGACACATTGTATCATGTAGATGATGGAAGAATACAATTAAAGTTTATATTTTTGCCTTTTAACTGTTTTACTAACACCACCATGCATACTTTATTTGGTTTATTTGCCGAAAAACTCATCCTGAATGCGGCTAATGCTATTATTTACAGTTGTTTCAAATGACAGCCTCATGAAAAAAGTGCCATCAACGGTGCTGACAAAGTACTTTGAAAGCTGTTTGCGGTCGTGCAATTCAATATTTCATTAGTGAACAACGGCACTTGTTAACATAGGTTTGCCGCCTTGCCGAGTCTAGTGCTTTCACATCTGTTTTTCCTTTTGATTGGTTCTGCGTTTACAGGTCTTGTTGTACAAGAGCTTTGATCCCCATCGTTTGCAATTGACTTTTACCAAAGTTTGAATAGAAGTGCTAACTAGGATGCCACAAATATTAGACTCATGAATTGACAGCTTTTATCATAGTAGATAGATCAATTATTTGTCCAAATCCCTATTTTAAGCCTCTCATTAGCAAATATTCTTTTGTGATTTTGATTTATTTTTCATTCATATTTTTTTTTATTCCATGTAATTAATTCCCCCCTCCTAAATTATCGATTACAAAAAAACAAGAAAACTTTGAATTGAGAAAAAAAGGTGGGGGGAAAAACTCCTAAATATTCTATTTTTAGAATTAAAAAAATGTTTGACATTTTTTCTTAAAAAGGGAAAACATTAAATATGAGCATTTTTATCTTTTAATCATTTGTTTTTCATTCAAGAAAACAATACAAAAAACTAATAGATTTAGTTTTCTTATTTTTGATAAAAGATAAAATGGAAAATATTTAGTTATATTTACTTTAAGAGTTTTAAAAATGTTTTTAACTAAAAAAACAAAAATACATTTGGATTAAAAATTAGTCATCACCATATCGTGGTGGTGGGGTTTGTGTGTCCCAGTGATCCTTGGACCTATGTTGTCTGGGGCCTTGTGCCCCTGGTAGGGTCACCCATGGCAAACTGGTCTGAGGTGAGGCACCAGACGGAGAATGGCTCAGAAGACCTCTGCTGACAAGTAAGAGCTATGGACTACAATTTCCCTCGCCCGGACGCGGGTCACCGGGGCCCCACTCTGGAGCCAAGCCCGGAGGAGGGGCACGAATGCGAGCACCTGGTGACCGAGCCTACACCAATGGGGCTCAGCCGGGCACAGCCCGAAGTGGCGACGTGGGTTCCCCCTCACATGGGTTCACATGGGTTCACCACCTATGAGAGGGGCCAAATAGGTCGGGTGCGTTAAAAGCTGGGCGGCAGCCAAAGGAGGGATCCTTGGCGGTCCGATCCCCGGCTCCAGAAACTGGCTCTTGGGACGTGAAATGCCACCTGTCTGGTTGGGAAAAAGCCTGAGCTAGCGCGTCAGGTCGAGAATTTCCGGCTTGATGTAATCGGGCTCACCTCTACGCACAGCTTGGGTTCTGGTACCACTCCTCTCGAGGGGCGTTGGACACTCTTCCACTGTGGAGTTGCTCACAGTGAGAGGCACCGAGTGGGCATACTTGTTGCCTGTATGTTGGGGTTTACCTAGGTGGACGAGAGGGGAGCATCCCTCCGTCTTTCCTAACTGGTATTTGTGCGTATGCACCAAACAGCAGTTCAGAGTACCCACCCTTTTTGGAGTCCTTGGAGGGGGTGCTGGAGAGTGCTCCTTTGGGGGACTCCCTCATTCTGCTGGGGGACATCAATGCTCACGTGGGCAATGACAGTGATTAGGAACAATGGCCCCCCTGATCAGAACCCGAGTGGTGTTCTATTGTTGGATTTCTGCGCTCGTCGTGGATTGACAATAATGAACACCATGGTCAAGCATAAGGGTGTCCATATGTGCACTTGGCACCAGGACACCCTAGGCACCAGTTCGATGATCGACTTTGTGGTCGTGTCTTCGGACCTGTGGCCGCATGTCTTGGACACTTGGGTAAAGAGAGGGGTGGAGCTGTCAACCGATCACTACCTGGTGGGGAGTTGTCTCCGATTGTGGTGGCAGATGCCGATGCAGCTCGAGAGACCCAAACGTTTCATGAGGGTCAGCTGGGAACGCCTGGCGGAGTCCCCTGTCAGAAGAAGTTTCAATTCCCACCTCTGACAGCTTCTCTCATGTCCGGGAAGAGGCGAGGGACATTGAGTCTGTCCGAGTGGACCATGTTCCGCTCTTCTATTGCTGAGGCGGCAGACCTGAGCTGTGGCCGCAAGGTGGTCGGTGCCTGTTGTGGTGGGAACCCCAGAACCCGCTGGTGGACATCGGCGGTAAGGGACTCCGTCAGGCTGAAAAAGGAGTCCTACCTACCGGATCATTTTGGCCAATGGGACTCCGGAGGCAGCTGATGGGTGCCGGGTGGCCAAGCAGCACGCGGCTCTGGTCGGCTAATAGGCAAAAACCACGGGCATGGGAGGAGTTCGGTGAGGCCATGGAGAACGACTTCCGGGTGGCTTCAAGAAATTTTGGTCCACCATCCGACGTCTCAGAAGGGGGAAGCAGTGCACCACCAACACAGTGTATAGTGGGGATGGGGCTGCTGACCTCGACTAGGGATGTTGTGAATCAGTGGGGCGAATACTTTGGTGGGTACCCGGACGTTTTGTCGACGGACAATTGGTCGACGGACACTTCGTCCCCGGACATTTGGTCGAACGGACGTTTGGTCGGCGGACAGTTCGTCCACCAGACGTTTGGTCGAACGGACGTTTGGTCGAGCGGACGTTTGGTCGGCGGACAGTTCGTCGACCGGACGTTTGGTCGAATGACGTTTGGTCGAACGGACGTTTGGTCGAACGGACGTTTGGTCGAACGGACGTTTGGTCGAACGGACGTTTGGTCGAATGGACGTTTGGCCGACGGACAATTCGTCACTGGATTCGCCGCCGGACATTTCGTCGAACGGACAATTCGTCGCCGGATTCGCTCGCGCTCAAAATTATAATCATGAGAGAGACAGTTTACTGTTGAAAGCGATCAACCAAGTAATCTCTCGCTCTCAAAATTATAATAATGAGAGAGAGAGTTTGTCATTGATTGCATTGACAATGTCAGAGCATTAATATATAAATATCTAATATCAAAATTATCAATAAGTTGCGTATTGTTGGCGTGTGTGTGTACATGTTATTCATCGCCGGATTCGCTCGCTCGCTCCCGGATTCGCTCGCTCTCAAAAATATAATCATGAGAGATAGAGAGTTTGTCTTTGATTGCATTGACAATGTCAGAGCATTAATATCTAAATATCTGATTTCAAAATTATCAATAAGTTGCGTATCACTGACGTTGTGTTTACACGTTTTTCAAACTACGGCTCGCGGGCCATATACGGCCCGTTAGGATTTTTAATCCGGCCCGACGTCCAAATTATAGTAAAAATCAATGACCTCATTCATTTCCCTTTGCTCTGCAATACCCTCGTTTCCCGGATAGATGACGCACTAGTCTAGACCTTTGTTGGAGTGTAACTTGGAAAACATGCCTTTCATCACTCTCAATTTAAAGACTGCTTTCTTTCGTTGAATAATAATATGTTCTTAATGTTGAAAGTAAATTTGAAAATACATTTTCACCTTCAATTGTGTCTTTTTTCTTACATTTCAATCCCCAGGTTTGATAAATTACATTGCGTGTCCAAATGCTCCTGGCCCGCCCCCTCTGTCAAATTTTATTATCCATTCTGGCCCGGGAGTCAAAAAGTTTGCCCACCCCTGGTATAGACAAAGTTGCCTCTTTTATACTATTATTGTCCCAAATTAAACACATTATCAATAAGCTGCCATTGACGGCGGTAGACGTCCGATTCATGTTGACTGAGGTGCAGATGCTATTTCTGTTATTAGAGCTCCATTTAGTGGATATATAACGCAACAGTCAACATGAATCGGACATCTACCGCCGTCAATGGCAGCCGGACGTCCGGGTACCGATCTTGCTATGGGATAATGAGGTTTTTTTTATAGCATAAAGAAAAATCCTCACCGTCAACATGAATTGGACGTCTACCGATTATAGAGCACTCATACACTTATTTCTTAAGGAAAATTGAGGGTTGTTGTGAGACAGCCAATGAGACCCCAGTATATGGTGGATTGAGCTTCTAAAGCAAGAATCAATGCATCCGCGACAATATTTTCAAAATAAAAGAACGGATAAGGAATGCCTGAACTTTTGGGGGTTTTCATAACTTGGATATTTTTCTTATCTCGAGGAACTCATTTGCATATAAAAAGCTTTCATAACCTGGAAATTTCGCACCTAGAGGCATTCGTAAGTAGAGGTATGACTGTATTCAAATTCAGGGGTCAACTCCTCTCCACAAGGGCACCTATCCAGTCTGTTTTACCCTGTCTCCCTCCTCAAACTCACCTGAATCAAACTATCAACTCCTCCGCAATCTCTCTAGAAGCCTGTTAACGATCCTGGGAATTTGATTCAGGTGTGTTGGAGGAGGGAGATATGGAAAAGACCTTTGGTGACCCCTGTTCAAGAGTAGCTGAACTGATGTAAGTTGAACGCTGCCACTAGCCAAAACAGCAGACTTTTCTCCTGGTGTTTTGTATGCAGTATCGTATTCAACTGCGAATGAATTTTTAAAAAGCCCACACTTATTTGGATCTTTCCTCCTGTTGATTCCTGACATTTGCAGCAGGTTTTCTTGTCCTGTCATCAGACGGGAAATGAAGAGCAACACCTCCTGGGGGTGTTGCTGAAAGAAAGAAACATGTCTGTGCTATATAATTCATATTTGGGTGTGTTTGTGTGTGTGTTCTCATGAAAACCACAGTGGACCATCATAAATGTTTCACCACCAACAGCACCATCTTCTGTCAAAGGACATTAAGAAAAAGTTGTGTTTGTGCTGGAGTATTTGGGACGTAGTCTGGGGGTTTGTGTGCTTCCTAGTGCAATATTAAATAGTCCAATAACTGGATGAAAAAAAAATGAAAAATATGTCTACCACATTACTGTGTGGGCGTGCTGCCATGTTAGTATACCACCAAACGCATGCATTGTATTAATAAATGGAATTTAACCAATTTCTCCCATAGAAATGAACTACTTACAAATTAATTTGTTGCCACCCTCTCAAAAAACACCAAAATCAGGATATTACAATGGAAACGCATATTTTTATTGCTTCTAATTCACCATCTACTAACAGAGTAACAAATAACTATCTAGTGGTTATACTAAAATGAGATATTATTCAGTACAATGCGGAGTGCACTGAGGGGAGAGGGAGAGAGAGAAAGACAACACACTCGTAACATAACATAAATTTAACTTTAATGAACTTAGATCACGATACAGACACATACACAACATAAGTTTTAATCTTACCTTACACGAAACTTAATTCTAATTTTGTTTTAATTCTTTTTACTTTTCTTCTTTGGGATTGGCTCTTTTTGCCTCGCTTTCACCTTCACTTTGGGCGGGAATTTTTAAAAGGAACTTATCTAGGGTTGTTTGCTTTTGTCTCCTTCAAAATATTACGAAAATGACGCACACAAATGTCCTCACAATAGGATAATGATCACAAATGTCCTCATAATAGGATAATGCACGACTTTTTGCTCTTCTTGTATTGACGAGCCAGCTCCATCACACGTACTCCGCTCTCATGCTTTTTTTATTATTTCGTGCTTAATATAGATTTCGTTGCACTACCCTTCATTGCACCTGCTTGGTTTGCACCCATTGTTTTTCCCCTTAATTCTTCACTGACTAACGCAAAAAGCACGGGAAAAAATGCAACGCTCTGCCCAGTGCTCATAGTTATCTTTACACGAGGGAGATGCGGCGAGAAAGTGCACTGATATCGTAAGCAGCCTCTCGTGCCACGGTCTCCTGGCTGCTCGTATGCTTGTATCTCAAAATTTGTCTCGTATCTCAAGGCAAATATTTGCTCGGAATTTTACTCGTATCTCGTATCACCATTTGCTAATATAGATTCTTTGGAGCAAAGTCTTTTACACGAGGGTCATCTATTCATTTCGTTTTCCCTTTTGCACCTGAGCTGCTTCACTGAGTCAATTAATAACATTAACCCCCTAGGACCAGGCGTCCACGTGTGGACATCAGATTTTTGGTTATCAGAAGACTACAATGTTAAATTTTGGACTGGCACCCACTTATGATGTGGACATCATTTTTCTCAGAAACTACATAATGTAAAAAGATCATTCTTTGTTTTTCCACTCATCAGGTCCCACATTTAGCATAAATATCAAAGAGAAAATAAAAATCCATGCCTTGCAAGAGTCTGGGTCTTAGAAGGTTAAGAGGCAACATGGTGAATGTATATACTTGCTATCAGTGGCGGGACGTCAGGGCCTTCAAGGCCTTCTCTGCTGGCCTAAGAAATATCTGAATCATATTATATTTTGTCCATCAATACTTATTATTCCAAATGGTCTGTTAGCTGCCTTTCATTGCTTTTCCCCCTGGTTGCACTGCTTCTAGATGTGTGTTTTCATATTGAAGCATTTAACCAATCACATTTCAGCCATTATTTGTTGCCAGATCAGATCTGCCTCAAAGTCTTCACAATCAGTTCTTGCGGGCTCTGCAGCATTAAACTAGACTGTTGCTTTTAACCAATCAGATTTCGAGTTGGAAACCCCACAATGATTTTTCATAGGCGTTAGCATTTTGCTGGCTCGGACATGTCATTGCTTTCACAAACTATGATTGGCTAGTAGGCGGGCCAAAGCAGCACCCGAGGCAGCCGAGATCGCAAACTCCACCCACTAAGGCCGACAGAAGCAGAAGCAAAAACAAATTGATTCTGTTTGCTCACAAAGCTATTTTCCAGACGGACTTTTCTAGAAAAAAATGGACATCATTAAGAAAAGGCGGTCAACTCCGAAGCTAGCAAGCCTGTTACAGCCGGGAAAATGGTGTGTGGGGCACTTTCAGCGCGCTAACTTAGCTCCACAAGCAAATAGTATATTGTTGTGTTGATTTAATGCTATTTTCAAAACGGACTATGCCGGAAATATGACAGGACAGGCTCGACTTTCATCATTAGCTTCGATGGCGATAGGAAAGAAGGAAGAAAGAAAGGAGGATGGATATTGTGTAAAAAGGATTTTTGGTGAGTAAAATTACAAATATGGCTATATTCCTAAATAATATTTCAATTGTGGGCCTAGTTCTGATATCTAAAAAGCTCCAGTGTTTGTATTTAATCACAAAATGCTGCTAGGAAGTGGATTTTACCCCAGTTTAATTTTTGGCGTTTCACCATTGACGTCCATCGCTGTCTTTTCCCGGGAAAAATCACCCCCCTGGCCTGGTTGTAATGTCTCAAAAGCTCCAGTATTTGTATTCAATCAATAAATGATGCTAGGAAGTGGATTTTCCCTAATTTTAGTGCATTTTTGTCATTTTACGTATGGACGTATCGACGTTCATCGCTGTCTTTTTACCTTACTCCGGGCCCGGTTCTGATGTCTAAAAAGCTCCAGTGTTTGTATTTAATCACAAAATGCTGCTAGGAAGTGGATTTTACCCCAGTTTAATTTTTGGCGTTTCACCATTGACGTCCATCGCTGTCTTTTCCCGGGAAAAATCACCCCCCTGGCCTGGTTGTAATGTCTCAAAAGCTCCAGTATTTGTATTCAATCAATAAATGATGCTAGGAAGTGGATTTTCCCTAATTTTAGTGCATTTTTGTCATTTTACGTATGGACGTATCGACGTTCATCGCTGTCTTTTTACCTTACTCCGGGCCCGGTTCTGATGTCTAAAAAGCTCCAGTATTTGTATTTAATCAATAAATGCTGTTTTTGGCTGGATTTTACCCCATTTTCGGGAAATGTTTGCCCGTACGCCATTGACGTTCATCGCTGTCTTTTCCTGGGAAAATCACCCCCTGGCCTGGTTTTAATGTCTGAAAAGCTCCAGTATTTGTATTTAATCATGAAATGCTGCTAGGAAGTGGATTTTACCCCATTTTTGCGCATTAATTTATTGATTATTTTTTATGTGTCGCAGCTGTAGCTGCAGTAGAGGTTTTATAGCCATAAAATAGTTTTTGAGGGTTGGATTGATACGTTGAAGGCGCTACCAGAAAATGCACCGCCCGCCACTGCTTGCTATCTACTGAAAGAATTGAATGTAGAGGTCTAAAACGGTATTACTTGAATACAATTTAAAAAATGTGTAAAAGATTGAACTCTATCCTCACCATATTTCTATTTCGACTTTATTTACAGTAGTTAGACTTCAAGGTCATGATTTATGAATTATACATTATTTTCTCACGTAACACTCCACATACATATCTCAAATAGGTTTTTCATGTAAATACTACTGTATAAAACAACCAATCACGTAAAATGTCAAGTGTCAAGGTTGAGAAGATAGAACGTGTAAAATAAACACCTTACTTAAATAAACATTTTTACTGTCAAATGACATATCTTCAAAGTGAAGGTCAAACATGACCTTGAAAGCACTGATGAAAAATTCACTAGATGGTGGCCAGAGGTGCTTGCATTAGGAAAGGTTGTCATCAAAGAGAACAGAAGCAGCGTGAATTTCCAGAGGATGAATCCATCTTTTTCACACTTTTGAAATGTGAACGTTCGGCATTCTGTTGACAAGAGTGAGCGACCCGACCATCCATCCCGAGATGGATACGCATGTCTGATGAAATGTAAGCCGGTGGATGCTATTGAATGTGTTAGCGCAGAGAGCAAAGTGGTGCAATTCAGGTGAACTGTTATGTGATCCAAGTTAGAATATTACAAAAGTGATGTTTTGAGTTTTATTCATTCATTCATTTTCTGAAGCGCTTCATCTTCACAAGGGTTGCGGGGGGTGCTGGAGCCTATCCCAGCTGACTTTCAGATATGAAGCAGGGGGCACCCTGAATCGCTGACCAGCCGATCGCAGGGCATGAGAAGACAACCATTCATGCACACTCAAACCTAGCCTACCATGCGTGTCTTTGGAATGTGGGCGGAAACCGGAGTATCCAGAGGAAACCCACGCATGTCCGGAGAGAACATCCAAACTCAACACAGGTGGACCGACCTGTATTTGAATCCGGGACCCCAGAACTGTGAAGCCGACGAGCTAACCACTCAGTGGCCGGGTCACATGTTTTGACTTTTAATTTTTAAAATGTTAATTGTTTTAATTGTAGAATTCCAATTTTAGTAGTAATACTTATACTCGTAAATTATTATATTATTTCTATTGTATTCTTATCACTATTTGCAAAAGTTATAATTATTTTATTCTCATAAATCCAGATCTTTTAAATAATTCTATGATAAATCCTCATGATTTATAAGATTATTCATTCATTCATTTTCTGAACCGCTTGATCCTCACTAGGGTCACGGGGGTGCTGGAGACTATCCCAACTGACTTCTTCAGGCTAGAAGCAGGGGACACCCTGAATCAGTGGCCAGCCAATCGCAGGGAAAAAGGAGACAGACATTCACGCTCATCCTCATACCTAGGGGCAATTTAGAGTGTCCAATCAGCCTACTATGCATGTTTTTTGGAATGTGGGAGGAAACCCAAACACATGCAAACTCCACACAGGTGGACCGACCAGGATTTGAACCCAGGACCCCAGAGCTGTGAGGCCAATGCGCTAACCACACGAGACGCCGGGCCACCTCTTCTTATAAGATTATTTAACCGCAATTAAGTAAGAAAAAAAAGTAATTGTGTTAGCATTTTGTTGCTTAGACAAGGTACAGCAATCCCTCCATTATCGCTGTTAATGTAGACCAGACATGGCAGCGATAATCAAAATATCGCAAAGTAGGGGCAGCCCTCTTTTTTTTTAACTTCTAAGTCCTAGTAGCAAGAGTGGCTTCCGCTTACGAGTTCCAGCATGGATTTTCACATTTTTATGAACTTAAAAAAATAAAAATAAAAGATAATTAATAGCAGAATCGAAGTACTGAATTCGCGATAAGTGAAGTCGCGATAATCGAGGGATTACTGTATAGGTTTTTTCTATCCCATTATTTCATTGGCGAGAGGGTCTGGTAGAATTTACCAACCTTAAATGGGGTATACTGTACAGCAGGGCTTTCCAAACTGGTCCTCAAGAGCCACTTTGGTTCCTAGTTTTTGTTTCAACCAATCCAGCGCAGGCAATTTAACCAATGAGGTTTCTCATAGCACATGTAGAACCTGACTGCAATCAACTGATTACACTTCTTAAACACCAGATTGGTGAAAAAGGTGTCGCCTTGTTTTATTGGAATTAAATCCTGCACCCACTACAACCTTTTCTGGAATAGTTTGGGCACCTCTGCTGTACAGCATTTGGAAAGATCCATTTAAAGAATGCACCTGAAGTGGTTTATTTTAAAAAAATGCTTGCCAAACGCATGTTAAAAATGGATGCGTGATCTACAGACTGTGTATAATGGTCCTATTCTTGAGGCCTTGCACATACTCATTGGCCCGGTCAATGTTGGTCTTTTCCTCCTTTGTGGGTGGCGGCCCCTCAACCAGCTTGACAAAATAGTGGCAGTAGACTTTATCCATGATGCCGAACATGCCTCTGCCGTGGTAGCGGATGCGCTTCAGGTACATGCCTTTCCCCGTATTTGACTCGGCTTTAACGTAGCAAAGAGAGAAAGTGTTGAATAAGATGAGCTCATCTAAATGGTACATACTTGCAACATTAATATGCACCGTGATCTTCAGAAAGTAAATTCTGCTTTAATAAGGGCTGAGAAGGGAATGTGAAAGGAAGAAACAAACTTTGGATAAAATTAATAAAATGTCAGCTGATGTTACAACGCCCTCTAGTGCATTGAATTGATATTGCCGTGGTACGGTATACAGTGGTACCTCGACATCCGAGTGCCCCGACATACGAGCAATTTGAGATACGAGTAAAATTTCGGGCAAATATTTATCTTGAGATACAAAACAAATTTTGATATACAGTGGTACCTCGTCATACGACCGCTCGTCATACAAAATGCTCGTCTTACGGGGGAAATTTCGATCGAATAATTCGCCCGTGATGCGGTCAAAATTTCGTGATGCGACCAAGCCAGGTGGCCATGGTATTTTTTTTTTTGCATATCTTTCGTGTATAACAATATTTACGAGCACCGGATGAGTTATTCCGACCAGGAAACGCACAACGCGCATGCGCGGTGAAGAGGGCTTTCTGGGTAATGAAGTATACTCGTGCACACAACGCCGACAGGCAATGGCACTCAGAACTTTACCCACAATCAATATGTGGGTAAGCTCAGCTGCTGCATTTCCTGTTATTTTTATCTAATACAAGGAGTATTATATTACTTCTCGTTGGCTGCTCATAAGAACATCAGGGGCACTGGCTCGCAACAGCATCCCCGGTACCAACTCTATCATAGGCGCCGTTCGAGGGGATGCGAACACAGATGCTACAAGCTAAAAGGGAGCCGGTAGCCAGCGCCCCCAAAGCTCCCATGAGCAGCAGAGCGATCGCTGATAAAAGACTGCTGCTCGTTGGCAAGTGGTCGTGCGTTATCCGATTGTGAGGACATTTGTGTGCATCATTTTCGGAATATTTTGAAGGGAATAGTACGACAGCAAACAGCCCATCAATAGCGAACGTGAGGGTGGAGTGCATTGTTGCCGTGGAGAAAGTCCCCCCGAACAGCCCCCCTCTCCGCCTCCGTGTGTGTCGTCTCTCCGGTTCCGCGAAATGCGTCTAATTTTACTCCTATTAAACACATTATTACTATCAAACCACTCGTTATTTATTACTTTGTCAATATATGGCGAATTATAAGAAATAAAACTTTTTCAATCCAATATCCTGTTTTTGGTGTTTTTTTCAGAGAGTTGGAACAAATTAATTTGTTTCCCATTCATTTCAATGGGAAACTTCCGCTCGAGTTACGAGAATCTTGTCATACGAGCTCAGTCCCGGAACGGATTAAGCTCGTATCTCGAGGTACCACTGTACAAGCATACAGCGGACGCGAGAGGCTGCTCATAAGAACATCATGGGGACTGTCTCTCTCCCGCAACTCCCTTGTGTAATGTCTCTGGTTGCAAGTCCCTCGTGCAATGTCTCTACGAGCACTGGAAGGAGCGTTGCATTTTTTTCAGTGTTTTTTTTTCCCGTTAGTCTGTGCAAATGGCGGAGGGGTCGCTAATACGAGAGGAGTATATACTACTTGTTGGCAAGTGGTCGTGCGTTATCCTATTGTGAGGACATGTGTGCATCATTTTTGGAATATTTTGAAGGGAATACAAAAGCAAACAACCCTCAATAGGTTGCATCTGAAAGTCAGGGTGGAGGCGGGGCAAATAGAGCCAACCCGGGAGAAGAAAGGTTTAAAAATGTAAAACAAAATTAGAATTAAGTTTAGTGTAATGTTAGATTCAACTTATTTTTGAGTGCGTCTGCATCGTAATCCAAGTTCATTTAAATTTGTTTATGTTATGTTACGAGCGCGTTGCCGTGCGAAAAGTCCCCCCTCTCCCATCTTTCTCTGTCCCTCTCTCTCTTTCCCCTCGGCGAAATCCGTCTAATTTTAGTACTATTAAACACATTTTAGTACTATTAAACTACTAGTTATTTGTTACTTTGTTAATAGATGGCAAATTAGAACAAATACAAATGTTTTTCCAACCCAATATCCTGTTTTTGGTGTTTTTTCAGAGGGCTGGAACAAATTAATTTGTTTTTAGTTCATTTCTATGGGAAACGTTCATTTGAGTTACTGTATACAGTGGTACCTTGAGATTCGAGCTTTGTTCACACCCTCCGAATTTTTTTTTACCATCTACTAACAGAGTAACAAATATCTAGTGGTTGTGATGTTTAATGATAAAACGAGGCACTATTTTATACAACGGGGAGTTCGTGGATAGGGATAGGGGGAGAGGGGGAGGGAGAAAGAGAGAGAGAGAGGGGGGAGAGAGAGAGAGAGAGAGAGAGAGAGAGAGAGAGAGAGAGAGAGAGAGAGAGAGAGAGAGAGAGAGAGAGAGAGAGAGAGAGAGACTTGACGGATGCGCTCGTAACGTAACATATATTTTAAACTTAATTTAAATGAACTTAGATTGCCATACACACTTAAAAAGTTGTAATCTTACGTTACATTAAATTTAAACCTTCTTGTGCAATAACCAAGGCAAAGAGGTTCATGTATTCCAACGCGGCTTTCGGGGCGAACTTCCTGCTTCTCCATACATATTGACGAGCCAGCTCAGTCACCCATACACTACTCATGTTTTTTGGTAATTTCGTGCTTAATATCGATTGTCATCATTCGCCTTTTCCTCGCACTACCCTTCATTGCACCGGCTTGCTTTGGATCCATTGTGTTTCCCGTAATTCTGCACTGACTAATGCAAAAAAAAAAACACCTGAAAAAATGCAACGCTCCGCCCAGTGCTCGTAGACATCTTTGACAGACAGTGCGGTGAAATCATAAGTAGCGGCCTGGCCAACTGGCTGTCTCAAATGCTCGTACCTCAAAATTTGTCTCGTATCTCAAGGTAAATATTTGCTCGGAATTTAACCCGTATCTCAAATTCCTTGTATGTCGAGTAATTACTTTAATTGACTACCTTTGTGTTGAATTTCTTTTTGTGACCATTTATATATATTTTTTCCTAAAAATTAAGTATAACTTTTGTAGTAATATTATTTTAAAAATTATTTTATATTTTACTTCATTCAGAACAAACATGCAAGATTTTCTTCCTATTTTAGACCTTTTTTTTAAATTTAATACTATGATTTAGTCTTTATTTGGTCCAAAATCTGTTGAATTATTACTTGATAATGATAATGCTTGTAATTTGTAATTTTTCTCTTACAAACTCTATTTTCCTTTTTTCTGTAAAATGTTTTCTTCTTACTGCCACAAAAATACACTTTTCCTCATATAGCATTACAAATTTATTCTCATGAAATAATCTTGTGATAAGAATAGTTTATATAAGACATTAGGAGATTTACCTGGGAAAGATTACCTTTTCATTTTGCCCATACATTTGGTAAGATTACAAATTATTTTTCTTGGGAACTTTATTCTTGTCAATATTTTGTTCATCTTCTGTTTTTTAATCATCACATTATCATTCCGCTTTGTCCGATTACATTTTATAACTTGACTCTTTCCTTATTGTATTATAAATTTCCACACAGCAGAAACTCACCTACATACAGATTGGACTTGTACTCCACGTTGTGATTCTTAACTGCCATCTCTTGAGCTTCTAGGAGCACCTGGAATATAACATGGGAATCGGTCATGTGCAAATCGGTTGAAATCAGAAAGGATCTACAGGGGTAGTGAACCAACTTCTTTCATGATCTTGGCCCCTTTTTTGTCGTTAAACTCCAACTGTGCGACAGCTTCATCGATGCTCATCCCTCGGATCTATGGATGGAAACATCAATTCTTCATTTATTTATAAAAAGTTTACAATGCTCAAAGTTCAGGTTTGTGTGAATATGTCTGTATATGTTGAAGCCGCGAAGTGGCGAAGGATCACAGTATGTATGTGTATGTATGTATATATACAGTTGTGGTCAAAAGTTTACATACACTTGTGAAGAACAATGTCATGGCTCTCTTGAGTTTCCAGTTATTTCTACAACTCTGCTCTCTGATAGTGATTGGAACAGATACTTCTTTGTCACAAAAAACATTCATGACGTTTGGTTCATTAAAAGACTTTATAATGGGTTAACAGAAAAAGTGATCAAATCTGCTGGGTCAAAAATATACATACAGCAACACGAATTAGCAATTTTGGTGACTTAAAAAGTTGTGTCAGTGAAATGAGCTTCATAGCATGGCCTTTTAACTTCTTGTGAGTGATTATGAGTGACTACAGCGGGTGACTTCTCCGAGGCCATTTAAATAGGGCTCATTGGATGCAAACGCCCACAAATGCTACAATGGGAAAGACAAAGGAGCTCAGCATGGATCTGAAAAAGCGAATCCTTGACTTGAACAAGTCAGGAAAGTCACTTGGAGCCATTTCAAAGCAGCTGCAGGTCCCAAAGGCAACAGTGCAAACAATTGTTTGTAAGTATAAAGTGCATGGCACTGTTTTGGCACTGCCACGATCAGGTAGAAAACACAAGCTATCACCTGCTGCTGAGAGAAAATTGGTCAGGAGGGTGAAGATTCAACTGAGAATCACCAAAAAGCAGATCTGCCAAGAATTAGAAGCTGCTGGAACACAGGTGTCAGTGTCCACAGTCAAGCGTGTTTTGCATCTCCATGGACTGAGAGGCTGCCGTGCAAGAAGGAGAGTAAATGGGATAATGAAGGAGGAGGATTACCTTCAAATTTTTCAAGATAACCTAAAGTCATCAGCCCAAAGATTGGGTCTTGGGCGCAGTTGGGTGTTCCAACAGGACAATGACCCCACACATCAAAAGTGGTAATGGAATGGCTAAATCAGGCTAGAATTAAGGTTTTCGAACTGCCTTCCCAAAGTCCTGACTTAAACCCCATTGAGAACTTGTGGACAATGCTGAGGAAACAAGTGCATGTCAGAAAGCCATCAAATTTAATTGAACTGCACCAATTCTGTCAAGAGGAATGGTCAAATATTCAACCAGAAGCTTGCCAGAAGCTTGTGGCTGGCTACCAAAAGAGCCTAGTTGAAGTGAAAATGGCCAAGGGACATGTTACCAAATATTAGCGCTGCTGTATGTATATTTATGACCCAGCAGATTTGATCACTTTTTCTGTTCACCCATAATAAAGTCATAAAAGAACCAAACTTCATGAATGTTTTTTTGTGACAAAGAAGTATCTGTTCCAATCACTCTATCAGAGAAAAATCAGAGTTGTAGAAATAACTGGAAACTCAAGAGAGCCATGACATTATGTTCTTCACAAGTGTATGTAAACTTTTGACCACAACTGTATGTGTACAGTAATACCTCCACTTATGCAATTAATTGGTTCCAAAACTTTTTTCATAACTTTACAATTTAAGTTAAATAGAGAAACACTTTATATGTAAAATATCTAATTCGTTACACGGTCCTCACACAACTACCAACTAAACCCTTTAAAATTGGTCAAAATCTCCTAATTTTGCAAGAAAGATGTGAGAAACACACAAAAATGAGAGAAAATGATCAGAAAATTATTTGTAAAAGTCATGAATAACAAGTACATTTACAAAATCTACCCGTCTGGAAACGCAGAGGAACAAGAGAAAGCTACCGGGATGCAAGTTAGAGATAGCAAAGGCACATCTACTAATAGCACACAAACACAAAAACACACATCTAATAACCACAGCATTAAGCTAATAAACATAGCGTTAAGAATTCAAACAACAAAATTTCTGGTATGTTGGGACACTCGTATGTCAAGGTATTTCTTACCATATTAGCAAGATACCACATCTTGTCTTTGCTGTACTTGATCTGTCGCCGCGAATGATGGACCTCCTGTGTGTGGGAGGGAAAGAAAATGTTTCATATTTGTCATTTATTTACTCAATTTCAATTTGTAAAAATCACTTATACAGCCGGTCTGCGAGGCTCGTCAGGCAGCTGAGGTGGATAAACAATCTTGTTCTTCCTTTCCCAGTTTTTTGCTTCCACTGCAGTGCTGGTGTGGACATAGGACAATTGTTGAGGACCACTACCTATTGTTGCTAACCTAGACAGGAGAACAGAAAATTGGGTGATGTGAATATTATTCATTTTCAAGTAGATTTATTCGATGCATTCATGCATAAGTATTTATACTTAGTACTTATTTTCGAATAATAGTAAAAGTTGTAAATGTTTCAAACCATTGTTTTACTTCAATCATGTCTAAAATGTTGTACAGAAAGTGCTAAATAACAATGTCGTTCCGACCTTCTGAGTGCCTTGCACGCAAACATAAACACAACATACCTCGAACGAATAAGTCCAAATATACTCCTTATTGACATAACACCTGTAAATAAATCGTAAACATGTCAGCTAAAATCATGCAATTGAAAAGAAAGACTTTAAAAATCCAATATTCCTTACCACATCCTCTCACGGTCACAGCCATTTTGGCTCGCGTCAACGAATCACTTTACGGTAGTTTTCATTTTACTTTTCTTTTTTGTCAGAACTTTAAATTTACTCTAGTTAAATAAAACACAGAGTATTTACACTTTGAATCCCATATAAAACATATAATTTCAAATATAAATTAATACAAAATGGACGGTAGATAAGTTTCTCTAAAATGTATGTTTGTTTCCAAGGGTCGTTTTGATCTCACTCGATTTCCGTAGTTTCTTTTACGACACCAGTGTGACATGCGGTCGTTGTTGCGTCTTTAAGCCAGACCATGTGAACCGTGAGCTGGCATCATGTTCTGTGTTTTTCCGTAAAGCTTTTTATATTCTCTAAACATTTAAACACTTCTCATCATTATAATCATGCACGAACGTCTTCTTCCAGCCTCTCCTAATTGGTACTGCTCCCGATGCTGTGACGTCAACATTAGTGGCTTGCTGGGCGTCGGAGCTAAAAACTTTATCTACTTGATTGAGGTGTCAGCGTCCACCTGCCTTACTAAAGGTGAGCGTGTCACAGAAAACACCTTTTAAATATTTTTAAATTGATGCAAATAGAGGTTTGGATGTGTCCATTTGAGACAAATTCTGACTATTCCCGTTGTCTTCACTACCTAATGTTAGTGTTCATTAATGTTGTTCTGAAAGTTTTGGGGACCTGACTGCAGACAAGACACAGGTCAGTCTCAGTGATCACATCTCAATAGTTAATTTGGGTAAATGGCACCCTCGTGCTATCTGACACCAATATTTAAATTCTCCCAGTGGGCATTAACTTAAACATCTGTTGGGGTAAAAGACCTCAAGATATGACACTTCTGTTTCAACTGCAGGAACAAGATGTTTAGACAGGTCAGGAGAAGCTTTTACGATGTTTTGTTTCTCTTTGAACAGCTTTTACAACTGTCAGAACACAAGAGCAATTGTTTATACCGCAAACACCAGAGCCCTATACTGTAGTCACACATCGTTGTGAAGATAAAAGCATGAAGCATCCTACGTTCTGGTGGGAAAATATATTTTGAATATGAGACACTAACCACAAACATTTCAGCTTTTAAAAATAAAATAATTCTTTGCATCTTTATTCTTGGGTGTAGGGTTTTTCGTAGGGGTGTGACGAGGCATCATTTGGATTGAAAAAGCAGCTGGTTAAGCAATGATCCGCTGTGTTATGTTGTGAACTTAAATGCAATTTAGTATATGTATGTATATGGATGCCGTCATACAGAACTTTTTTTGTAACTTGAAAATTCCGAAAGTAGACCAATACTTTATATGTAAATACAGTGGTACCTCGACATACGATCTTAATCCGTTCCGGGACTGAGATCGTATGACGAGATTCTCGTAACTCGAGCGGACGTTTCCCATTGAAATGAATGGGAAACAAATTAATTCGTTCCAACTCTCTGAAAAAACACCAATAACAGGATATTGGATTGGAAAAAATGTTTTATTTCTTCTAATTCGCCATCTTTTTTTTTCCACGACAACGCACTCGTAAATGGAACAAACTAATTTAAATTAACTTGGATTAATATATATAGACACTCAAACATACGTTTAATGTAACTTTACACAAAACTGAATTCTAATTTTGTTGTAATCTTTTGTTACCTTCGTTTTCCGGGTTGGTGGTTTGCCACGCCTCCACCCTCACGTTCGCTATCGATGGGCTGTTTGCTGTTGTACTACGTATTCCCTTCAAAATATTCCAAAAATGATTCACACAAATGTCCTCACAATAGGATAACCCACGGCCACTTGCCAACGAGAAATAGTCTTGTAGTACATTTTAGCGATCGCTCCGCTGCTCGTGGGGACATCGGGGGCACCGACTCGCAACTCCCTCGTTGTAATGGGTCTGGTCGCAACCGCTTTGAACAGTGCCTATGAGAGAGAGTTGCGACCGGCAATATTGCGAGGAGGGAATTGCGGGCCGGTGCCGCTGGATTTTATGAGCAGCGAACGAGAAGTAATATAAAACTCCTCATATTAGATAAGGATGACAGGAAATCAACAGCTGAGCTTACCCGCGTATTGATTGTGGGTAATGAAGTTTTATTCTGAGAAAGAGTGCCATTGCCTATCGGCGTTGTGTGCACGACTATACTTCATTACCCAGAAATCCCTCTTTTTCCCGCGCATGCGCGTTGTGCGTTTCCTGGTCGCAACTCGTCTGAAGAACTCATCCGGTGCTCGTAGTATTGTTATACACGAAAGATATGCAAAAAAGACAGTGCCATGGCCACCTGGCTTGGTCGCATCACGAAATTTTGATCGCATGACGGGCGAATTATTCGATCGAAATTTCCGTCGTAAGACGAGAATATTGTATTACGAGCGGTCGTGTGACGAGGTACCACTGTACTCTCATTTCTCTTTTTTGCCGCATCTCTTTCGTGTATAACTACTATAGCTACGAGGACTGAACGATTTATTCAGACTAGTTTCGACGAGGAAACGCACAACGCGCATGCGCGGGCAAAAAGAGGGATTTCTGGGTAATGAAGTATACTCGTGCACACAACACCAATAGCCAATGGCACCCTTTCTCAGAATAAAACTTCATTACCCACAATCAATACGTGGGAAGCTCGGCTATTGCATTTCCTGTTATTCTTTCTAAGGAAAGCAGGTCCCGCGATCGTTCTTTAAAGACTATTTCTCGTTGGCAAGTGGTCGTGCGTTATCCTATTGTGAGGACATTTTTGTGCATCATTTTCGGAATGTTTTGAAGGCAATACAACAGCAAACAGTCCATTGATAGCGAATGTGAGGGTGGAGGCGTGGCAAACCGCTAACCCGGAAAACGAAGGTAACAAAAGACAAAACTAGAATTCAGTTTTGTGTAAAGTTACATTAAACATATGTTTGAGTGTGTCTGTATATGTTGTGGTTGACTAAATACTTATTTGCCCCACTGTATAAACCAGAGGTCTCCAAACCGGTCCTCGAGGGCCGCTGTGGGTGCAGGTTTTTGTTCCAACCGATCCAACACAAACAGTTTAACCAATGAGGTTTCTGCTGAAAAAAGAAGCACCTGACTGCAATCCACTGATTGCACGTCTAGGATACCATATTGGTGGAAAGGTTTCCTCTTACAGGTTGGAATGAAAACCCGCACCCACTGCGGCCCTTTCTGGAATAGTTTGGGGACCACTGGTATAAACCATTGGACATCCATTGCTCCCAAGCCGTTTTTTTGGATGCACCGTTTATGGCAATGCCCATCGGTTTTATTTCCTTCGTCAAGCCTCTCGGAATGACGGCAAGCTCGGAGTTCATATGCCGGACTTGCCGGACGTACACGTTTTCAATATATGAATATAGCACCTCAGCAAGAAATGAGAAATCCTCGCAGACAAACAAGCGCTCAGCGACATCTACAGAATCTTGAATTTAGTTCATCCAAAGATTGCACTGACTGACTGATTGGGCACCCCGACCACTTTGGGTAACATTTTAGACTTTTAAGTGCGCCCTATATGTGTGAAAATAAGGTATTCTGGTTTGCGTCTTTTCTCCCAATGTCATCTCTATAAAGACCTTCAGAGCATATATTTACTTAATGTTTCAGGTGTTTTTGAAGGCCACCGAGGCTTGGTGTCAGGCGTTTCCTTCTGCCAGGATGCGACACAGGGTCACATCTGCTCTAGCTCCTCCGGCGATGGTGTCATCCTCTTCTGGGACACCAACACAAAATCTGTGTTACGGGAGCATGCGGCTCATCAGGTCAGTTCTAAACGTTCGCGTCTGGCCCTCATCCCGGATAATGCTATTTTATTTTCCTCAGAGCGCAGTTTCGGCCTTACACTGGTCCCCACTGGACAAAAACCTGGTGGTTTCCGGCGATGAAAAGGGCATGGTGGTTTGCCACCGCTACAACACAGGAGACACGGCCAGCTTCTTCCCCGAAGCTAAAAGCATTGTGTGTCTGACCTGTTCCCCGCACGAATGGAGCATTGTAGCTGTTGGGTAAGACTAGAATAACTAGAAGAAATAGTACTTATTTTGAAGCACAACTGCATGAATACAAATATGTTGTACCATACCATAATTCAAAGTAAAAAACACCACTAAAAATAATATACCTTTTAGTATTCTATTTTTGTTTCCTGGGCTCCTTTTTCATTTTTTTTACCTTTCTGTACTCGCACACATTTTTTTCTACTTTGAATTTAATATTTTATTGTATTTAGCATTTTATCATTTAACTTACTGTATTTACTCGCATATACGCCGCCTGCGCGTATAAGCCTTAAAATTGTTGAATTTTGCAATTTCTCGCGTATAAGCCACCCCCTGATTCACAAGTTTCACACAATTTTTAAGAGGGAGTACAAATGTGTTACTTTGAAGGGAAAATCCTGATGAAAATCATCACACGTGGTATTTCTGAGATACTGTATGAATAAAAAGCATATTATTAGAGTCAATATCACAAGGTTCACATTCACTGTGCTGGATAGATTTTCTTGTGCGCTGAGTGTGCGCCACCAGTATACAAATGTGCATTTGCGCAGCTTAGAGGGGACGTTGGACAACATACCTTAATTGTGATTTTTTTTCTTTTCCTTCTCTTTGTAGCTACAAAGACGGCCTTATCGTACTGATTGATGTGAGCAAGAAGGGCCAAGTGATGTGCCGTCTGCGCGGGCACGACGATGACATCCACTCCCTTGCCTGGTCGCCGTTCGCTAACGAGGCGGAATCCGGTGATGGCACCTTTGAACTCCGAGGTTAGCCAAGTTCCTATTTGCTTTTTATTCAGTATTCTCCCCATGTTTGAACAATTATGATATCAGTATATTTTTATTGTTTTAGCTTCAAATGGAGACACTGCAGCAGAGGAGCAGGGTGCCTTGCTTGCATCTGGAAGCAAAGACCAGACAGTGAGAATCTGGAGCACAGCTACTGGACGAGGTGAGACATTTCTTTATCAAGAAGCATTTATGTGGAAAACATACTCTGCGTGCACGGGATGAAGTCAATTGTGTGCAGGGGTAACCACCTTAAAGCTTCCCTACCTGAAGAGACGAGGCTCTGCTGTCGACCCGACGCTTAAAGAAAGACTTTGGCTGAATGTTCACTGGCCAAAAAAACGGCCCATGCAGCTGGTTTCCAGTTGTTTCAGGTCAGTTGCTCCTTTCACATTCTCAGGCCAAGTCAGTTAACTTATGTTGTCGCGCGCAGCGGCGAGCTGATCATGTGGGACCTGGCTCGCGCTGGCAAGCCGAAGTGGACTCTGTTTGGCTCGTCCTCTGAAGGCCAGAACCACAGCAGAATTGTGTTCAATACTGCCGCTTTCACAACGCCAGAGGGGCGAGAGCTGCTCATCAGCACATCTTTGGACAGAGAGGTGAGTCACATGAAAGCAGCAACTTTGAGGTTGCCCCACACGAACCTGCAATGAACTGTTCTAATGAGTGGGCCCAAGTAACAATGCCGCGGGTGACCGCCCATCCAAATGCACATAAACTTTAACGAAAATGATGAACAGTTCTGCAAAACATGTTCCTGTTTTCAACTTGACTGTCATTTCACGGTCCACACAGGTGAAATGCTGGGACCTCACAGACCTCGATTGTTGCTGGACGCTGCCTACGCTAGGGGGCTTCGTGTACAGCCTGGCCTTCTCACCTGTGGCCACCGGTTGCTTGGCACTCGGCGTGGGGGACAACATGATCCGAATGTGGAACACGTTGTCAGCTCAGAACCCGTACGAGGCCCGCTGCTTCTGGCAGGGCATCAAGTCCAAGGTCACGGCGGTAAGAAGGCCTTTTATCATGGGTTAGTTTGCAAAAAAAAAAGATATTTATAAAAATATAGATAATGCAAAATCCTCTTTACAAATGTGTTATAATAAAGGAAATCAACTCTATTACTGGGATATTTACTATACAGTCATACCTTGAGATACGGGCTTAATGCGTTCTGGGACTGAGCTCGTATGTCGATTTACTCGTATCTCAAATCACGTTTCCCATAGAAATGAACAAAATACAAATTAATTCATTCCCACCCTCTGAAAAAAAACGCCAAAAAACGGGATATTACAATGGAAAAACATATTTACCAACAGAGTAACAAATAACTAGTGGTTATGTTGTTTAATAACGAAATGAGGCATTATTCAATACAACAGGGAGTTTGCGGATGAGGGAGAGAGAGACTTGACGGATGCGCTCATAACATAAACTCTAAATTTAACTTAAAGGAGATTCCTATAGACACACACTTTTAAAAAGTTTTAATCTTACGCTACACTAAATTTAAACCTTGTGCAATAACCAAGGCAAAGAGGTTAATGAATTCCACTGCGGAGGTGAACTTCCTGCTTCTCCAGACGTACGAGCGCTCAGTCACGCGTACACTACTCATGTTTTTCGATTATTTCGTGCTTAGTATCGATTGTCATCATACACCTTTTCTTCGCACTACCCGTCAATTCTGCACTGACTAATGCAAAAAAGACGGAAAAAATGCAACGCATCGCCCAGTGCTCGTAGAGATCTTTGCACGAGGGAGTTGCGGCAAGAAAGACTGCGCTGAAATCGTAAGCAACCTCTCGCGGCCACCTTGGCTGTCTCGTACGCTCGTATCTCCAAATTTGTCTTGTATCTCAAGGTGAATATTTGCTCTGAATTTTGCTTGTATCTCAAATTCCTCGTATGTCAAGGTATTACTTTATGCACATGTATTGGTTACATCTGTAGCTGGCTTGGCATCCTCAACGAGAGGGAACCTTGTCGTTTGGAACCGATGACGGCAAAGTGGGAATCTATGAAGTTTTCTCCAGCAAGTAAGGTTTTTTTTTTGCCTTTTCGATGATCCAGCACATTTCTCAACTTTGTCTTCTCTTTGCAGGCCGCCCCAGATATCGAGCTCTTACCACAAAAAGACAGTTTACTCGCTGGCCTGGGGACCGCCGCTTCCCCCGATGTCATTTGGTATACGCTTTATTTTCCAGCTTTGACCTAACAACAGCAAATCAGTTATTAAGCTAGTCAGCGAAAAAATCTCGTACTTCTCCCTTCCGCCGCTGTTCTTGTCATTGAACGAGTCTAGCTCATCAACAGCTGGTCTTTTAATAAGTCCATCCATCAAACCCGAGCTCCCCAACCCCTATTGTTGCCATGCCGACCATCTGCTGATGCTCTGTAATAGGACAAAAAGAAGACTTTAATGTCAGCATAGGTCATTTGTCTTAAGAATTTTATTTTTTAGATTTGAACACCTACCTACATGCAGAATGGACACTACAAACCTGACCAATTTTCAGAGGCATCTATCTCATAAAAAAAAGATTAATTTGGGACAATAATAGTATAAAAGAGGCAAGTTTGTCTATACCAGGGGTGGGCAAACTTTTTGACTTGCGGGCCAGAATGCATACTAAAATTTGACAGCATTTGGACACGCAATGTAATTGATCAAACCTGGGGATTGAAATATAAGAAAAAAAGACACAATTGAAGGTGAACATTTATTTTCAAATTTACTTTCAACATTAAGAACATATTATTATTCAACAAAAGAAAGCAGTCTTTAAACTGAGAGTGATGAGCGGTATTGCAGGGCAAAGGGAAATGAATGAGGTCATTGATTTTTACTATAATTTGGACAACGTCGGCGGACCGGATTAAAAAGCCTAACGGGCCGTATATGGCCCGCGGGCCGTAGTACACACTCCAATACGAGCGAATCCGGGGGCGGGGCGAGCGAATGCTCTTACATTGTCAATGCAATTACAAACTCACTCTCTCTCATGATTATAATTTTGAGAGCGAGAGATTACCTGGATATTTAGATATTAATGCTCTTACATTGTCAATGCAATTACAAACTCACTCTCTCTCATGATTATAATTTTGAGAGCGAGAGATTACCTGGTTGATCGCTTTCAACAGTAAACTCTCTGTCTCTCTCTCATGATTATAATTTTGAGAACGAGCGAACCCGGCGACGACAAAACGTCCGTTCCACGAAATGTCCGGCGGCAAATCCGTCGACCAAACGTCCGTTCGACGAACTGTCTGTCGACCAAACGTCTTTCGACCAAATGTCCGGTCATGGGGACACCTTGAATCGGTGGCCAACCGATCGCAGGGCACAAGGAGACGGACAACCATGCACACTCACACCCATACCTAGGGGAAATTTAGAGTGTCCAATTAGCCTACCATGCATGTTTTTGGAACGTGGGAGGAAACCCACACAGCCCCGGGGAGAACATGCAAACTCCACACAGATGGACATGACCTGAATTTTTAACCCAGGACCCCAGAGCTGTGAGGTGGATGCACTAACCACTCGCGCCCGTGTGCGGTCGATTGGTCGCCGGTCTTTTGGTCGCCATCTTTTGGTCGCCGGTCTTTTTGCCGCCCGGACCGCAACAACGGGCAACCAAAAGACCGGCGACCAAAAGACCGCCGACCAAAAGACCGCCGACCAAAAGACCGGCGACCAAAAGACCGGCGACAAAACAAGGTAAAACAACACGGTCTACGCATCAATAAAAGCCAACAATGTCCCCTTAGGAAGGTACGTCAGTCAGGGTCTTGACAAGTTCTCGAACAAAAAACAATAAAAGTATGGGAAATTTTGAGCTTTTCTTTAGCCTAATAATTAATAGGGCATTAAGTAAGACTAAATAGTAATTCGCTGTTTGTATTTAGGGAATTTGAGCAACGATTTAAATGGTAATTATCAATAACCTTCTGAGCGACCAAAAGACCGGCGACCAATCGACCGTGTACCACTCGCGCCACCGGGCCCCCTCTTCATTGTAAAATAAACCAAAAAAGTTTTTTATCCCATTTTCCATCCTTCCCCAGGAAGTCAGAGTCGCTACTGAGTAACGTCAGGCCCGGTCAGCCTCTCTGTGCACTGTGATGGCCGGCGTTTTATTTATTATTTATTTAACAAGAAATTATATTATTTTATCGGAAGATGTTTAATACACTGCTGACAGCCATGAGCTGAGTGAATTGAGCGCATAAAAGGAAGTCCGTAGCTTTTAAGTAACCTATTCAGTGGTTTTAATCCAAACACTGCTTTGACCAAGTGACACATGATTTGTGGCCAATTAATTAAACTGCAGTAAAAAATATATCAGCATTAGATGGTTAGAATGTGAGTAGTAAAATAAAAAAAAGTTACAATTCTCAGTTTTAATTTCAGATGGTAAATTATTAGTGTTTCAATTGCAATGCTTGTTTGTGGAGTCCAGGGACGTAAATGTAAGATATTTACCATTCATTAAATTGAAGGTGAATGGAGCCCCAGATGCTTCTGTACTTCCAAACTATTAGTACATTAAAAACTGAGTACTTGGCTACATAATCTTTTTTTCATAGGATCAGACATCCTCTGCCGGATCTTGTCCTCCCATTACGTCATCGGTTTTTAAGAATGCTAATCCATAACATTGTATTTTTTTATCAATAGTTGTGAATCTTAGTTATTTTTTAATTTCACAAGATTCTATAATTTAGTGTGTAAAAATCAGTGATAGTGCAACTTTAAAATACAATAACATTCACGTGTTGTAGTTTGCTGTACATCTCTTAATAAATGACGTTCATCTGTGTGTGCCGTTCAGGTGCAGTGGAGAGCAATGTGTCCCTTAGCCTGTACAGCTGCGCCGGCGAGGGTGTTATCTTGCAACACGACCCGACAAACCTTAGCGGTGATGCCTGCGATATTGACAAACTCATCAAGCAGACCAACAATATCAAGGTTCCGAAGGGTTTTTGAACTGTCATTTTTTTTTAATATGGTTCAAGTATTGTAAATAAATGAAGCGGTCAACCTGAATTTTGTCAACAGCACAAGCTTTCTCCTCACACCGACCTTAGCTGGAAGCCAGACGGCAAAGTGGTCGCTATTGGCAATGAGGACGGGTATAGTGAAAGGCGAAGTCTGGTCGCTGACTTGAATTGCTTTGACACATTACATTTAACGCAACTCATCTTCCCACAGGTGCATTGATGTCTACCTTGCTCCATTGCTGAAGCTGCTGTGCAGCATCCAGCAGCACCACAAGGTCATCAACACACTGCGCTGGCACCCTGAAGATGACGCGGACCCGGAGCTCCATGGCCTTCTGGCCTCAGGCTCCTGCAACGCCATTATTTACGTGCACGACCTCCGCCAGATTATAGGTAATTGGAATTTATCCACAATAGCTACCTTACTTTATCTCCATCTGAAAAAAATTACAATTTACATGGGTGTCTATCCAGAATGGTAAATAATAATAGCAACTTTCGTTCTTTTGAACATTCCATTGCTTTACAATGAATTGACAGCTCACCACTGAACATAAACACTAAACAAGCAAGGGTTTTTTAATCAGGTGAATGTTGAGATCATAGCATACATGTTATGTCTGCTCTGCTCTTTCCTAAACCAAGCGATTAAATAGGCTTTAAAAGAGGCCTGCAGAAATCTGAGAACTAAATAAATAAGCACTACACATTTGGCTTATTCAATATGAAATGAATAAAAAAATGAATTAAATCTAAAAGTAAATACAATTATAGGAATATTCAAATGAATACAGTAAATACATTTTAACAACAACTTTATTTATGTTAATTGCTTATTTAGAATAATTTTAGTATTGTCTCCCTGGTTTTACATAAGTTATTTATTGGTGGAATATTGTAAACAAAAACTGAAATAGTGACTGCCTACCAATCACCAACAATTTAGCTATGAATCAGCCTTTTGGCTGTCATGTTATAATAAATAAATAAAATAAAAATAAAAAGTTGTAACCTTGTGAAAACGTGTTGCAGAGAATCCTCCGGAGAACCCGTTGGTGTTAATGGAGCCATATCGTAGACTGTGCGGCCACACGGCCAAAATCACCGGACTGGCTTGGAGTCCTCACCACAGCGCCAAATTGGCCAGCGTCTCGTACGACGGAACGGCCCAGGTCCGGTTGAGTTTGCTAAGAGCTTTAGGGAGTTTTTCACATTCCTGCAATTGTGTGTGTTTATCTGTTTTGCATTCAGGTGTGGGATGTACTGCGGGAGACGGCACTCTGCAATTATCGGGGTCACCTGGGGTACTTGCTGAGCGTGGTCTGGTCGCCAATTGAACCCGATGTCATATGGACCGGAGGAAAGGACTTCACCGTGCAGGAGTGGAGGGTCTCCAAACAGGAATTTACAAAGCCACCCAAAGGTGACACTAGGCCCCCAGCCCCCTAAACCAGGGGTATCCATACTCTCTTCTTCAAGGGCAGCTTTCAGTTAGGACAAAGTACTCAGGCGCCAGTTTTAAATCCTACCACTTTCATGTGTTAAAAAGAGGATCCGAATTGGGTCAAATAAATAACAAAAAGATCCAATCCGTTTTGACTGGGCGGTGGGCAGGAATCGAAAGACCCAGTCAAATTAGATTAGAGGTCTATCCCAGTCAATGGCAGTAAAACATGATTATACTCAATGTCAGCCTTCCCAGTTGAAGTGGATTATTTTTTTATCACTGTCAATGGCTGTGAATGAGTTAAGGGGTACCGGCAACTAAATGTTGTTAGGAAATTTTAATAAATATAGTAATTATTTTTGCATTTAAAACATTAAAGAATTGATTAGTCAGAAGTTAATTATGGACACCATGTGATTAATCACAATTAAAAATTTATAGGATTTTTTTTTTTTACACTAGTAAAAAAAGTCAAGAAAATCAGCTCTTTATTCACATTGGCTTTTTTTTTAATATCTAACTTCCTTTATATAAAACAAAATAAGTAAATTCTAGATCGTTTCTTACATTGATGGAAAATAATGGAGAGACACTGTTTAAGTGATTACCTCTATCTAGTGTTAAAGCTGAGAAATGTGACAGAATGTAAGCTGCTTTAGTGGGCCATATTCAACTAGTATATTTTTATAATTTGCTTCTGGCTAATAAAACCTGGGCAGCGGGGTGCAGTTTGGATACCCCTGCCCTAAACCTTGAAAGTCAGTCTTCTGACAAAGACATCTTCGTAGGAAAAAAGATGGTGGACCTGAAGGAGAAGGCCAAGCTGAAGAAGAAGAAGAATAAAAACCCTGAAGCGCGACTTCCAGAAGTCAACGGCGAGCATTTGAATGAGGTTACCAGAGCAACCAATGGACAGGAAGTATCGGATGAAGCCCAAGAGGAGGAAGTCCGCTCTACGAGCAGTCCAGTGCCACCAACAGGTGAAAATGAAACTTGTTGTCTTGGCGTTGTTAACCCTTCATGCTAACATAATTATTCATAATATATTGTTGTTCATCAGTCGCATTTGGATATCAACACAAAAACGCTATTGGAGTTAAGAGCAAAGAAAAACAAGGTGAGTTTATTGTGTGTATTGCAAGTATCTAGTAACTTGAATGATGTGATATCCTGATCCGATACTCAGTAACTCTGTCGGCAATTTATACAGCTATTTTTGGAATATCAGATTCGGATCCAATCCAGTAGTCGCTTGGGTTTTCAATACCATCGTACTCTTGAGCTGCTGGAAATCAAACCTCCGGGCAAACAAATACCCTAAATGGGAGTTCTTAGTTTAATCAAAAATATTTTGTGTGATTTACTAGTTATAATTGTTTTTACTGGTCTAAAAAATGGGCAGCATATCAGTATCGGAAGTCTAAAAAATCAGTGTTGGCACACTTGTTGACACAAGTAAGGCTTTTATTTGCATTTGCATTGTAATTGTTACACAAATATGTAATGTGACTTATCCTGTTTTTGAACGATGCCAAGCATAGTTACTTTCATGTCTTTAAAGTATTTAAGCATGCAAATCACGAGGCCTAATAATGTGGAAAATGTCACTTATACTCACACACTAATGGACTCCTGCACGAGTGTGTGAAAGGTTTTAACAGTATCAGGCTTGGCGGACCTTTCATTCACTATAAATGACAAATCAGACATGTATGAGTATAACACTTGCCTAAGACCCTTGTTACATGCGCAGACTCAACCTTTCTCAAGAGGAAGAAGGCTCGCTCCATCTTGCCCCTCAGCACGTCTATGGACCACCGGCCCAGAGAGGATCTGCTGCAGGATTGCCTCACCCTTGCCGCCGTCGTGCACAACGTTGGTCCGTGAGCGAGAAAATGATTGTCACGAATGTTTTCACGGGGAAGACAGGATATGGCCGCTAAGGTTTCAGTACAATTGACGGCACCAAACACCCAATTCAGCCAAAGTGGTTTAGGCGTCTAGCGCCATTAGTGGCATTCAGTGACTTAAAAGACAATTTTTAGAGGAAAATACTGCGAACAACGTGTTGATTCCTTTTCTTTTAAACAGTGACACCTTTTTAAAATGTTATATCGATTCTTGGCAAGAGCATGTCGATAACGTTTGGTAAACAAACATGTGTGGAATTGTAATGATTTTTGGTGCATTTGTTGCCTTAGTTGCTCACCGGGTTGTGCAACTCCTTGCTAGTAAGTAGTATTGACTGGGCTCTGGGTTGTTACTCCAGCAGACTCTGCAGACTGCGTCGCCGGCCAGGGGCAGCATATCCACCTGGGTCTCTTCTCTGACAGAGCAGCCCTGCAGCGCATGTTCAACACGGAAGGTGTCTTTTGAGTTTGACTTTCTTTTAGTCCTGTAAGACAACAAGAGAGAGCTGTTTTGCTTTTTTATTTGTCCAGAGGAGGCTCACGTGCAAAGCGGACACATGGAGTCAGCCTTCTACTTGCGGCTGTGGAGCGGCGACCTGGAAGGGGCACTGCAGCTGGCCGCAGAGAGAGGAGAGCTGACCGACCACCTGGTCGCTATGGCACCCGCAGGTGAGTGCTTTGCTGTCCACTGCCTCAAAAAATATAAAAGCACTTTTGATCAAATGCGTCATGTTTTTGCTTGGATCCGGTTCTGGCAGCGGGCTACGTGGTGTGGTGCCGCTTCGTTGAGCTCTACGTCAAGCAGCTCTGTCTGCAGGAGCAGTACCTGAAGGCGGCGGCACAATTACTGGCTATCAACCAGGTGTACCAGGCTGTTGACTTGCTGCATTCTCACAAGCTTTACAGGTACATTGATGCGTGGCATTTCTAAACTTTTACTAAATTAAAAACCATCAAGGAAACAAAAGCAAGCTGTACCTTCATGACCAACATTATAGTACAGCTGTCAACCTGGATTGGACGTCTATCGCCGTCAATGGCAGTGAAACGGGTTCACTCAATGCCAGGCTTTCAATTGAAATGTATTTGTTGTCTATAACTATCAATGGCAGTAAAAGAGTTAAAGGCTTTAAAGAACAAAATACTCCTGAGGTATATTGCAAAAAAATATCTATACGGTACAGTCGTACCTCTACTTACGAAATTAACTGGTTCCAGAACGTTTTTCATTGAGAATTTCGTAAGTAGAGCAGTACTTTGTCTAAATTCTTTAATTCGTTCCACGGTCTTCACAAAACTACCAACTAAACCCTTTAAAGTTGATCAGTGTGAGAAGATGTGAGAAACACACACAAAAATGATAGAAATGATCATAAAATTATTTAATAAGCATTAAAATGGATAAACATGCAAAATCTATTCGTACTGAAGTGCAGGTACACAAGTGTCAGGAAGCTGATGTTAGGCATCAGAGGCAGAAAGGTTATGAACACATCTACAGAGCTGCCAGCCTCCGTTGACCCCATTTCTGGAGTTTTTCCAGAGTGAATGTGATTCACGCAAAATCGATATCAAATGTAAAAAAAAAAAAATGAAAAAGGAATACCGTAGGACAATTTAAATAGAATTGTTATCGTGTTTTTACATTAATTGAAATTGTGTTTTTGCAAATTATTGAAAAAGTACAGCATAATGAAAATAAGTTTCTTTGTGTTTGGGTCCTTCCACGTGTGTTTTACATATAAGCCACCCCTGCGTATAAGCCGCACCCTTAAAATTTCCTTAAAATCGTTGAATTTTACAATTTCTCGCGTAGAAGCGCCCCTTGATTCAAAATTTTCGCCTCCATATTCATGGTTTTAATAGGGAGTATAAATGTGTTACTTTGAAGGGAAAATCTTAAGAAAAATCATCACACGTGGTATTTCTGAGATACTGTATGAATCAAAAGCACATTACTAGGGTCAATATCATAAGGAAGCTAGTAATTCATCCAGTAATGGTTGTTTTCTTACTGCAAATAATCAACAAATAGTAAATGTTAATTTGTTGACATACTGGTGAAAAGGAGTCTAGCAACACTGTAAGTCTTGTGTGCCTATAAGTCGTACCCTTGATTCAGTCATCATTGTTTGAGTTACGAATACGGCTTATATGCGAGAAAATACGGTAATTCCACCATGTGTCACGCTGAAGTCGCACATGTGCAATGTGCAAATTTCGATGCTTTTGGAGACTACATGGGATATTTCGTCTAATACGAACCAATAAACTTCTGCGAGTGTCTTGGTTTCTTATTAGAAGTTTCATCCAAATTGTCATCCATTTTGTGCTTACCCCAAGCAGTCATTGATAAGTCATACCAGTGCTGTGTATGCCTACTGCTTTTAGAACAACCCCGGAAATGATAGGATTTTTTTCAAAACAAAAGACTAGTGGTTTAGTCAGCCTTAATAATACTTACTTTCCTTATGAAAAAAACGAAAACGGAAATGTTAAAGCGATAGAGGCTGCCGATGCAATCGATTCCGAATCGATTGCCACGCTGAAGTCGCACAAGATGAATCATTTGTCAGAACTTGTAACCTGGATGATCCACAAAGCACTCGTGTTACCGAATTCGTGTTACTCGCTCCACCGGGCCGCCCAGTTGTACATTTGTGATTATGAAATAAAACAAAATTCTGCTTTGATTTTCGTTTCTTAGAAGCAATTTGGCCGCCACAACATCTTAATTTTCTGGTAGAAAATTGTAATTTATGTTATTTAAAAAGCATCGGGTTCTCATCACGATAGACTTATTTCTTTTTTCAAATTGAATAATTTGATATTTTGCATTGAAAAGACAGGCATAATAACTGATGATATTGACCCCAATAATATGCTTTTGAGCTCAGAAATACCACGTGTCATGATTTTTCTTAAGATTTTCCCTTCAATGTAACACATTTGTACTCCCTATTAAATCCATAAATATGGAGGTGAAAATTGTGAATCAGGGCGGCTTATACGCGAGAAAGTGTAAAATTCAACATTCTAAGCCAATTTTAAGGGTGCGGCCTACAGTAGGGCAAGTATATAGTCAACCACCAATTGTGCAAGTTCTCCTACTTGAAAAGATTAGAGAGGCCTGTAATTGTCAACATGGGTAAACCTCAACCATGAGAGACAGAATGTGGAAGAAAAACAAAATCACATTGTTTGATTTTTAAAGTATTTATTTCCAAATTAGAGTGGAAAATAAGTACTTGGTTACCTACAAACAAGCAAGATTTCTGGCTGTCAAAGAGGTCTAACTTCTAACGATGTCTAACGAGGTCTCCACTAGTTACCTGTAATAATAGCATCTGTTTTAACTCATTATCGGTATAAAAGACACCTTTCCACAACCTCAGTCTCTCACACTCCAAACTCCACTATGGCCAAGACAAAAAAGCTGTCGAAGGACACCAGAGACAAATTTGTAGACCTGCACCAGGCTGGGAAGACTGAATCTGCAATAGGTAAAACGCTTTGTGTATAGAAATCAACTCAACTATGGGAGCAATTATTAGAAAATGGAAGACATACAAGACCACTGATAATCTCCCTCGATCTGGGGCTCCATGCAAGATCTCACCCCTTGGCGTCAAAATGATAACAAGAACGGTGAGCAAAAATCCCAGAACCACACGGGAGGACCTAGTGAATGACCTACAGAGAGCTGGGACCACAGTAACAAAGGCTACTATCAGTAACACAATGCGCCGCCAGCGACTTAAATCCTGCACTGCCAGACGTGTCCCCCTGCTGAAGCCCTTACACATCCAGGCCCGTCTGCGGTTCGCTAGAGAGCACTTGGATGATCCAGAAGAGGACTGGGAGAGTGTGTTATGGTCAGATGAAACCAAAATAGAACTTATTGGTAGAAATACAGGTTCTCGTGTTTGGAGGAGAAAGAATACTGAATTGCATCCGAAGAACACCATAGCCAATGTGAAGCATGGGGGTGGAAACATCATGCTTTGGGGCTGTTTTTCTGCAAAGGGACAAGGACGACTGATCTGTATAAAGGAAAGAATGAATGGGGCCATATATCGAGAGATTTTGAGTGAAAATCTTCCATCAGCAAGGACATTGAAGATGAGATGTGGCTGGGTCTTTCAGCATGACAATGATCCCAAACACACAGCCAGGGCAACAAAGGAGTGGCTTCGTAAGAAGCATTTTAAGGTCCTGGAGTGGCCTAGCCAGTCTCCAGATCTCACCCCATAGAAAATCTGTGGAGGGAGTTGAGAGTCCGTGTTGCCCAACGACAGCCCCAAAACATCACTGCCCTTTTGGTATTGACCAAATACTTATTTTCCACCATGATTTGCAAATAAATTCTTTAAAAATCAAACAATGTGATTTTCTGGGTTTTTTTTCCACATTCTGTCGCTCATGGTTGAGGTTTACCCATGTTTACAATTACAGGCCTCTCTAATCTTTTCAAGTAGGAGAACTTGCACAATTGGTGGTTGACTAATACTTATTTACCCACTGTATATGCGAGTAAATACGGTACCAACTAAACTCTTTAAAATTAGTCAAAATGTCCCAATTTCCTATGAAAGATGTGAGAAAACATAAAAATCTGAGAAAATTATGAAAAAAAGATTTGTATTAATGTCTTAAAATTAATAACAAGCATACAAAATCTATCCGCTTTGAAACAAGGGGAACAAGAGGAAGCTAACGGTAACAACCACACGAACACATGAACACACCTCTTTTCTGGATGTGCTTTTTTTCTGCGAATTACAGAATGTTCGTGAAATTTCTCCAGCATTTCTTTGGCGCTTCGGTGCTTCCTCCTCGTCTGCCTTCTCGTTTTATTCCTCCTGTATTGTCGAGTGTTCCATTGACTCTAGGGAGTTTGTTTTGATGCCCCTCGACCAACGTGTCATTGTCCTCCTCGCTCACCACTTTTTATTCACTCTGGTAATTTTCTCGGTAGGCATGATGATAAAAACAGAAGCAGCTGCTTTATCCACACTTGGAAAACCTCAAAAAAGAAAACACCGCCAGAACTCTGTGACGACGAACGGCGGTAGAAAGTACATAAAAGAGAATCTTGAAACATGGATAGTGGTTGTTGTGAGACAGGCTATGAGAGCCCAGTAGAGTGTACCGAGGTTCTAAAGTGAGAATCGATGAATCTGCGACAATATTTTCAAGATAAAATAAGGGATAAGGAAATGCATTTACCGTATTTTCACACGTATAGGGCACACTTAAAAGTCTAAATTTTTCTATTAAATGGTCAATGCGTCCAATCGGTCGGTGCGCCTTGTTTGTGCACTAAAATCTAATCTTTGTTTGACCATGACCGCTTGAGGGACTGGTTTATTTCTTGCTGACATGCTACTTATTGCGATCAACCCAGCGGACGTTCACCCTAAATATAGCCTCAACGCGTATTACAAGCTTTACGGTAAATCCATTCAAAACATCCCAGGCGAGTGGAAAGGCATTTGACTTCCGTGTGCTCGTAGCGCTTTTAACCCTCAAAAACACTCAATACTCACAGAAACAGAACTTTAGCTATATACAGAGGAAATGCCTTACGTGACTGACAACAGAATGCGGGTGTGAACGCTTGGAAAATGGACTGAAGCCATGGATCGAACACAATTTAACAGCGAGGAGGAATAGTTTTGCGAACGGGAGTGATGAATGTCAGATGCCCGCCAGCATAGAGGTTCCATACAAAGACAGGCAGGCAGCGTCGCACAAGTTACGTGACGATTTGCGCCCTTTATAGGTTTGAAAATGCGGTACTTTTTGGGGGCTTTCGTAACTTTGATCCTTATCGTATCTCAAGGCACTCATTTGCATATAAAAGGCTTTCATAACCTGAAAATTTCGTACCTAGAGGCATTTGTAAGTAGAGGTATGACTATTTTGTTCACAACCGCAATTTAGGAGGCTGACTAACTGATTTGCTAACAACCCACTTATATGGTTGTAATGTTGGATAGCTTAAATTAGGGGGGAAAAATACATTTGTATGTGCTTTTTCCCCCCCTCCTTGATATAGTCTGAGCAATTTCATTCTGTCCCATTTGGTCCTTCATACTGGACTGCTCAAAATGAACACATTGAAGCTAGTTATTTCACATTTCTTCATATTTTTCAAAAAAAAGAAGCCTTTATTGTCATCATACACAGCTGCATATAACGAAATTGGTGGTGCTACTCCACAAAGTGTGTTTTCCCAGTAAACAAAAACATAAGTAATATAAAAATATAAAAAGTCACATCCTGGCAAGGTAAATTTTAAATTTTGCACAATCTAAGATATTGCACATTGTTATTGCACAGAAGGGATTGTGTGTCGCGCTAACGCAAGTTCAGAGTCCTGATGGCTGTGGGAAAAAAACTGTCCTTAAGTCTATTTGTCCGTGCTTTGTGAGACCTGTAGCGTCTGCCAGAGGGCAGCAGCTGGAACAGGTTGTGACCAGGGTGGGTGCCTGACAATGTTCCCGGCTCTGCTGAGGTAGCAATGGCGGGCAATGTCATCCAGTGAGGGCAGAGAGCAGCCAATGATCTTCTGGGCGGTGTTGATCACTCTCTGGATGGCCTTTCTGTCTGCTGCCGTGCTTCCAGCATACCACACTGTAATGCAGTATGCCAGGACGCTCTCCACAGTGGCTCTATAGAAGGTTACTAGAAGCTTAGTGTCCAAGTTGTTCCTCCTGAGTACCCTCGGGAAATTGAGTCATTTCTGGGCCTTCTTCACCACTGCCGTAGTGTAGGTAGACCAGGAGAGCTTGTCCGTGACGTGGACCCCCAGGAATTTGAAGGACTGGAAGATGAGGACTTTGACAGATTTGTAGATCTGTAGTACGCATACTCCATTTATGAGGAGTGGGGCCAGATCTGTGCTGCGTTTGCGAAAGTCCAGGATTATTTCATTCGTTTTGGTGGTTATTAGTGTGAGATTGTTCACCAAACACCACGAAGACAGTTTGTTGACCTCATCCCCCACTGAGATGAGTCCGACCACAGTGGTGTCATCGGCAAATTTGATGATGGAGTTAGACTGGTGGGTACAGTCGTATGTGTACAGGGAGTACAGAAGAGGCCGCAGTACACAGCCTTGAGGGGAGCCAGTGCTCAGTGTAATGTAGAAAGAGAGGTGGGGACCAAGTCTAACAGTTTGTGGACGGTTGGTTAAGAAGTTCTTAATCGAGCAGCAGATGGAAGAGGATAGTCCAAGGTGGGAGAGTTTGTCAGACAGAATGTCCGGTATTATAGTGATGAAGGCTGAGCTATTGTCAATGAAACTAAGTAGAGAAATCTTCCAATTATTTTCTTTTTTTTCCCCTAAAAAAAAATGTTTTTCTTTTGTGTAAAGCATGAAGGCAGACTACTAAATGGCAAATGTATTTTGTCTTTGAGGGAGGCCATTGCGCTGGCCAAAGCACGACTGTCTCCTGAAGATCCCATCGTGACGGAGCTCTACACCGGATGGGCCGTTATGTTGGAACAAGACGGCCATTTCTCTGCAGCGGCCAAATGGTGATTGGACTCTTGAACAACCCTTCATTCGCCCGTTACAATCTTGGTCTTATTATATATTGGGCAACAGCCGCACACGATTAACACCTCACCCACTCCCCCAGTTATATCGCGGCCGGTGCCAGCTTCGACGCTGCCAAGGTGATCTCCCGGAAAAATGACGTGACCTCGCTAAGAATGGCCGCGCGTTTGGCAGACATGGCGGGTGAAGTTGTTCTGTCCCAGTCACTGGCACTGCGCTGTGCCAAGGATATGGCCGCCATGCAGGACTGGATCGGCGTGCATGAGGTCCTCGCATCTCACCGTGGCCTGCTGGTGAGTAGCAACAAATTAGCAGATGCACTCCAAAAATTAAAGTTATGGAAAAAGCTTTTTTTGTAAGTATACAGGGAGTCCTTGGATTAAGATGTCCTCGACCCACAACGTTTGGATTTTAAAAGGCCCTTGCCTCATCCGCCATTAAGTCCCCTGCACCGTAGTACTAGACTCGGAGTATTTTTCCTTTCTCACATTATGGCTGCAAAAAGAAAGCTGGGTTCTCTAGGTCAGTGTTTTCCAACCAATGTACCGCGACACACTGGTGTGCCGTAGGAAATTGCAAGAAGTCATACAATGTAATATTCAGAGAGAAAAAAAATCATATAAATATGACGAGATTAAAATTGAACAATTACAAGGTTAAAATCAAAATATGATGAACGTTACATTTTATAGATTATCCTATTACAAGATTCAAATTGGGAAAGTCATTTTGTTGCTTATTTTTCTCTAACATGAACCGGAAGTTGTTTGGTTTCTAGCACATAAACTTTTGCTCACGTAAAGTCTGTGTGAGCACAACATTTTTTTGCATATTATTAAGAGATTTAAGTCTTATTTGGAGAAAAGTCATACAATTATGCAATTAAAAACCTTACATTACTTATTTTTGCATCACCGGAAGTTGTTCAGGGTCCGCAGACATCAACTTTTGGTGACATTAGGTCAGTGTGAAAAATTTGATTTTGGAATAATTTTGGAAGTTTATGTGGTTCCTGCTGATAAAACTTTTATGAGAATGACTATTGTCAATATAGGCGACATAGTTTTAAATTAAAAGATTTTTAGATGGTGATGTCCCTGGAGATTTTTTTCAATGCAAAAAGGGTGCAGCAGCTCAAAAAAGGTTGGGAAACACTGCTCTAGGTTCAGCCAAAAGAATAGCAATCACCATGAAAAGAAGCGTAACATCATAAAACAAATGGAAAGGGGACAATCCCTGAATGTGCCGTGTGTTAGAGAGGAAAGGAGGGATGGACGGATGGATAATTTATTATTTGTTTCATTTCGGCATCACAGTAGTCAAGTCCCGTACTTCCATTTCATGGCAATAGACACCAAATATATTTAACGCCTATTGCTGTCATTGGCAGACTGAGTTAAACAGAAATAAAGTGCAACAAAAGAAGTATGTGGTGAAATTTAGTTTTCATGTGATTTCTAAAAATGCAGAAAGACAAATGTATGATGTCAAGAAGTGTTCAATGTAATTTAATATTTTAAGCAAGACATCAACAATCGGTTATTCCACAGGTTCACAGATTGCACTTCAGCGTGGCCGAGCTGCTGTGCACCTCTGTCGCAGACGTCCTCCCTGAGCTGTGTTGCGTCGGGCGTGCGTGGGCTCCACCAGGAAAGGACGGCATTCTGAAGCAGGCACAGCATGTCTGGGCCCAACACTTGGGCGTCTCTCGGTTGGGTTCAGACGCTGGCGTGGGCGAACTCCGCGCTCTGCTTGCGGAGCTCCAGAATATGGAGAACCCTGCACCGAGTGCCAATTTGCCTCTTACGCAGGTACCCCTTGTCCAAATCTAAGGTGCTGAAAGTTAAAGTGGGCCTTTTAGGGCATTTTTCAGGAGTCATCATCAGATTATAATCAAAGGCGCCTTAGTTATAGTTTTCTTTGGGGTGTCATTACTTTATCGGCCAGTCCTTATAAATAATTAACTAATTTGAATGATACGGAGGGTGCTAAACGTCTAATGGCACAGGTGTCAAACTGATTCCAGAAAGGGCCAAGAGGGTGCAGGTTTTCCTCCCTACTGAAACAGCACATACAGTTAGGTCAATGAGGAGGTCTGCTGGAAGAAGCAGCACCTGACTAATTAGCTGATTACAGTTGTAAGAGAACCAATTGGTGAAAAGCTGTCGTCTTGGTGGGTTGGAACGAAAACCTACACCCACTTGGCCCATCTGGAATGTGTTTGACACCTACTCTAATCCATTTTGAGATTTTTCGACACTGACGTGTTTTCGGTATTGCAAAATGGGTATTGTTTGGTGCAGTACTTGCCCATGGCCAAATATCTGTTAAATCTGTTATCATTCCATGAAAGATGATCATTTCCTTCATTTTAATTAACATGCGCAAGCTATGAAAATGTTGTAACTAAATGTTTTACAATCAGTTTCTTGTCATTTCAATGCAGCAATTAATTTCAGAATGGGAGGCTGATTTGTTGCTCCTCAACTAGACAGTCAAGAAAATTGGCAAAATTCAAAACTCTAACATAGTTGTTCATACATTTCTTAGGGTGAATTTCACCAAAATTCCACATTTTTCACACATCTTCCAGCTGCGTATGAAATGACATCAAATGCAACATCTAGACATGCATTCATTTAACCAACACAGTTGACAGTGCGGAAATGTTAGATCCCAAATTTTAAAATTAACCAATTCGATTCATGGTTCGTAATCAAACATTTTTAATTTTAATCGTTCCAAAAATTAACGGCTGAATAACTGCCTCAGGTGCTGCTGTGTTTGTCCCGTCACGTGGCCCATGGCATGCTGGCCTGGTTACTTGATGATGGCATGGCGCTGGTGAAGGAGCTGTGCCTGGCTGCGGCTTGGCTCCGGGAGACCACCCACTTCCAAGTTTCGACGGTCCTCTTCGAAATCCTAGTGGATGCGTCAGCACAGGCTCGGGATCTTACGGATGAAAACTCCAAGGCCGCCGCCGACAGTCTACGGGCATGGGATGCCTATCATCGCCTGTATCAGTTCTGGTGGCGACAATCGACTGATAGCGTCACTAATGGAGCCCATGGGGAACAGTCACCGCAAGAGACGACGGTGTCTCCCGAGTCAGACTTTGACGCGGCCTCGCTTGTGTCTGACGCTCACGCCGCCTATCAGGCCGAGCAGCAGGTGGTCCAGGAACTGCAGCGGCGTTTGGCCGCTATGGTGGAGCAGCACGGACGCAAGCTGGTTGCCAATGGAGACGATATCGTTAAAGATGGACAGGAGTGAGTTGTGGTTAATGCAATCAGTTTGAATTTACAGTTTATCACTGTATTTCACCTTTTCTATTTCAGGCTTGAAGAGGAGACATTTCTTTCCCTGACAGTTAAAATGGCCAAACACCAGGCACGACTTGCTACCATTCCTGATACAATCAAGGTACTGACTCGGGATGAGTGTACTCCAAACATTTCCTGGCTCTTTCTCGGCTCTAATGTACGTGTTTTCGGATTCTGTTGTCTAGCTATATCCTCATCCCAATGTGGTGGAATGCTGCATGGTTTTCCTCCGCCTCGGTTCCGCCGTCCCAGACTCCCTTCAGCAGGACGCCAGGGACCTGGTGCGGAAATACGGAATGTCTACAATGCTGCGAGATGTTCCTGCCGTTGTTTGAGCTAAATTATGTATTTGCAATACAGTGTACAGCCATTTTTGTTGAATTAGAGGAAAACCTCTAAGGGTTTTTTTTGCATAGTGGAAAATACATTAAAATCAAGAAGCAAGTGTGCATTTAAAATACAAAACAATTTAATGTACAACAGTTTAAAACAAGTCATAACGTAAAAACAACGGTAACTTCTTCACGTTGACAGTATTCGGCCCGGATAAAAAACGGACGCATGCTTTTAAAATTTTCTCTTGGCATGTGGAGAACAATTCTAAAACTTTTTTTCTCTTCTCCTTTCCCCAAAAAAAGCATACTTTATAAATTTACAATGGGTAGTGGAGGCCCCGACCGACGCTCGCTTCAAAAGCAAGTGTCAGCAGCTTGGTAAGAAAAATGGGCGCTGGTATTGTGGTCCCACACTCGCTAATAACTAGCGAACCCAAAAACAAAGTTTAAAAGGTTTTGAAAAACAAGTGCAAGGAAAGCAAGGCCAGCCGAGAGTCAGTGCTTGTTGTTGCTCTCCTCTTGACTCGAGCTGGAAATGCCATTCTGGGGTTGCGTGGAGCCAGAGCCCAAACCGTACAAACGGCCGCAATACTTGGCGTCGTCGATGTTGTCCTCAAAGAACAGCTGTGAAAACGAAAAACGCTGAATATCATTGAACAACCTCGGCAGAGGAACGTGCACTACCTCTTTCATCCTGAAGAAGGCCATGCCGGTGAGCAACGAGTCAGAGCCCGCTTGATGCTGCCGACCGATCCGCTTCAACTCGAGCTGGTCCGCCACTTCTTGTAGGCCCCCCTGAGAGAGTGACTAATGTTACTAAAATGGATGTCCCATCTTGCTGGACGATAGGAGTATATACATCCAAAATGAATAATTCCTCGCTTGACATAACTTCCTTCTTTCATTGCTATAGTTAATTTTGACAATGCTGGTACTTAAAACAACGTGCTGAAGGGCCAGTGTCGCTATATTAATTCACATCAAGGATTTTTGGAAGGAACAGTTGCAATTGGATTAAATAAATGTATGGCAGAAGGCTCAAAAATGTGAAAAAGTAAGATCTAATTGTCTTTTTAAATTTTCAATTCAGTTTTTTTTATTAAACGATGGAAACAAATGACCCAAAAAGTTTAGTGGTGCTCTTTTTTTAATTACCTTTAAAATGTGCATCAACACCATTCATTCACATATTTGTTGTAAGTACAGTGGTACCTCGAGATACAAGCTTAATTCGTTGCGGGACTGAATTCATATGTCGATCTTCTCGTAACTCGAACAAACGTTTCCCATTGAAATGTACTAAAAACAAATTAATTCGTTCCAACCCTCTGAAAAGACACCAAAAACAGGATATTGGATTGGAAAAAATATTTTATTTCTTCTAATCGCCATCTATTAACAAAGTAACATAACTAGTCGTTTAATATTACTAAAAATATGTTTAATAGAACTAAAAAGGGTTAAAAAAAAAGGGGGAAACACGGGAAAATGCAACACTCCGTCCAGTGCTCATAGTTATCGGTTATACACGAAAGAGATGCGGCAAAAAAGACAGTGCGCTACAATGATAAACAGCCTCTCATGTCTTGGCCACCTGGCTTTCTTGCATCTCTAATTTTTTTTCTTATCTAGAGACAATTATTTGCTCGTATCTTGACATGCTCGTACGCTTGACATACGAGTGCCCCGGCATACGAGCAATTTGAGATAAGAGTAACATTTCGAGCAAATATTTATCTTGAGATACGAGCATACAGTGGACGCGAGAGGCTGCTCATAAGAACATCATGGGCACTGTCTCTCTCCCCGCAACTCCCTCGTGTAATGTTTCTCTGGTCGCAACTCCCTCGTGTAATGTCTCTGGTCGCAACTCCCTCGTGTAATGTCAGTGTTTTTTCCCCCGTTACTCAGTGCGAATGACGTATATACTACTTCTCGTTGGCAAGTGGTCGTGCGTTATACTATTGTGAGGACATTTGTGTGCATCATTTTCGGAATATTTTGAAGGGAAGACAAAAGCAAACAACCCTCGATAGATTGCATCTGAAAGTCAGGGTGGAGGCGGGGCAAATAGAGCCAACCCGGGAGAAGAAAGGTATCAAAATTTAAAACAAAATTAGAATTAAGTTTAGTGTAAAGTTAGATATAATTTATTTTTGAGTGTCTGCATCTTAATCCAAGTTCAGCAAAATGTGTTTATTATGTTACGAGTGCATTGCTGCGCAACCCCTCCCCCTGTCTGTCTCTCTCTCCCCTCCGCGAAAGCCGTCTAATTTTAGTACTATTAAATACATTTTAGTACTATTAAACGACTAGTTATTTGTTACTAGATGGCAAATTAGAACAAATAAAAATGTTTTTCCAATCCAATATCGTGTTTTGGGTGTTTTTTCAGAGGGTTGGAACGAATTAATTTTGTTTTTAGTTCATTTCTATGGGAAATGTTCGTTTGAGTTACGAGTAAATCGACATACAAGCTCAGTCCCGGAACGAATTATGTAGTTGGACTTGATCCCTAGGGACTGCACATGTATTTGAAAAAAATGTGGGTTTTGAAAATCAATGAAAATGCTCGGGCTAACCTTTATTAAAAATAAAAAAAAAGTGTCTTTTTGTGTCGCATACCTTGAGGTTTTTGCAGCTCTTCATCAGGTACTTTACGTCGTAGATGGCGGGGAAGAAGAGGTTGAGGATCTGGAAGAAGTCATGTTCTTCTTCGGGCAGCCTAGCATCCGTCAACAGCTTCACCAAGTAACCAAAGTCGTACCCACTGGAGGGAACGGGACACCGTTACCCCAAACAGGATGCAGCTGAAAAGGCGAAGGCGACCGACACGCACCTGTGGAAGGAGAGCCACTTGACGTTGTCGCACAGAACCAGGCCCGATGTCATGAGCAGCTCGGCGAAGTAGAGCGTGTCGATGCCTTCCTCCTCGTGCTTCTTGAACTGAAGCCCAGAGTTTTGCAGAAGGTCAATCGAGTCCTGAGAGTACATGTCTTCTCTGTGGGGATGGACAGAATTTCAACTGTGAGTCATTTACACTGCTGCGCACAAAGGCAATATATGCTAAGCTTAAAAAAAATACAAAAAACATCCAGACAAATGAAGGCAAACGTACGTGAGGTTGAATTTGAAGTTGAACTGCCAAGTGGTGGTGCCGTGCGGGTAATCCCCATCCTGGTTCATGAAGGTGAGGCCCAGCTGGATGATCTTGAGCAGGTCCACGTTGCAGCGCAGCAGCTGGTATTGGTAGTCTACCGTGCTGCGGAATTCACCGATTGGACGCACCACCACTCCCGGGAACTCAGTGTCCTGTCAGTGGATTCTTATTTTTTAAGTCGTCCTTTTAAATATGATCATTCTGATAGAACAAATGTAAAAATAGCCCCTCCCCTCTGAACTGAAATGGCTGTCAAAATTGTTTGGTCAATCTTGTTTAAAAAAAAAAAACTTCACGAAAGGCCTGAAAATGTCATGTCATGAGGGTAAGCAAAATATTTCATTTCATTTCCTGAGAGTTCTCAGGAGGAACAACTTGGACACTAAGCTTCTGGTAACCTAAAGAGCCACCGTGGAGAGCATCCTGGCATACTGCATCACAGTGTGGTACGCTGGAAGCACGGCAGCAGACAGAAAAGCCATGCAGAGAGTGATCAACACCGCCCAGAAGATCATCGGCTGCTCTCTACCATCACTGGAGGACATTGCCAGCCCTCGCTACCTCAGCAGAGCTGGGAACATTGTTAGGGACCCATACCAACCTGGTCACAACCTGTTCCAGCTGCTGCCCTTTGGCAGATGCTAGAGGTCTCACAAAACACGGACAAATAGACTTAGGTACAGTTTTTTCCCAGAGCCATCAGGGCTCTGAACTTGCATTAGCACGACACACAATCCCTTCTGTGCAATAACTTCGGAGTGTGCAATATCTTAGATATGGCAATATTTTAGAATTACCTTGCCTGGACGTGACTTTTTTAAATTACTTATGTTTTTATTAGGAAACACGCACTTTGTGTTGAAGCACCACTAATTTCATTATATGCAGCTGTTGTATAATGACAATAAAGGCTTTTGACTTTGACCTGACTAAAGATGAACGAATGTAATTCTATAGACTCTTTACACACTTTAATCAAGGCAACAAAGTGGACTTCCCACGGACCAAAGACATCACTAAAGTCTGTTTTCAAATGTTTTGGCCAGCTCACCATGGCGATGTAGTTGTAGCTTTGGATGATGTGTCGGATTTTCCTCAATTCATCGTCAACGTTGCTGGCCCAAACCTCGCAGATGATTTGGCTGGCGTCCGTGAGTGCGGCCGGCATGCTGGCGACGGCGGCTTGGACGATGCCCACCTACGAGTCCACGAGGCAAATAATATCTGACAGGGAGAGGAAGGGGGATCATTGTTGCGAGTTCTTTGCCACAATATAATTCTACTAGAGTCATACATCTACAGTGGTACCTTAACGTACGAGCACCCCTACATACGAGCATTTCGAGATACGAGTAAAATTTTGAGCAAATAATTATCTCTAGATACGAGAAAAAAATTGAGATGTGAGAAAGCCAGGTGGCCAAGACATGAAAGGCTGTTTATCATTGTAGTGCACTGTCTTTTTTGCCGCATCTCTTTCGTGTATAACAGATATCTACGAGCACTGGGCGGAGCGTTGCATTTTCCCTGGTTTTATTTCCTATCTCCTACTTGAAAAGATTACAGAGGCCTGTAATTGTCAACATGGATAAACCTCAACCATGAGAGACAGAATGTGGGAAAAAAAACAGAAAATCACATTGTTTGATTTTTAAAGAATTTATTTTCAAATTAGAGTGGAGAATAAGTATTTGGTCACCTACAAACAAGCAAGAATTCTGGCTGTCAAAGAGGTCTAACTTCTAACGAGGTCTCCACTCATTACCTGTATTAATAGCATCTGTTTTAACTCATTATCGGTATAAAAGACACCTGTCCACAACCTCAGGCTCTCACACTCCAAACTCCACTATGGCCAAGACCAAAGAGCTGTCGAAGGAAACCAGAGACAAAATCGTAGACTTGCCCCAGGCTGGGAAGACTGAATCTGTAATAGGTAAAACGCTTGGTGTAAAGAAATCAACTGCGGGAGCAAATATTTGAAAATGGAAGACATACAAGACCACAGAGACTCAAATCCTCATTGCCAGACGTGCCCCCCTGCTGAAGCCAGTACACATCCAGGCCCGTCTGCGGTTCGCTAGAGAAAACTTGGATGATCCAGAAGAGGACTGGGAGAATGTGTTATGGTCAGATGAAACCAAAATAGAACTTATTGGTAGAAATACAGGTTATCGTGTTTGGAGGAGAAAGAATACTGAATTGCATCCAAAGAACACCATACCCACTGTGAAGCATGGGGGTGGAAACATCATGCTTTGGGGCTGTTTTTCTGCAAAGGGACAAGGACAACTTATCTGTGTAAAGGAAAGAATGAATGAGGCCATGTATCGAGAGATTTTGAGTGAAAATCTTCCATCAGCAAGGACATTGAAGATGAGACGTGGCGGGGTCTTTCAGCATGACAATGGTCCCAAACACACAGCCAGGGCAACAAAGGAGTGGCTTCGTAAGAAGCATTTTAAGGTCCTGGAGTGGCCTAGCCAGTCTCCAGATCTCAAACCCATAGAAAACCTGTAGCGGGAGTTGAAAGTCCGTGTTGCCCAACGACAGACCCAAAACATCACTGCCCTAGAGATCTGCATGGAGGAATGGGCCAAAATACCAGCAACAGTGTGTGAAAAGCTTGTGAAGAGTTACAGAAAACATTTGGCCCCGTTATTGCCAACAAAGATACATAAAGTATTGAGATGAACTTTTGGTATTGATCAAATACTTATTTTCCAACATGATTAAATACATTCTTTAAAAATCAAACAGTGATTTTCTGTTTTTTTTCCTCCACATTCTGTCTCTCATGTTTGAGGTTTACCCATGTTGACAATTACAGGCCTCTAATCTTTTCAAGTAGGATAACTTGCACAATTGGTGGTTGACTAAATACTTATTAGCCCCACTGTATAAAGTGAAATTTCAGGTTACAAAAAAAGTTCTGGGAACAATTAATTTCGTAAGTAGAGGTATGACTGTAGTTTCCCATTTACTTTCGTTACCTGGGCGCCATCTTGTTGCATCTTAGCTCATTACAGAAACAAATTTGAAAATAAACACAATTGATCGGGCAGTGCCAATAACAGCCTTATTTGTATAAATAAACAATCAAGCTTCGCTCTGTTATAGACTAAAGCTAGTGCGAAATGCTCCTACAAATGAGTTACACTTTAATGAATAGTTTACAGGACAAAAATATTACACCAATCATTTTATCAACTGTGATTACTTGTTGAGAAAGCCGCCTGACACGCATGCCAATCATCGGGCTCATAAAAATTTAATGGTATTAACCTCGGAGAGGATATACATTGCCTTTCTATAACTTTTGTTTTAATTTGTTACCTGCGGGCTGCATGTTTGGTTATGATGCTACCGTATTGTTTACCAGGGAGAACATGGCTTTAAATGGTGAAGATTAAATAACATAACGCCGCTACTAAAAGAAATAACGTACGAGTGAAGCTTCAGAAAGAGGGGTTATAACGGGAACACTTAAGGGCAGCGACGTCGCCAATTCAGCATCAAAGCTAAGAATTTATATAACGAGCGCATCCCCTCGCTAATGGCGGCACGGTGGTGATGTGTTGCAGTCATTTTCTCTTTTTTATGTCTTCTGCGAAAACGACAATAATAAAGGATTTATAAGAAGAAGGTAGGAATTAAAAAGAACAAGAAGAAGATGGAATTGTGTTTACCTGAAAATTCCCACGAACTACCCGTAGCTGAGCTAGTAAACGAGCACCGGACTTCTTCGTGGTTTCCGTCCGCGTTTTTGGATTGCTTCCTACTTTGATGTGCCTTAGGCTTCCGGTTTATTTAACTACTGCCATCTGTCGACATAAGAGTGCACAGCAACGTTGCGACAAATGTAACCGTATTGTTAATTGAATTGAATGCTTTTATTGTGCAGTGGCGTTTGCCGCCCAAGTGACCAGCAGAGTTGTGGACTCGGACTAGGAATTTGAAAGTCTCTACTTGCTCCACACATTCGCCGTTAATATACAGGGGTGACGGAGCAGCCTTGTTCCGTCGGAAGTCCAGGATGAGTTCTCTGGTTTTTGGGACATTCGACTCCAAGTTGTTGTGAGCGCACCACTTGCCGAGTCTAAGGACCTCTCTCATTCTTCCCTGTGATCATCCCCATCACCGTTATATCGTCCGCAAGTTAAAAAATGATGTTCTCAGGGTGCGTGGGTCTGCAGTCGTGTGTGTAGAGCGAGTAGAGTAGTGGGCTCAGCACACAGTCTTTGGGCGAGCTGGTACTGAGCGTTCAGGCAGACGAGAGTTGGCGACCTCGCTTCACATGGTGGGGTCGGTTGACCAGAAAGTCATCGATCCAGGAGCATGTGGAAGGTGGGAGCCCCAGATTGGCCAACTTGGGGATAACAATGTCCGGTCTAATGGTGTTAAAGACTGAGCTGTAGTTGATGAAAAGCATTCTGACAGAGCTCCCTCTTTTCTCAAGGTGGTTTTTATTGCATCTTCGGTGGATCTATTCAGCTGATATGCAAACTGATGCAGGTCGTGGATGAGGGGAAGACAGGCTTTGACGTGTTTCAGTACCAATTTTTCAAAGTATTTAGTGATGATTGGTGTGAGAGCTACTGGGCGGTAATTGCCCAGATTGTTAGCAGGTGACTTCTTGGGTACTGGGATGATGGTGGCCGATTTTAGACAGGCTGGGACTAAGAATTGTTCTAGTGAAAGATTGAAAATGTCTGTGAAGACTGGTGCTAGTTGGTCAGCACAGCCCGTAAGTACTTTGCCTGGTGTTCCATCCAGTCCAGTGGCCTTCCTGTGGTTGACTGCATGGAGCACACGTCTCAAGCCACTATCTCCACAATGAGTGGGGCGGAGCTTCTTCCTGAGCTTGGTGTGGGACGTACTGAAGGTTCGGTCCTCTGCCAGTGCCGCATTTGAGTCGCAGCTCGGCCCTTGTAGTTGGTGAGGGTCCGTATGCTCTGCCACATCGTTTGGGGGTCGTCAAGTTGCCAACTATCTTCCCCTTGTAGTCTGCTTTGGCAGCCTTAATGCCTCTTTTCAGGTTGATGCGAGCTGCGCTGTAGAGTGCCCTGTCACCGGATCTGAAGGCCGCATTTCGGGCCCGGAGGAGTGATCGGACCTGGCTAGTCATCCATGGTTTACTGTTTGGGTACACTTGGATGGTCTTCTCCAGCGATTGCAGGGTGTTGAATATTATTATTCATTCATTTGCTAAACCGCTTTGTCCTCACTCGGGTCACGGGGGTGGTGGAGCCTATTCCACTGACTTCAGGCACAATGCGGTAGGGGCAAATTAGATTGTCCAACCAGCCTACCATGCATGTTTTTGGAATCCGGGAGAAAACCGGAGAACTCGGAAAAAACCCACACAGAGGAACATGCAAACACCACATAGGTGGACCAACCTGGATTTGAACCCAGGACCCCATCACTGTGAGGCCGACATGCTAACAACTCATCCGCCGGACCACCCTGAATATTATTTTTCCAAAAATAAACGTACGTATACCCTACTTTGTTTTGTGTATTTACTGTAACAAAATCCCTTATTTAATGTCTTCCTGGTGCAAATGTGTGTAGTAATATATTAAATAATTTCCCGTATTACATATAAAATAAACATATCCATATTTTTTTTATCATGCCACATTGTATGACAAATATATTGATCGGCTGACCCATTTATGTTAATGTAGGTTTCACCTATGGTGAATACATTCACTCTTTTTCAACACCACCCATCGTTGTCAGGGTCATCATGCTGCCATTAATTACGAATTGAATATCACATGCTTGCATTTCTATGTTTATATGATACACGATATAAATTATATTAATAGACCTAAAGTGATATGAAAGAAATGATACGTGTGTAATTATATAAATATACATTGATCATAAAATATTTTACATTTGTAGGTAAACACTTTTGTACATTTATATTTTTGCTTTTACTTTTGTATGACAAGCAGTCATATTTTATTCCAGTGGTGGAATGAGAGTTTACACATGTTATGCCAGTATTTTTTTAAATTTTATTTTAAACTGTCCGACACACATTTCAACATTTATGAACACCTGAGGTTTGATAGTATTCAAAGGGAAGCTTTTGTACTGGTCACAACCTGCAATAACAATTCTTAATGAGGATAAGTGGTAGTTTTTCCTTTTCTGCAGAGTGGACAGTGGAATTAATACAATTAAAAACACTGACGACGTTTTTAAAAAAAAAAGCAGAGGGAGGGCCTCTTATTCAGGTGTCCTGGTGTATGCTGGCTCTTCTCTGGATGTGGGATATCTCCACGATGGGCATCAGGAGCAGGAAGGCATCCTGGATGTAGGACGCACTGTTGGACGCCTGCGAGTAAAACAGAACTATTGTTTAGTGCTTCGGATACGTGGCTTGTCTTTTAAAGCTAAACTTCAGACTGTTCTCCATGAGGGCGTTTTTAACATTAGCATAGTGAAAATGAAATAAATAAATGATCATTACCTTTTGATTTGAATGAGCTTATGCTCTCCTAAACTTTCAGATCAGTGCTTACTGTACTAAATTACTAAAGTAGCCTGGAGGCCTGCCTCCAAAATTCAGATACAAACCTCAAGGAAGACTCCTGTTATGACCGGGTTGAGGAATTCTCCCTTCTCATTTGACTGGAAAAAAAAACTCAGATAATCTTTACATTTTGTTAGATTATTTGATCTTACTCACCCCGGCTTCTGTTAAACAGGAGGTAAAATGTTTGGAAAGCAACGAGACTTCTTTACACAGCACAACTGTCAGCCTGTGGTTGGCAATGGAAAAGGAAGGACAGGATTTTATTCATATTTTCACAGTACACAAAAACATTTTATAAAAAATTAAGGACAAAGATATTTATTCTTGGATTTTTTTTTATTGTTATTGCCACAGCGAACACAATGACACTTTGGCATATTGTCATGTAGTAGTTGGGAGGAGCATACCACAATTTTAGACAACCCCCACACTAAAAAAGCACGTGAGCAACGCTAAGCAAAGATTGGTTTCAAATAAACCATGAATAATTTCTTACTGTGATAGGACTTTTGCTTCAACTTCGCCATTGGAGAGGAGCAGGGTCTCACCCAGCTTGTGGAAAAGTTCAATGGAGCGTGCAGTCAGCTCAGCCAGACTCCTGATAGCGGCGTTGTTCACCTCCTAAGGAAAGCAAATTAATAAAAGTAACTTTGGAGCAGAAAATCAAATGACATCAAGTGCTAATTACACGAAAAATGCTTAAACATAGCACACAGTGACAAGCATGTGTTAATGGCCAGTTAAAAGCTGGTGCAATAAGGATTAATTGAAATTTGTTCACTTAACCTCCCAAGACCCAGACTCTTGCAAGGCATGCATTTTTATTTTCTCTTTGACATTTAGACTAATTGGGACCTGATGCATATAAAAACAAAGAATTATCTTTTTACATGATGTAGTCTCTGAGAAAAATGATGTCCACATCATAAGTGGACACCAGGCCTTTGTAGTCCAAAATTTAACATTGTAGTCTTGTGACTACCAAAAATATGATGCCCACATGTGTGGACCTTAGGTCCTAGGAGGTTAAAGGTAATGTAGGGGAGCCACATCTTGGTTTCTATTTCAATAAAAGTTGTTTCATAATTAATAACTTGTTGACTATAACAGTGCAGTAAAACAGTTGCTAGAACATACTCCACAAGATGGTGCCGTCTCATTCTGTGTGTCCATACCTCCACAGTGAGTTTGGTCCTCTCGTCTTCACCTTCCTTAATGTCCTGCGAAGACTTGTTCAGATACACAGTCACACTGCATGCTCCTCTACAAGCCTGTCAGGGTGTAAAGTAGCATTTGATTGAAAACAGACAAATGAGGTGCATGGGTGCTCGGATGATTCGCTGAAAGACGTTTCGCCGACGGACGTTTGACGGAGGGACAGGTCGCCGAATGGACGTTCCACCGAACGGTCAATCGGCCGAACGCCGAACGGCCGAACGCCGAACGGCCGAACGGAGCTTCCGCCGAGCGGAAGTTTCGCCGGCGCGCTCGCCCCGCCCCCGGATCGTGTGTGTACAAGTTTTTCAACCTCGGCCCGCGGGCCATTTACGGCCGTTACAGATAACATTCATTTAGGAATAACAAGGGCATGTACTGCCTGCCCCCCACAATAATAAGGGCATGTACTGCCCCCCGCTGGGCATATTTCTAAATACAAGTACACGGCATATAATGACAGCACTCATGTTAATTTCATCCTAAAACAGCATTTAATGATCAAATACAAATACTGGAGCTCTTTGGACATTAGAACCGAGCCCAGGGAAGTGAATTCCTCGGAGCTCGACGTCGTCGCTTGTCGGCCATTTTAAGAACAGAGCCATTCGCCAAATGGCTCAAAATGTCCCCCAAATTCGGTCAAATCCAGCCGAAAACAGCGTTTAATGATTAAATACAAATACTAGTATTTGTATTTAATCATTAAACGCATTTTGAGCCGTTTGGCTAATGGTCGTATATACATAGACGTTTTTTTGCCTTATCGCGACATTTTACCGAGGAATTCACTTCCCTGGGCTTGGTTCTAATGTCCAAAGAGCTCCAGTATTTGTATTTGATCATTAAATGCTGTTTTAGGATGAAATTAACACGAGTGCGGTCATTATATGCCGTGTACTTGTATTTAGAAATATGCCCAGCGGGGGGCAGTACATGCCCTTATTATTGTGGGGGGCAGCAGTACATGCCCTTGTTATTCCTAAATGAATGTTATCTGTAACGGCCGTAAATGGCCCGCGGGCCGAGGTTGAAAAACTTGTACACACGATCCGGGGGCGGGGCGAGCGCGCCGGTGATACTTCCGCTCGGCGGAAGCTCCGTTCGGGCGTTCGGCCGATTGACCGTTCGGTGGAACGTCCATTCGGTGACCTGTCCCTCTGTCAAACGTCCGTCGGCGAAACGTCTTTCAGCGAATCATCCGGCCACGGGTGCATGCATATATCTTGTGTACCTTGCTGAGTTTTTCGGCTGTAGTGGAGACAGCTAGACCCTCCAAGGTCTGGTTGAGCTCACTTTCAAAGTCAGATCCATCTTGGTCTGGAAATGACACAAAACTACCTGTGTTGACAACCGCTGGACAGGAAATACATTTTGAACTTGGAATGCACTAATTGACTTTGTACCTCTCTTTTCGTCTACATCCTCGTCATCAAACTCCATATTAGAGAAGGCATCCTTGATGAGCTCCAGCTCTCCTCGGAGCTTACCTAACTCATCTCCTGAGAGTGTCATCAACACGGACTTTACCTGTCAGTGGAAAAAATGCAAAATATCCTTATTTAAAAATAAAAAATAAAAATTAAAAAATAGCATCCTGCCCAACTTACTTTGGACTTGCTCTCCCGAGAGAGCATCTCCAGAGCCTCAAGGTGGGCCAAGCCCTGGTACTGGTCGAAGAGCACCCCGTAGTGAGCCACTGTCTTCTTCTCCAATGAGTCCAATGACACTTCTGTTTGAAGCTGCTCTCGCTCTTTGGCCTCCCTTAATACCTGATGATGAGAGAGAAAAAAACCTTGGCCTATGGACTTTCATTGGTCTTCCTTCGTAACTTAATGTGTTAACCTGAGAGAGAGTGGAGTTTGTGATCATGAGGCCTTTGGTTTTCTTGAAGCCAGGGTCACCCTCGGCAATCACGTCCATTGTCTTCTTCCCGATGAACTCCAGAGCATCCAAGCCACCGCTGATTACCGTCTTTCCCTGCAAGCATGGGATCGCACCGTTAACGCCAAAACGGAAGTATTGCCACGTATTGGCCACAGCTTAGTGCTTTACAGAGTTAAGTCATTTGTTCCGAAAAAGTTAAAAATAATAGTAATACTAATAAGAAAAGAAAACAAATTTGCCCCCCGTATTTTGGTGGTGGGGTTTGTGTGTCCCAGTTATCCTTGGAGCTATGTTGTCTGGGGCCTTGTGCCCCTGGTAGGGTCACCCATGGCAAACTGGTCTGAAGTGAGGGACCAGACAAAGAATGGCTCAGAAGACCTCTTATGATTCCCTCGCCCTGACATGGGTCACCGGGGCCCCACTCTGGAGCCAGGCCTGGAGGAGGGGCATGATGGCGAGCGCCATGGGTTCTGGCCTGGCACAGCCCGAAGACACGACGTGGGTTACCCTTCACATGGGCTGACCACCTGTGAGAGGGGCCAAAGAGGTTGGGTGCGTCGACAGTTGGGCGGCAGCCAAAGGAGGGATCTTTGGCGGTCCAAACCCCGGCTGCAGAAACTGGCTCTTGGGACGTAGAATGTCACCTCTCTGGTCGGGAAAGAGCTTGACCTGGTGCGTAAGGATGAGAAATTTCGGATCCATGTGCGGGCACACCTCTACGCACAGCTTGGGTTTTGGTATCACTCCTCTCGAGGGGGGGTTGGACACTTCTACTCTGGAGTCGCTCACGGTGAGAGGTGCCGAGCAGGTGAGGCCATACTTATTGCCCCCGGCCCGGTGCCTGTATGTTGGTTGTTTGTCCCGGTAGACGGGAGGGTAGCATCCCTCCGTCTTCGGGTGGGGGGACGGGACCTGACTGTTGTGCATATGCAGCAAAGAGCAGTTCAGAGTACCCACCGTTTTTGGAGTCCTTGGAAGTGGTGCTAGGGAGTGCTCCTTCGCGGGACTCCATCTTTCTGCTGGGGGACATCAATGCCTCAAGGGGCAATGACAGTGAGACCTGGAGGGGAGTGAATGGGAAGAATGCCCCCCCTGATCGGAACCCGAGTGGTGTTCTATTGTGGAACTTCTTAGCTCGTCGTGGATTGAAAGTACAGCTAAGATCAGCCCTAAAAATTCCAGCCCGACCCGACACGGCCCGACGGATTAGAAACCCGACCCGAGCCCAAACCAAACCCGAAATTTCATTTATTATTTGTGAGGATTCGGGTCTGCCGACCTGAGTCGGGTGATTTATGATAACAGATTAAAGCCTGTCTTTTGCAATGAAATCTAAGTTAAGCAAGACTGTATAAACATTTACATGTTTTATATGATAATATACTGTTTGAATGCCTGCTAAGCATCGAGGTGCCAGTCTTTTTGCTCTCATATGAGAGCAAAGCGCAACATTGACTACATTCAGCGAAGCCAACGCAGGTTTCTTTAGCATATTCAACAAACAATTTGAATCTTTTCCAAAATTACCGGTACCGGTACGTTTAGCTTATCCATAACTTCTTGCGGCGTTCCTGAGACGCGCGTTGAGGATGCTATGGCTCTGCGGCTCCCCTCCAATTGAAATAACATTACAGCGTCTTCTCTGTTTGATCCAAAATTCCAAATTATTTATTTTATAAAAAGTATTCCTTAGTTTAGGATCCACACATCGTTTTAGTATACATTTTTATAAACATTTATTTATTTTAAAAAAAAAAGAGCGAGACCACACATATTTTTAGTACAGTCATACCTCAACATACGAGTGCCCCAACATACGAGCAATTTGAGATACGGGTAAAATTTCGGGCAAATATTTATCTTGAGATACGAGACAAATTTTGATATACGAGCGTACAGCGGACGCGAGAGGCTGCTCATAAGAACATCATGGGTACTGTCTCTCTGGTCGCAACTCCCTCGTGTAATGTCTCTACGAGCACTGGGCAGAGCGTTGCATCTTTTCAGTGTTTTTTTTCCAGTTAGTCAGTGCAAATGGCGTATATACTACTCATTGGCAAGTGGTTGTGCGTTATTCTATTGTGGGGACATTTGTGTGCATCATTTTGGGAATATTTCGAAGTGAAGACAAAAGCAAATAACCCTCGATAGGTTGCATCTGAAAGTGAAGGTGGGGCAAATAGAGCCAACCCGGGAGAAGAAAGATATCAAGAGCCCGTCCTACCAGTGCCGAAAGCTGTCCACTTAGTAGTACATTTTAGACATTTACGTGTGCACTGTGTGTGTGTGTGTGTGTGTGTGTGTGTGTGTGTGTGTGTGTGTGTGTGAGAGTGAGTGAAAATATGTCCCACGTTGCATTTGTACAGTTTTTAATCGCTTAATAAGGGAAATTCAAAATAAAATAATGGATAAGGAAATGCATTTACTTTTTGGGGGATTTCGTAACTTATTTTTCGTAGATCGAGTCATTCATTTGTATATAAAAACCTGAAACGTTCGTACCTAGAGGCATTTGTAAGTAGAAGTATGACTGTACTTTTTTTTTTCCAGCGAGAGAGAAGACCGACCCGAACCCGAAATAATGATTGAAATTTCAGGCCCGGGTCTCACCTCTAATTGACAGTAATGAACACCATGTTCAAGCATAAGGGTGTCCAAATGTGCACTTGGCACCAAGACACCCTGGGGCGCAGTTCGATTATCGACTTTGTGGTCGTGTCATCGGACCTGCGGCCACATGTCTTGGACAATCGGGTAAAGAGAGGGGAAGAGCTGTCAACCGGGGTACTGCGGGACTATGGGATTCCGGAACCCCTGCTACGCGGGGTCCGGTCCCTTTATGACCGGTGTCAGAGTCTGGTCAGGTAGCTGGCAGTAAGTCAGATCTGTTTCCAGTGGGGATTGGACTCCGCCAGGGCTGCCCTATGTCACTAATTCTGTTCATTACTTTAATGGACAGAATATCTAGGTACAGCCATGGTGTTGAGTGGGTCCGGTTTGGTGGCCTCAATATTGCCTCCCTGCTTTAAGCAGATGATGGGGTTCTTTTGGCTTCACCAGGCCGTGATCTCCAACTCTCGCTGGGATGATTCGCAACTGAATGTGAAGCGGTGTGGATGAGAATCAGCACCTCCAAATCTGAAACCATGGTCCTCAGTCGGAAAAAGGTGGCATGTCACTCTCTGGGTGAAGGAGTTTAAGTATCTTGGGGTCTTGTTCACGAGTGAGGGAAGAATGGAGCGGGAGATCGAAAGGTGCATCCGTGCAGCGTCTGCAGTGTTGCGGACTCTGCATCAGTCTGTCATAGTGAAGAGGGAGCTGAGCCCAAAGGCGAGGCTCTCTGTTTACCAGTCGATCTACGTTCCCACCCTCATCTATGGTCATGAGCTGTGGGTCGTGACCGAAAGAACAAGATCCCGGATACAAACGGTTGATATAAGTTTCCTCCGCAGGATGTCCGGACTCTCCCTTAGAGATAAGGTGAGAAGCTCTATCATCCAGGAGGGGCTCGGGGTAGAGTCCCTCCTCCGGATCGAGAGGACCCAGATGACTTGGCTCGGGCATCTGATCAGGATGTCCCCTAGATGCCTCCCTCGGAAGGTGTTCTGGGCACTCCCCACCGGGAGGAGGTCACGGAGCCGACCACGCACACGCTGGGGAGACTGTCACCAAATATCTATGATGAGTGTCCATATTCAGCATTTCGCTCAGTGGGACCATACTACATACAGCACGTGGCCCGACTCCGGCCCGCTGCTCAATTTTTATTGGCTCGCAGCATGTTGAAAATATGGCTGAATGTAAACTACAAAAGAAACTTAAATTCAACCTATACATTTTGTGGCACTTTTCAGCGTTAAAACTAGATGGCGCTGGTCAATAGTAAACAGTAAGTCTCCAGAGGGAAGCATTTAGCTATGATAATAATAATGCTTGACTACCATTGATTAAACTGGATTCGACGCTGTTAAAGCCAAGTTAATGACTAAAAATAATAGTATATAATTGTAGTCACATGAGAAATGAGGTGTGTGTTCCCTTTGGTAGCTGACATACAGTATTTTGAACCACGCTGGTGAGCGATGTGAGCATCCCCATAGCGCCTCCCGCCACTTGTTCCACCTCACCACACCCGCCCTCGTCTTCCACCGAGGTAAAGAGCACGCTGGGGCCCGGGATGCCTAGCGACGTCTCGGCTTTCTCGATGACTTGAGTGAGCCCCTGGCCTGAAAAACCAATATGGTGGTGAAAATAATGAAGATGAAAGGTCATCTTAGGTGGAGAGTGGATTTTCAGACATGTACTTACCCACAGTTGTCACAGTGGTGGTGGCCGTGGAGAGGATAGATTTACCCCAGCCGCCCCAGTAACCCCAACCTCTTTGGGCAACTGGACACTGAGTTGGTGGCGACTAAAAGAAGGAGCAAAGGCATGTAGTCAACTGGAGAAAAGCCAGACTCTGGATTGCTATCTTTTAAACTTTTGTGAATATTTTGGGTGGACACTGAACAAAAAAAAGTTTCAGATTTTTTTTTTCCATCTGAGAATGTTTAATTTATATTATAACCCAAAAATATTCTTACCAAAGGATTACATATAGAATTATTTCTTTTTTTGGACAATGCAATAGAGGTATTTATTTCAATTAGACGTTATCATTATTTATTATCCTTAGTCTTTGGTTAATGAGAACAAGCACTTTGTATTTTTTTTTTAACTACAGGCTGTCAAATTGCCACTCAGGTAGATTTGTTATTCTTGTGGACACCTACTTTGAAGTCCTACTCCTCGGTCATTTGTTAACTAATCATATTGATGTTATGTAGCAACTGCCAGTTTATACCAATGTTTTATTGTATTAGGGCTGAATAATTGTAATTAATTGTGCAAATATTGTTGCTGTATTTTACCCAGTTGAGAGCATGTGCTTGATCACAGATTTCAGCCTGTAGTTTTCTCTAGCACCCTTGTTTTCAAAACATTTAATAAGCACATCTCCTCATCTCATTTTCTGAACTGCTTTTTCCCCATTAGGGTCGTGGGGGGCGCTGGAGTCTATCCCAGCTGACTCCGGGCCAGAAGCGGGGGATACCTTGTATTGGTGGCCAGCCGAACGCAGGGCACAAGGAGATGGACAACCGTGCACACTCACACCATACCTAGGGGCAATTTAGAGTGTCCAATCAGCATAGCATGGATGTTTTTGGAATGTGGGAGGAAATCTGAGTAAGCGGAAAAAACCCACGCAGGCCCAGCGAGAACATGCAAATTCCACACGGGTGGAACCTGGATTTGAACACAGGACCCCAGAGCTGTGAGGCTGACGCGCTAACCACTTGCGGCACCGGGCTGCCTTATTAAGAACATTACTATTTTCTTTACATTTGGAAATAAGGGATTGATT